>NC_091777.1:63010691-63340378 GCF_029378745.1 Bos indicus
CTGTTTATAGACTGGGCCGCACATCACAATGCACAGGGCTCTCGAACACAAGCACGTCCCCTGAATTGTCTCTAAAGCCAGTTCTCGGCCAATCCGAGAGCACTCGCTCGGGAGACTCCAGCAAGGACAGGCCTCTTTATCTACCCGGACCGGGTAAGACCACGGCTGGAATAGGTCGGAATAGGTCGGCGATCCCTGGAGGGATCTAATTCCACTGGCGAGGGCAGTCTGCAGAGTCCGATCTCCCGAGGGGCTGCCTCGAAACTTTGAGCGGAGGGGAGGGAAAGGATCAAAAGACTTCCGTTTCTACCTCGTTTTCCATTCTTTTCTTTTGCTTCTTCATCACTGCCTCAAGTTCTGACACATTCTCTTTGTCCTGGAGGAAGGGGTGGAAATCAGGACCGTAGCATCCTCAGCGCCCTCCCCGGCCCGGACCTGGGGACGAGGGTTTCGGCTCACCTCCAGCAGCGAGCGCTGCACCGTGATCTGGCTATACACGCGCGCCCCCTCCTCGGGGATAAGCGCCCGAAACTTCTCCTTCGGCAGTGAGAATAGCTGAGCGCCACTCAGTTCTCCCAGCGCCGCGATGGTCCTGAGCAGGGGCATTGAGGGCATGGTCAGGCCTGCCGGCCAATCGCAGCTCGAATGTCAGCCCCGCCAACCACGTCACGCCCGCCCCTAGGCCTTTGTCCAATCAGCTGCTGAAAGTTCCTGAATCCTGCTCTATCAACCATAGCGCGAGGTTTCCGTGGTGACTCCAATCGGAGCCTAGGAAAACAGGCCAATCACAGCCTGACATTCATAGTTGCACTCAGACAAGGCCCCCGTCCTGAACCAATCCCAGGCCCCCGGGTCTGCCACTCCCACTGGGCCATTGGGAGCGCTTCGCCTCTAACGCGCCTATAACCCTAGCCTCCTAGCCGGCAAACGCCACACTCACCCTGAACTGAAGCCCTTGGCCTGTAGCCAGGCGCAGACCTCAGAGGCGCTGGAGTGCGGGCTGAGCTGCGACTCCGGGGCGCGAGGCCCCGGGGCTGCGCGGCTGGGGCCCGTGAGGCCCTGGGCCAGGCGTGCCTGCAGCTCCTCGTTGATACTGAGCATGAGCATCGGGGAGAATTTCTCTACAGGCGGGAAACCAGGAGAAAGGGACGACTCAGGGCGAAGGGCCCAGAGGGTCAGGGACCTCCAGCGTTCACGTGATGGGTGGTCGGGAACCTCCTTTTCAGAGTCTCCTTTTCTCTGCCTGGAAAGCGAGGACAAGGACCGTTCCCTCGAAGGGGTGTCCCCACCACTCACCCTTCTTGCCTGAGTCCAAGTTGTTGAGGTTCTCGCAGCTGTCCCTAGGAGACCGAGCTGAAGCCGGAGCCGGACCCTGGGTCTGCGCTAGTCCTGGAGCCAGGGCTGGTGCTGCTGGCAGAAGGGGTGGGGGCGGAGGGGCCGGGGCCGAGGCTGATGCGGGAGGAGCGGGGGGTGCCAGGCCCGGGGCCGGAGCTGGTGGTGGAGGGGGAACGGCCGTGCTATTCTAGAGAGGGGAACAAGAGGGAAGCACCTGGATCAGAGAGAGGACTGAGTCACAGTCCCTTCTCCTGGAGGTCAATGTCTGAATCCCCATTCACCTCCTCTTCCAGAGATTTTGACCCCTTAACCCCCACGCCCCTTGTTCTCAGGATCTGACCCCCTAATTCCTCTTCCCTCAGGACCCAGGAGTCTGCCCCGGCTCACCAGACTGCGGCCCCCCCGCGGCCCCGGGTGCGGTGTCAGGATATTATAGGGTACGTATCCCTCCTGCCCCCTCTGGTCCTGAACCTTCCACCACTTGCGCTGGTCATCTAGGACCTGGAAGAGGTACAGCGGAGGGTTCAGAGACTGTGTCTGTAGCGAGGGTTGGGTGGACTCCACCCCCTCGCCCCCACCCCTACTCCTCTAACCTCCAGTATGTCCCACTCCTTGACGGACAGCTCGCTGCTGTTGCGCGCCTGGAAGTCATAATTACATAGGACCCACTTTCCCGCCGGCTCCGGCCCCTGGGGCTCAGCTTGTGGTTCCTCGTCTGGGTGACTGAGGAGAAGGGGAAGAGTTGGGGCGTAAGGAGGCAGCCAGCATCACTGTGCTGCGCCTTAGGGGTTGGTGTGAGCTGGAGTTAAAGCCAAGCAGGGGGTCAAGGCTGAGGGGAGGGGGCAGGTTAATACTGTTAACAGAGGTTTGACACTGCAATGCCAGTTTGAATATACTGTGCTCCTTTCATGCTGGGCACCATGCAGTAAGCACATGATATGAGTACTAGCATCAGCTCCGTTTTCTAGATGAGAACATTCGGGCTCAGAGAAATAAAATCACTTTTCCCAGATCATACAGCTAGAGACAGCTGCTATTTATTGAGCATCTGCTATGTACTGGGCTCATGCATAAATGATAAGCATAATAATAACAAGAGTCAACATGTACATAGCACTTACTGTATGCCAGAAACTACTCAAAGTCTGTTATATACACTAGCTGACTTGATACTGAGACAGCCCTTGGTAGAACCATGAGTTTGAACCTCTTAGTTCCTTACTCCTCCCAGAGACCCAATTATTATCTCCATTTTACAGGAGAGAAACCGTGATGTAAAGGTCATAGAGCAAGAAAGAAGTATAATTACACTGGGGACTCGGGCAGGCTGGCCTGAGCTCATGTCCTGAGGAATTCCATTCTATTCGGTGGACCAAACACTTCGTCCAGGTTTTTCCATACTTTTGGGCCAATGCAGTACTTGCACTCACCTGGGCGTGAACCTGAATGCTCCCATGACCCTAAGCTCTTTAACTGCTAGCCTATACAACATCACAGACTTCCCACTCTTTCAGGGAGGGATTATAGTTATTTCCAGCTACCCCCACAAAGAACTTAAAGTGCAAAAAAAAAAAAAAAAAAAAGGTGAGTTAAAAGCTGGGGGTGTCAAGATTCAGAAGCGTAGGGAGAAGGGGATCCGCTGGACCAGGCAGCTGGCGGGGAGGTGAGCAGACCTTTAGCTCTGACACCCCAGGAAAAGGCACCTCACCATGAAGCCTACCTGTGCAAGGGAGAAGGGGATCTTCAGGGCCGAGGTGCCCCCGCGTGAGGCTGGCAGCTCCCAGCACGCCGTCTCTGCCGAGACTCTCTGCCCCAGCCCTACCCAGACCCGCTTCTGCTCCTCCACACCTGCTGCTTCTCTCTTCTCATCTCACGTGGCTTCCCTCACACCTGCCCCCGACTTGCTCAGGGAATCCTGGCTCCTCGAGGCCCTTCTTCCCCGGAGACCCAAGAGCCCGCACCCCCACTGCTTGTTGGAACTATGGACCTGCACCCCCAGTCCTTTTCCTCCTCTGGAGACCTAGGAGCCCAGATCTCAAGCTTTAATTTCCTAAACTATTTAACGTTTAAAAGGTCCCAGTCTGACAGCCAGCAGGGACCAAGACAATTGCTTGAGAGCCTTGGGAAAGCGAGGGTCCAGCCTCCGAGTCTTGATCTCTCTTAGGAGCTCGGAAATAGTACCACTTTCTAACTCGCCCAGAAACTTGCCCCTTGGCCCCTGAAGTTGCAAGTCTGCTTCCCTGGCTCTCCAAGGTTCCAAGCACCAGATTGAGCTCTTCTTCAAAACCCAAATGTTCAACTCCCCAGCCTGTTCTCTCCAACACCTAGAACTCTGTCCTCATAGGGACCCAGGAGGGGAGCTTTCCAGGCCCTCGGAAACCAAGCCACCTTCTTCCAGATCTTTGGGGATTCAGGGGTCTCTCTCAGATTTACCCACTCCCAGCACCCTCCTCCCTTGGACCCAGAAACTGGGGCCCTCTCCCTCCCTCCCTGATTCTCCCCCCTCTCCCTGCCCCACCCCTGCCTCATCACCACCTCACCCACCTTCGAAGAACCGGGAAGACAAAAAGAAAAAAGGGGGAGCGGAGTCAGCACTGGGAGCCCTCAGGACGCACCCCACCTGGACCCCACTGACCCAACTCACCCACTGACACTCACCCATTGACAGCGACCTGGGGAGCGCTTTGCTGCAGGACAGGAGAACAGTAAGTCAGGTGGGACCCGGCTTGCATCCCCGGGATTTCCGGTCACGCCCCCTACCCCCATGTCATCTGGGGGAGCTTAAGCTTTAGCCTCACCTGCTGGCGCCGCCGCTCGTGCTGTAGCTGTTTCTCCACTGGGTCCTCCCAGGCACGGCCCTGTGGGTCCATGGCTGGGGGCTCCCAGCCGCTGTAGAACTCAGGTCTGTATGGGGGCCCCTCCTCTGGGGGTAGGTCCACCCTGCAACCAAGGCAAGGGCCGAGGGCTCAGGGATCCTGAAGGTTTGACTTCAGACTGTCAGTCACTGTCAGTAACTTCATGAAGTTTTCCCCCTTCCCTTTAGCCTTGTTCTAACCCAACAAATGTAACCTTACCTCCCCCCGCCATTTTTTTAAACCAAGACCTGCCCCTTACTCTAAGCTGCATCCATGACGTCAACTGTATTTGTAAATATCCTGACTACACTCTCTTGAATTTCACCTCTGATTTCAAACTGGGTCTCCCACCCCTCTCCCCTAAGTCCAACATCTAGCTTTGCACCTGCTCCCATGAAGCTGCCAGCTTCCGAAAAGCTGTGCCCTTTCCAAATCCACAGACCAAACGTTTCCCAAGCCCATCTCTTTGCTATAGCCCTGCTCCATTCCTGGAAGTCTTGCCTTTTATTCCCGTTCGAGCTCTGGTTCAGTCTCTCTCTCTCTCTTTTTTTTTAATCATGCTACAAAAAACCTCACTACCTAACTTTAAGATTTATTTTTGCAACTTTTTTAAACAGAGAAAGCAATACTCTCCTTGGGGAAAGGTGAGGGATTGAGAATACAGGTCCTGTGTGCAAATTATGACCCCAGAACCTGGAGGTGATAGGCCTTCCTAGGAGAGAAACCACTGGGCACTGCCACACCACCAAAGGGGACAGCTGCTGTCTGAGGCTCAGCAGACTGTTTCACACGACACTCAAAGAGTTTCTGGCCTTTCCTCCAATCGGATCGTGACATTTGTCCTAGTCCCACCAAAACTTCAGTTTCTTTGAAGACACCCTCTAGCTAAGCCCCACAACCACCCTTCTCTCCCAACCCCATCTTTCCAACAGCCACGCCTTTTTCCCAGAGCAGCCCCTAAACCACCCCGCCTCCTGCCTCCTAGCCTGTCCCTCCAATCACCACACTACCTCCAAGCTCCGCCCCTAAATTACCACGCCTCCTGCCTCCCAGCCCCGCCCCTGAATCACCGCACCTCCTGCCTCCTAGCCCTTTCCCTCCAATCACCACGCCTCTTCTTCCCAGCCCCGCCCCTAAATCACCGCGCCTCACGCCTCCTAGCCCTTTCCCTCCAATCACCACGCCTCTTCTTCCCAGCCCCGCCCCTAAATCACCGCGCCTCACACCTCCCAGTCCTATCCCTCCAATCACCACGCCCACCCAGCCCCGCCCCTTAAATGCCACGCCTCCTGCCCCCCAGCCCTGCCCCTTACCCCGGGTGGGTCCAAGAGTCCCCCAGCGAGGTCCAGAGCGTATTTTCACGTTGAGTGACGTTTTCCCGCAGCAGCTTCACAGCCTCCGAAGTCAGATGCGGCTGCCTCACGCCGCTGGCCAACTGTGGGCCGCCCAAGGTGTCTATAATCTGGCAGGGGTGCAGGAGTGGGCAGGCCATCAGACCAGCCTGAAGTGGACTCCTGTGCTGCAGGGCTGAGGCCGGGGGTGTCTCACCATCTGCAGAGGTCCGAACAGGAAGTGCAGCAGCTCCTGGGAGGTGGGGTTGGCGATGTTGCCGCGCAGGCGGGCCTGAGAGCCGGGGGGGTGCTGGTGTTAGTGCGTGGACACGTGCGACTCGCTATTCCTATCGCCCCCTGAGGCCCGGAGGTGGGTGTGTACTCACCAGCAGGCTGAAGGCGTACTTGATTTTCTGAAGTACGTCGGTGTACTCGGCCCCTGAGGGCGGCTTGGCCCGCAGCGCCAGGAGGCTCTCTGTGGGTAGGAAGTCAGGCGCGGTGACGGGGGACGTGCAGACAGCATCAGGCAGGGTCAAAGAGAGAGACAGAGACCCAGTGAGGTCGTGAGGGGGAGTCATACTGGCAGGGGGTGCAGGGGGAGGCCCGGGGAGAGGGAGGATATTTGGGAGTGGCCCCAGAGGACCAGGGAGGGGCTGTTCGGGACTGCCGCTGGATGGCGCCCCCTCACCCCCAGCTTCCTGGTGCCGGGTCCTGCGGCTGCGCTCTCGTTGCTCCAGCACACGGGTCGCCTCGGCCGACTTCTGCAGCCTGGATACGAAGCTCTCCACATCGTCGAACACGTGGTTCAGGATGTCCTGGGGGCCAGGGCAGGGGGATGCATGGGACCCCTGAATCCTAGACCCTCATCCCGCCCCGCCCCACGTCCAAAGTCCCACAAACCAAGAGCACTGGGGCACACTCCGGCCAGGCCACGACCTCCGATGCTTGACCTTGCCCCATCCTGTCACCACCGGCCACATCCCCAGAAGTCTGACCGAGGTCCCAGGACCAAGCCCCACCCCCCTGACAGAAGATTCACACCTGCGGTCAGTCCCGCCCCAGGCCCTCGCCCCGCTTCGCTCACCACCTCCCGCTCCGCCTGCAGACTGGCCAGGTCCGGGCCGCGGGGGCCCAGGTCCGGGGAGGCCGGGTCAGAGCTGGGGCAGACCTCTTCCCGGCTCGGCCTCCACGTCTCCTCCGCCTCTGGGATGGGCTCCGCCTGGGGTCGCCCGCGGCCCGCGGCCGGCTGCACTGTGTGGATCGCCGCGCGGAACATCGGGCAATGCGGCAGGGGCGCGGCCTCTGCGACTGGCGAGGGGTGCTGTTGCGGCTGCATTCGCGTGGCCCTGCGGAGGCACAAGGGCAGGCAGGCTGGGAACACCGAGGGGTACAGCGAGCAGAGAATTTCGGGGCTTCAATCTTTCGAATTGTGGTGCTGGAGAAGACTCTTGTGAGTCCCTTGGACAGTAAGGAGATTAAACCAGTCCATCCTAAGGAAATCAATCCAGAATATTCTTTGGAAAGACTGATGCTGAAGCTGAAGCTCCAGTCGTTTGGTCACCTGATGCGAAGAGCCGACTCATTAAGAGACCCTGATGTTGGGAAAGATTGAAGGCAGGAGAAGGGGACGACAGAGGATGAGATGGTTGGATGGCCTCACTGACTCAATGGACGTGAGTTTGAGCAAATTCTGGGAGATAGTGAAGAACAGGGAACCCTGGCGTGCTGCAATCCATGGGGTCGCAAAGAGTTGGGAGGTATAGGCGACTTGGAGAGGGTTTGACTCTAAAACTGGCTCTGCTCTAGGCTAGTGGTATCAACCGATTTCTCGGATGGGGAGACTGAAGCCCAAAGAAGGGAGCCGGCCCTCCAGATACCGCCCCGTCATCTCCTCTCCCCTCCGCTTACAGTCCAGCCGCTTTACCTGAGCGCCGCCGCCCTGCGCTCCCCGCAGCCCGAGCGGTAGTTGTGCAGAGCTCTCTGGATTTCCTCTCGGATCGACTCCACCTGCCAAGAGCGCAGTCAGGCCACGACCCCGCCCCACCCTACCCCACCCCCTGCCCGCTCAGCGCCGTGCTCCGGGTCGATCCCTCGGCTCAGCCCTAGATCACGGGTAGTCAGCGCCCGCGCACTGCGTCCACGCGTGCCCACGCCCTGGGCTCACGCCCCTGCCCTAAAACTGTCCCTGCCCTCGGCCACTGCCTGCCACCACGGAGGCCCCGTCCGGGTGGTACCTCGCGCCTCGACCACACTCACGCCCACACTAGTTCCGGCTGCTCCCAGGACCCCTCTCTCCGCCTTTGTGTCCGCGCTCTTAGCCTCGGTCTCCGTTCTGCCCGCACCTTCCTTCAGTTCAACCTATCCTCAGCCCCCCACCTCCGTTACAGAATTTCTTTCCAGGCCACGCCCCCTCCTAGGCCCCGACCCCGCCTTTGCCCCAGGCCACGCCCCAAGAGTAGAGGGCCCACCCCATTGGCGGGAGGGCTTCGGACCCCGCCCCCGGAATCCTCCGGGTGCCGGCCGCGCCCCGGGCTCTGGCCCCGGGCCCGGCTCGCTCACCCCGACACACCGGCCCTGGAAGAAATGCACGTCGGGCTGCGCGCGCTCCGGCTCCTGGCACACGAGCAGCAGCAGAGGGCGTTTCTGGCCCGGCGGCCTCACCGTGTCGCACCGCACGATGGCGCTCACAGGATAGGACTCCAGCTCCTCCTGGAGGGGTGGGGCAGCGGGTAAACTGAGGCCTGGAGCCGCGGAGACTCCAGAGTGACCACGACAGCGGTGCCGACAGAAGTAGGCGCTGCGCAGGGCAAACCCCTCCTCCCCCCGGGGGTAGGGCTCATAGATGAGCTGCTGCTGCTGCTGCTAAGTCGCTTCAGTCGTGTCCGACTCAGTGCGACCCCATAGACGGCAGCCCACCAGGCTCCCCAGTCCCTGGGATTTTCCAGGCAAGAGTACTGGAGTGGGGTGCCATTGCCTTCTCCATAGATGAGCTAGTGAGGCTCAAAAAGGGGGCGAAGCCCCTGACGTCCCTAGGGCCAGGCTCTCGGTCCAGCCGTTCCTTCCACCCGCGCGCCCCGGGGCACCTTGGAGACCGGGTCCAGCAGCGTGACGTGGCTGGCAGACACGCTCAGCAGCATGTCCTGGGCCCAGATGCGGCCTTGGCTGTCCATGAGGGCCAGTTTCTGCGAGGCGTCCTCCACCGTGTGTATGGCATCCTCACCCAGGCTGAAGGTTACCAGGTGCTGGCAGGGGCCACGAAGGAAGCAGTGGGTCCCAGGATGAAGCCGGGTGGGCTGAGGATCCCCCTGGGATCGGCCTTCCACCCCACGACTAACCACACCTCCTCTGGGAGGCCTTCTCTGAGCACCTGCTCCACCTCCCCCAGTGCCCTCGCTGTGTCTCCCATCCTAAAGACTAACACTCGGGTCTAGCTCTCCCGCAAGACCCCTTGAAGGCAGGGAATGGTCTGGGTTATATCCAAGTCCTGCTAAGCACCTCTACCCCCATTAGAACACATGTTGCTGCTACTTCTGGACCTTGTCTGACTCTCTACTTAACCGGGATGGCACCTGACTTGTCCCCATGGTCCAAACGTCCAGCACAAGAGCTGGTCCCGAGGAGAAGTTGGCAGATGAAAGTGGAATTGAGTTCTTCCACCGCAGACCCAAGGCAAGGTAGAAGAAATCCACTTTGCAGAGAAGCAAACTGAGTTCCCCAAGTTAATGCTGCTTGGAGGTGAGCTGCTTTCAACACCCCCATCTCCTCAGGCCTGCCTTTCCTCCCACAAGGCTACTCGCGGCAACAAAGACCCCAGACTCACATTGACTTCATTGGTGGAAAAGTCGGACATAACCTCAATGGAGTAGCGCTTTCTCTGTTCTGCAGGGGTGAAGGGGAATAGCTGCAGGAGACCCAGCCCCCAGCCCCTCCCCCAGACCCGGGAGCCCCAGCCCCCAGCCCCTCCCCCAGACCGGGAGACCCAGCCCCCAGCCCCGCCCCCAGACCCAGGAGCCCCAGCCCCCAGCCCCTCCCCCTAGATCTAGGCGGCCAGCCCCCAGCCCCTCCCCCATCAGACCCAGGATTTGGGTCCTCAGTTACCTCGTCCCTCAGACCTAGTTTCTCTTGGCCTGGGGTTTCTTGGCCCCTAAACTCACCATAGATAGACTTGGCACTCTGTTTGAGAGAAGCTTCTGGGCTGTGAAGGAAAAGAGGGGTGAGAGGGGCTGGGGGAACTCTTAGCGTATGGTGGGGGTTCTGATTGCCAGGCAGAGCCTGCGAGAGCAGTGGGGAGCCACGGAGGATTTTGAGCAGCAAGGCAGAGCCAGCGCTGGACTTTAATAAGACAAGCACGGCAGTGGTACTGGGTGTGTGGTCTCCACTGTCACCCAGACCTGGATTTGAATCCCCTATTAGCTCCTGCTTTACCATAAGATCCCGGTCGGGGTGGGGGGAGGTGGAGAGACAATCTCTCCTGCCTCAGTTTCTCAGGGGTGAGCTACCCACAGCCTCCATCCGGTAGGGCTGCTGGGTGAATTCAATGAGATGATGCAGTTGGAGCATTTTGTAGACTCTCCTATAGTCGGACAGGACAGCACGCACGCACTATATCAATGAAGACCACATTCTTACATTATTACGATCATGCAAACTGCTTAACACACAGTTGCTCCAGAAATGGACTTTTTTTTTTAAGCTGTGCTGTATCACATGGCTTGCAGGATCTCAGTTCCCAGACCAGGGATTGAACCCAGGCCTTGGCAGTGAAAGCACCAAATCCTAACCACAGGTTGTGGCCACTGATGCAAAGAGCCAAGTCATTAGAAAAGACCCTGATGCTGGGAAAGATTGAGGGCAGGAGGAGAAGGGGGCGACAGAGGATGAGATGGTTGGATGGCATCACTGACTCAGTGGACATGAGTTTGAGCAAACTCCAGGAGTTGGTGATGGACAGGGAGGCCTGGTGTGCTGCAGTCCATGGGGTCAAAAAAGAGTCGGACATGACTTAGTGACTGAACAACAGGCATTGGGAGTAGCTGGGAAGTTATCTTCTTCCCCTTCTACCCCCATGGGCCCTTTCCAGCCAAAACCTGTCCTCAACCTCCTCTTCAAGGTCACTTTCTGCTAGAAGAATTCTTGAATCCCATTTGCCCAGATATAATAGAAGCTCAGAGCTTGACTGGGGTCAGGGATGAGAGCCGAAGGATGAGAAACCCTTTCAGTCAAACCTCTGCTCCTCATCCTGCTTTGGTCAGTCAAATCTCCCCACAATTTGATTATCTCTGGGCTGGAGAAATCATTCCTTTACATCTCCCAGACACCTGTTTCCATGCTTCTCTGTCTTTCTCCCTGGTCACTCCAGGAGACTTGACCCTTCATTATAAACAGCCCAGAGCTTCCCAGGTTATCACTTGGTAAAGAACCAGCCTGCCAATGCAGGAGACACAGGAAACACACGTTTGATCTCCTGGGTTGGGAAGATCCCCTGGAGGAGGAAATGGCAACCCACCCCAGTATTCTTGCCTGGAGAATCCCATGGACAGAGGAACCTGGCGGGCTACAGTTCATGGGGTCACAAAGAGTCAGACAAGACTGAGCATGCACGAACTTGGCACTAGGTCAATGTTTAATAAGATAACAATTGGGAATTCCCTGGCAGTCCACTGGTTAGGACTCAGTGCTTTTACTGCTGGGGCAAGGGTTCAATCCCTGGTCGGGGAACTAAGATCTCACAAGCCACGCAATGTGGCTAAATAAGTTAAAAAAAAAATCAGATAACAGCAGCCGCCATAGTGGTTCCTATGAGCTGAACACCCGCTGTTGGTCAGACAGCCGAGTCTTGCACGTGTGTTATCCTGTCAAGCTCTCGAAATCGCCCGTTTCACAGAGGAGGGACTGAGGCTTGAGGAGGTGATGTCTTTTGTTGGGGCCACACCACTGCTGAAGGCTGGCAATGGGCTTTGAACCCAGGTCTGTCTGATTGGCAGAGGGAGGGAGGCAGCTCAGAGGCTTCCAAGTGTCCAGCCCTGGGCTGCTGTAAATGCCACCTGTGGGTGTGGATGGAGGGTGGGGGCTGGGGGCCTGGCGGACAGGGGTACTTACCCAGAGGTGGTGCTCATGGTGCCGAAAAAGGCGGCTCCTGGCACCCGGAGCCCTGGAAGCCAGCAAAAGGATGAGGGCTGACGTGACCACAGGACCTGAATACCGGCCTCAGCCCCTCCTCCCTCAGACCCAGATTCCAAGCCCCCAGGCCCTTGCCCCTCAGACCAGGAATCTGGGCCTACAGGCCCTCCTCCCTTAGACCAGGAGTCCAGGCCCCCGCCCCTCCTCCCTTAGACCCGGGGATCCAGACCCCCGGCCCCTTCTCGCTTAGACCCGGGGGTCCAGGCCCCCGCCCCTCCTCCCTTAGACCCGGGGGTCCAGGTCCCCGCCCCTCCTCCCTTAGACCCGGGGGTCCAGGCCCCCGCCCCTCCTTCCTCAGACCCGGGGGTCCAGACCCCTCGCCCCTCCTCCCTCAGACCCGGGGGTCCAGACCCCTCGCCCCTCCTCCCTCAGACCCGGGGGTCCAGGTCCCCGCCCCTCCTTCCTCAGACCCGGGGGTCCAGACCCCTCGCCCCTCCTCCCTCAGACCCGGGGGTCCAGGCCCCCGCCCCTCCTCCCTAGGACCGAGATGTCTCCCAGTCCCCCTCACCTGCCGGTCTGTCTCTGACAGGCCGAGGCGCTGCTCTCCCTCCGCCGCGGCCTGTCCTTCCTGTCCCTCCCAGGCCCTCCCCCTCCGCATACCTGAGCGCTCCCTCGGCACAGCCTCCTGGAGCGGCCCTGGGCGGGGCGGGACTCCGGGGCGGCGGCGGGGAGCCGGCACTGTCTCCATCACAACAGGAGAACAGCCCCAGCAATGTGGCGCCAGAAACCCCGCTCCGACTTCCCCTGGTACCTCTGTGAAGCTAATTGCCACTTGTTCATGGTCAATGTGCAGAGTGGGCTTTGAACCTGGGGCCCACCTTTCTAATCCCAGGGCTGAGGTCCATCCGTGCTCCGTGCTCACCTCCTTCTGGGGTTTCTGTCTCCACTGGTGCCCTCAGCCCTCTTCCCTCTTCTTTTGAAAACTTCCCTCGATAATTCCAATGACGATGGTAGATAGCTAAGATTCAGTGCCCAACACGACTCCAAGAGTATCACAAAATTAACAGACTCCTCTGGCATGAAATCTTTTCCCTCTGTGCCACGGTCCCCACGGACTGAGTTGTACACCCACTTCTTCCCCGAACCCAGTGAGGTTCAGTGCTGGGGTGGCTCCATTTCACAGATGAGAAAACTGAGGCTCACAAGGGCTTGGAGACTTGCTCATAGTTATACATGCAGTAGGTGTCTTCCTAATGTCTTGCTCCCTGCTCTAGTCTCCATGAACAGATCCGGTAGACGCCTGAGTCAGCTCAAGTCACTCCCCTCTCAAAAGACTTGGGTGGCTCCCTGTTTCTCTGGATAGAAGAGAAGACTTTCTAGTATACCTTCCTTTGCTCTTAGAGCACCCAGGTGCCATTCTGCCTCAGGGCCTTTGCATTTGCTATACTGTTTTCCTGGAATGCTTTTCTTGTATCCTCAGGGCTTACTCTCCCACCTTCTTCAGGTCTTGGGTTGAATCACATCACGTCAAAGAGCCCTGGCTGGCCACCTCTGACCCCTCCCCTCCTTCAGAGTCTCTTCTTCCTAGACCAACACTTACTTTTTCTCCAGATCATTTATCACCCTCTAACACACTATATTGTTTTTCAGCTGCTAAGTCGTGTCCGACTCTTTGCGACTGCATGGACTGCAGCACATCAGGCTTTTCTGTCCTTCACTATCTCTTGGAGTTTGCTCAAACTCATGTCCATTGTGTCAGTTATGTTATCTAACCATCTCATCCTCTGCTGCCTCCTTCTCCTCCTTCTTGCAGTCTTTCCCAGCATCAGAGTCTTTTCCAAGGAGTCAGTTCTTTGCATTAGGTGGCCAAAGTATTGGAGTTTCAGTTTCAGCATCAGTTCTTCCAATGAATATTCAGGACTGATTTCCTTTAGGATGGAGTAGTCTGATCTCCTTGTAGTCCAAGGGACTCTCAAGAGTCTTCTCCAACACACAGTTCAAAAGCATCAGTTCTTCGGTGGTAAGCTTTCTTTATGGTCCAACTCTCACATCTATACATGACTACTGGAAAAACCATAGCTTTGACTATACAGAACTTTGTTGGCAAAGTGATGTCTCTGCTTTTTAATACTCTGTCTAGGTTGGTCATAGCTTTTCTTCCAAGGAGCAAGCATCTTTTAATTTCATAATTAAAAGATAAAATTAAACACACTGTATTACTTGTTCATTTTGTCTATTTTACATCTCCCCCATTAAAATGTAAACTTAACAAGGACGAAGACTATTGTATGTTCAGTCCCCTAGTCTACCTGCAGCTTATAGAATAGGATTTTGTGTGTAGTAAGTGCTGGAGTGACATGTGCTGAATTAATGCACTTTTGTTTTGGTACACTTCTGTGCATTATTGCTTCAGTGAACGCATGCTGACCCCACAAACTATACTAAGTGAGGCTGGAAACCAGAGAAGGCACATCCTTGTTCCGGATTGATGGGGAGGAAATAACAGAGAGAAAGAGAGATAATACATATGGAATTATGGTAAAGAGCCCAGGTAGGTGTGGATTCCAGTCCTGCCTATGCCACTTAATCACTTTGGTAATACTTATTTTATGCTTATATCTTCTGCTGAGTATGCGGTGTGGGTTTGTATAAACCTCACAACATCTTATGAAAAGGGTTTGTTTATCCCCATTTTATACATGAAGAAACTGAGGCATATTCAAGTCATTTGTCTATGATCCCACAGCTAATAAGTGGTGGAGATGGTTGAACTCAGACCACACAATTTATTTATTTATTATTTATTCCTTTCTTTCTGGCCGAGCTGGGTCATTGTTGCTGGGCGGGTTTTTCTCCAGTTGTGGCGAGTGAGGGCTTCTCTCAAGTTGCAGTGCCTGGACTTATGTTGCAGAGCCCCAGCTCCTGGGCTCACGTGCTTAGCTGCCCCAGGGCATGTGGGATCTTCCTGAAGCAGGGATTGAACCCATGTCCCATGCACTGGCCGGCGGATTCTTAACCACTGGACCACCAGTGAAGTCCAGACATACAATTTAGGCCCGGCATCCTTTGTTGCTACTCTGTGTCACCAACTCATGGTCTGGCCCCGTTTCAGCTGTGTGGCCCTGGGCAAATTACCTAACCTCTCAGTGCCTCAGCACCGCCCCCACCCCCAACTGTAAAATGGGGATCACAGCTTTGGGAGGATGTAGTGGAGAAGGCAATGGCACCCCACTCCAGTACTCTTGCCTGGAAAATCCCATGGATGGAGGAGCCTGGTAGGCTACAGTCCATGGGGTCGCTAAGAGTCGGACACGACTGAGCGACTTCCCTTTCACTTTTCACTTTTCACTTTCATGCATTGGAGAAGGAAATGGCAATCCACTCCAGTATTCTTGCCTGGAGAATCCCGGGGATGGGGGAGCCTGGTGGGCTTCCGTCTATGGGGTCGCACAGAGTCGGACACGACTGAAGCAACTTAGCAGCAGGGGAGTTACGGAGAGCTCTGAGTACTGTAGCCAGGGTAAGAGAAAAGGCGAGGAAGTGTTTGCAACCACATAGGTTAGGTCTTTCTTCAGCAGGTCCTACAACAGCAACGCCGAGGGTGACTTGGGAGCCCAGAAGAGGCGGTTCAGAGGGTCAAGGCAGGCTTCCTGGAGGAAGGAGGGGCGGGGCGGCCGGAGCCAAACCTGAAGGGCAAGTTTGGCAACCCCAGGTGGCCTGGAGGGTGAGGGAAGGGTGTCCCGGCCGGGAGCCGCGGAGGGGAGGGCTGACGCGCCTGCCCGCGTGCCGGGCGCTGGCCGGCGCAGAGGAGCCGGCCCAGTGCGACCCCTCGCCCCGCGCCCACCCGGGTGCCGCCGCGAGAGGGGCCCTGCTTTCTTCTGTGCCCCGCTTCTGTCACTTCGCGTCCCTGAGCGTCCATGCCACAAATGTTTTCTGAGCTCAGCCTTGGGGGGTGGGGTGGGGGCAGGCTGGGACTGGTGCCCCACTGATGGGGAAGACAGGGGTCGGAGTGGGGAGGCCACAGCCCCAGGTCTCAGTGGCTCTGGGCCAGGACCGACGCAGACCTGGCCGAGCCCAGCCCCTTTCTTCACGTGCAGCTGGAGGGCAGTGTGGCTGTGTAGGCATTCGGCGGGGGCTGCAGTTCTGGGTTGGGGAGGACCGCCTAGGGGTCCGGACTCCCAGATCCAAGGGAGGAGGGGCTTGGGGTCCAGACTCCAGGGTCCGAGGGAGGAGGGGCTTGGGGTCCAGACCCCCGAGTCTGAGGGAAGAGGGTTGGGGTCCTGGACCCCCGGGTCTGAGGGAGGAGGGGCTGCGGCCCTGGACCCCCGGGTCTGAGGGAGAACGCCCTGGGGGTCCGGATTCCTGGGTCCGAGGGGCGAGGCGGGCGCAGCGCAGGCGCCCCCAGGCCACTCCCCGCCCCCCCCCCCCCCCCCCCCCCCCCCCCCCCCCCCCAGCAGCTCCTCGGTGCTTGGGAGCAGCAGGTGAGACAGAAACCCGAGCTTCCGCCCCCGTTCAGGGCCCGGGGCCTCCTTCCTTCTTCCCCGGCCACAAAGAAGACGCCGCCCTTTCTCCAGACCAGGACACGTGGTTCCCAAATACCACTGGACGCTCACACCCCTGCACCGTCTGACTCCGTAAGTCCTGGGGGACTGGGTGGGGGCGCTCACCTGGGGAACCCCCGAACCAAACCACCAACAGTACAGCGCCTTCTATTGAGTGAGCTTTCGGGCTCTGTGGCTCTGAACTTGTCTCTGTCCCCGAACGCGGGGGAACTGGACTGTTCATTGTCTCCGCTGGGTGATCCCGGAAATCAGACAGAACGCGCGCCACAGCTTGTTAAGTCAACATCGTCTGTGTATCATCTCAGAAACCACCCCCCTCTCTTCCATCACCCTTCTCTTCCAAGGCACGCCCCCACTTCTGTCTCCCCGACTCGAGGGTTTGCTGGTGAATTCTTAGGACTAGGAGGGAGGCAGAATTTACGCAGATTGCTGGGGCAGGGCTTATGAATAAAATAGGAGCTGGGTATCAGGGAGATATATTTAACATACGTATTTATTAATTTACGCATTCAGTAAATGGCCCCTGAAACCTAATTTGTGCCTCACTCTTTGCCATCAAGAAGACAGGTTGGTTGGGGAAATAGACCCTGCTGGCACTCACAGTAGGGATTCACAGTGACATATGCTGTAACTGAGGTGTCAACAGCGCACTGAGTGTCCCTGGAGGAGACCTTTTATTTGAACCTGTAGTGGGCATGTGAGGAGGCCAAAGAAGACTTCCCCGGGTAAGTGATAACTGGATGGGGTTTTGAAGGATGAATAGGAGTTCGCCGAGGATGATGTTGGCAAGGATCACTATTCCAGGCTTGGGAAGCGGCATGTGCCAAGTCCCCAAGTCATGCAGGAGCAGGTGCTCGAGCACAAATCTGGTCCAAGGACGTTCTAAGTGGGGGCCAACAAAACCCCTCCCTGCCTTTGTGTTATTGTCACTCTAGTGGGTGTGGTGGGGAGACAGAAGATAAACAGGTAGTGACACTCGTGTGAATAAGGCTTTCGGATTGTGGGAGTCTCTGTGCAGGAAGCAAAACAAAGGTGAAGAGATGGAGGGACCCGGGCCGGGCAGGTGTGGCGACTCCTGGTGAGTTGGTCACGGGTGGCTTCTCTGAGGAGGAGGTGCCTGGACTTGAATTTCAGGACGCAGGAATGCAGAGAGGGTTTTGGGCAGAGGGAACACCTGGGGGAGGCTGGGCAGGTGGGGGTGTGGCTGGCCAGAGGAGATGAGCCTGGAGACAGTGTGGAGGACGGTCCTGATGTTCATGTTGACCATGACCATGGCAAAGGACAGGGTGGCCAGACTCCAGCTTAGATGGATTTGCCCCAAGCCTGAGTTTCAAGACGCTCCCTCTCTGGTTGGGGAGGTGACATGAACATGAGCAGCCCAAAAGGTGTCATAAACAGAGGCCACTCGGGCAGGGTGGCAGATCAGAGAAGTTCTTCCCGGGGCCTTAGAGTTAAGAGGTTAGGGAAGGTTTTCCCTGAAACTCCTCTGAGACCGGCTAGCCCATGAGCGGAGGGGTGGGGAGTGACACCGGAGGGTGAGTCTAAGAACTGCCCTGGCTGGAGGAGGGAGGCTGCTGTTAAGCTGTTTGTTCTCTGGGAGGGATCCAGGGCGACTGGTCTCCCGAAGCTGGAGGAACTTGGCTCTCAGGCTGGGGGGGTGGGGGTGGGGGTGGGGGTGGTGATGGGAAAGGGCTCCAGACAGACTAGAGTTGGGATCCTGGGTTGGAGCAAGTGACTCCAGATTGTTCTAATTTTTCCTGGCTATGAGGAGCATAAGCCCTGGTTGCTGCAATAACAGCTGCTGGGAAGATGAGGTGTGAAAAGGCAGGTCAAGTGCTTAGAACAGGTTCAGTGCTCAGCCAATGGATGGGTGAGATAGAGACAAAGGAAGGAATCAATAACTACATGGCTGGATCCACATACGTGACAAGGACTGGTTCTGCAGACAAAGAGCTCTGCGCCCCAGTGCCTGCTCGCAAGGAACGGGCAGACTCAGTCCTAAGCTTCTGATGACCGTTCATTTATTCAGGACATTTATCCATTGATTTGACAAATGGTTCTGAAGCATCTACTCTAACCAGGCACTGTGCCAGGGGCCAGAGAACTCAACGGCCCCAAACCTGCCCTCGTGGAGTTTATATTCTGGTGGAAAATAAAAAAGTGAATGTGTAGAATGTCAAATGGTGGTCATAAAGCAGGGAAGAGGGTCCAGTGGGTGTCTTGGGGGTTTTATTGGTTGGGGAAATCCTCACCGAGACCGTGCTCTTTCAGTGAAGACCTAAAGGGAGTGAAAGTGTTAGTCGCTCAGTTGTGTCCTACCCTTTTCGAGCCCATGGACTATAGCCCACCAGGCTCTTCTGTCCATGGGATTTCCAGGCAAGAATACTGGAGTGAATTGCCATTTCCTCCTCTGGGGGATCTTCCTGACCCAGGGATTGAACTTGCGTTCCCTGTGTCTCATGCATTGCAGGCGGATTCTTTACCCGCTGAACCATCAGGGAAGGGAATGAGGTGTGAGGATCTGGGGAAGGATCTTCAGGCAGGGGCAAGGGCCAGTGCAAAGGTCCTGAAGCGGGTGCTCACGCAGCAAAGGCGTAGGGCATGAAGTCAGAAACGTGACGGGGGTGTACTGTGGGTTCTCAGGATCACTGTGGGAGTCTGAAACTGACAGGTGCTATAGTGGGGTTTTGATCAAGTTTTTTTTTTTTTTAATTGACCTGAAATTAGCCATCTTAGTTAACAACTGAATAGCATTTCGCACATTGACAGTGTTATGCAACCATCATATCCATCTATTCCTAAACACTTTTATCCTCCTCAAATAAAGTCAATACCCTTATTTATATTTAGAATTTTTTTTGCCACACTGCGCAGCATATGGGATGTTGGTTCCCCAACCAGGGATTGAACCCATGTCCTCTGCATTGCAAGGTGATTCTTAACCACTGGACCACTAGGGAAGCCCTGGAGTTGCCATTTTCTGAGATCCCAGGGAAGCCCTCCATCCTAGCTGAGCTGTTTGCATGGTGCCTGCCTTGCTCCAGGCAAACTCACTAAGTCTCTCCTTTCCTGCCTTCATTCCTTCTCATCACCATTAACTCATGTCCATGCTCCGCTCCTCCTCCCTGCTTCTCTTCCTTCCTCCAGATTATGGAGCCAGAAATGTGCTGCACTGAGCACCTGTGCTAAACCAACAAAACAAGACCGATTGTCCCAGTCACTATGGCCATGTAATAAATCATTCCAAGACCTGGTGGCTTCAGACAAGGGCCACATTCAGTCTGCACGTGAATCTGCCCTCTGCACAGGGCTTGGTGACGGCGGCATACAGGGAAGGAAAGTGAAGTTGCTCAATCATGTCCGACTCTTTGTGGCCCCATGGACTACAGCCTGCCATGGTGCCTCCATCTCCATGGGATTCTCCATGGAGCCTCCATTCTCCAAAACAGCCTCCATCCATGGGATTCTCCAGGCAAGAATACTGGAGTGGGTTGCCATTTTCTTCTCCAGGGGATCTTCCCCACCCTGGGCTCGAACCTGGGTCTCTCTCACTGAAGACACGCTCCCGTCTGAGCCACCTCTGCTCTATTTGGTGAGGGTGGGGGTGGATTGGAAGCTGGGGCGGTGTCGGGACTGGAAAGACGAGCCTGGAATCATCAGGGCTCCTCCACCATCTAATCTTTTCTCTATGTGGTCTATCCAGCATGGTAGCTTCAGGGTCGCTAAACCTGTTTCTTACATGTCAGGTAAGGGCTCCAAAAATGCGCGGATAGAAAGAGAGGAGAGAGGGAGAGAGGAAGAGAGGGAGGGAGGAAGAGAGAATGAGAATGGGAATGAATTGGGTGTGATAAGCCTTCTGATGGGGGAAGAGTTCTCTCAGGACCTGGGACAGCACCCAACGTTTGTAGGGATTTATTAGTAACCTCAACAGTGGTAAACGAGTGCATAGACTACCTGGTAGGAGATATTCTTAACTCCTTGGGTGCATCTGGGAATCAAATAGGAGCTCCTAAGAGGAAAGAATTTGCATGCGTTGTTCTCTTTATAATAACAACGCTACACCCATCAGTGCTCTGGTGTTTCCTGTGTCCTTGTCATGAATTACTTTCTGTCATCCTTCCAAACCCTGTGACAGGCCAGCAAAATGTAGCCCACCGCTTGTTCTTATAAATAAAGTTTTATTGGAACGCAGCCCTGCTCATTTGTTTTCATATCGTCGGTGGCTGCTTCCCTGTCATAACGGCAGAGTCGTTGCAACAAGGACTGGATGGCCCAAAAAGCTGAAATTATTTTCTCTCTGGTCCTTTGCAGAAGATATTTGTTAACCCCTGCTCTAGAGGTAGGTGATATCAGACCAGTTTATAGAAGAGAAAAAAAAGGGCTCACAGAGGGGATGTTTATTTGAGGTTGAGAGAGCCAGCATCAGTACTTTTTTATTAAAAATTTCCCCCTTATTTTTAATTGTGGTAAGCTCACATGCCGTGAAATTGGCCATTTTAACCACTTTTGAATGTACAATTCTATGGCATTAATTGTATTCACGTTGTTGTGTGCCCATCAACAAACACCATCCATCTCCAGAATTTTCTTCGTCTTGGAAAATGGACAAGAACTCCAGAACAAGAAAATGCAGATGAACAAAAAGAAAAAGAAAAAAAAAATCATCCTGCCTGGCAGAGATGCCAAAGAAAGGAGTAGCTTTTTTTTTTTTTAACTAAAAAATATGCACTTTGATATTTAAGCTTAAAAAAGAGAATCAGTCTGCTCTCCCTGCCTCCCCCCACCCATTGACATTTAAGGAAGAAACTCTGGATGTTGGTAAACATTTGAACTTTCTAAAGCTGTAGACGGAGTCTATCCAGGGACACGTACAGATGAATTAACTTGTACTGATAGATGTAGAGGTTGATTTTATCTATGCCAGTGTCTTGCTATTACAGAGAGACAGGGCAATGAGGAACATTTCCCCATGTGTTTCTTTCCCAATGACCTATTATTCTCTTAGCCTAAATTCTTCCAAGGGGAAGGGGTGGGTCAAAGATTGGTGCAGATGATTTTGCCGTGGATTACTGAATGACCTTTTAGGAAGGCTGTACCAACTGACACTCCCACCAACAGGTAGGTGTACCTGTTTCACCACATGCTTGCCAACACTGGGCATTATCATTGCTTTGATCCTGCCAATCTGATAAGTGAAAAATATCATCTTGTCATTATCCTAATGAGTTTCTTTGACTCCCAGTAGGGCTGAGTAGTTTTATGTGTTTGTTAATTTTCTTTCTTTGCAAATTGGCCCTTATATCCTTTGCCTATGCTCCCCCCCTCTCTGTTAGGGGTGAGACTTTTTTTTCTTATTGATTCATTAGAACTCTTTACATATGAAGGATACTAACTCTGTCATTTTGGTGGGTAAGAAGAGACAGAAATCGACAGAGGGGAAGTCACTGCTCAAGGTACACATCTAAGAAGAGGTGGAGCAGAAATCTGAAACAAGATCTTTCTAGATCCATGCCTCGGGGTCTGTACAGCCTCTGTGGAAACTTCCCCTCTCCCACATCTTGCCCACTCCATGATTCAGGAACCCTGAGTTTCCGCAATCTCAAGAAGGGGAGAAACCTTTTGCCAGACCCAGCTACCCTTGCAACGCCCCAGCAGCAAACCTATACTTTGATTTGCTGTGTGGATTAAATATTTGGCACAGACTAGGTACTCGATGAACAATGCTGTGCTGTGTGATGTACACAGCTGCTCAGTTGTGTTTGATTCTTTGCGACTCCATGGACTGTTGCCCGCCAGGCTCCTCTGTTCTTGGAATTCTCCAGGCAAGAACTGGAGTGGGTTGTCATTTCTTTCTCCAGGGGGTCTTCTCCACCCAGGGATTGAACTCATGTCTTTTGTGTTTCCTGTATTGGCAGGTGGATTCTTTACCACTGTTCCACCAGGGAAGCCCACACTTAATAAACAAAAGCTGGCATTATTGCCTTTTTCTGTTTTTTAATCTTCTCTTCAGCCACATCTCTTGCCAGCTGCCTATGCCTTCAAGTCCAACCTCCTACCATCGCAAGCAACTTGCCTCACAATTTCTCATGACTCCAGTCAGTCCATTTGAAGAACTCCTACTCATCCTTCAAAACCCTATTTAAATTTTGCCTCCTCTAGGAAGTCTTCCTAGCCAAATTCAGACTTAAATTGAAGAAAGTGGGGAAAACCACTAGACCATTCAGGTATGACCTATATCAAATCCCTTATGATTATACAGTGGAAGTGAGAAATAGATTTAAGGGACTAGATCTGATAGACAGAGTGCCTGATGAACTATGGATGGAGGTTTGTGACATTGTACAGGAGACAGGGATCAAGACCATCCCCATGGAAAAGAAATGCAAAAAAGCAAAATGGCTGTCTGAGGAGGCCTGACAAACAGCTGTGAAAAGAAGCGAAAAGCAAAGGAGAAAAGGAAAGATATAAGCATCTGAATGCAGAGTTCCAAAGAATAGCAAGGAGAGATAAGAAAGCCTTCCTCCGCAATCAATGCAAAGAAATAGAGGAAAACAACAGAATGGGAAAGACTAGATATCTCTTCAAGAAAATTAGAGATACCCAGGGAACATTTCATGCAAAGATGGGCTCGATAAAGGACAGAAATAGTATGGACCTAACAGAAGCAGAAGATATTAAGAAGAGGTGGCAAGAATACACAGAAAGACTGTACAAAAAGGAGCTTCACGACCCAGATAATCATGATGGTGTGATTAGAACCAGATCCTAGAATGTGAAGTCAAGTGGGCCTTAGAATGCATCACTATGAACAAAGCTAGTGGAGGTGACGGCATTCCAGTTGAGGTATTTCAAATCCTGAAAGATGATGCTGTGAAAGTGCTGCACTCAATACGCCAGCAAATTTGGAAAACTCAGAAGTGGCCACAGGACTGGAAAAGGTGAGTTTTCATTCCAATCCCAAAGAAAGGCAATGCCAAAGAATGCTCAAACTACTGCACAATTGCACTCATCTCACATGCTAGTAAAGTAATGCTCAAAATTCTCCAAGCCAAGCTTCAGCAGTATGTGAACCGTGAACTTCCAGGTGTTCAAGCTGGAGTTAGAAAAGGCAGAGGAACCAGAGATCAAATTGCCAACATCTGCTGGATGATCAAAAAAGCAAGACAGTTCCAGAAAAACATCTATTTCTGCTTTATTGACTATGCCAAAGCCTTTGACTGTGTGGATCAAATAAACTAAACTGTGGAAAATTCTTAAAGAGATGGGAATACCAGACCACCTGACCTGCCTCTTGAGAAACCTATATGCAGGTCAGAAAGCAACAGTTAGAACTGGACATGGAACAACAGATTGGTTCCAAATAGGAAAAGGAGTACGTCAAGGCTGTATATTGTCACCCTGCTTATTTAACTTATATGCAGAGTACATCATGAGAAATGCTGGGCTGGAGGAAGCACAAGCTGGAATCAAGATTGCCGGGAGAAATATCAATAACCTCAGATATGCAGATGACACCACCCTTATGGCAGAAAGTGAAGAGGAACTAAAAAGCCTCTTGATGAAAGTGAAAGAGGAGAGTGAAAAATTTGGCTTAAAGCTCAACATTCAGAAAACTAAGATCATGGCATCTGGTCCCGTCACTTCATGGGAAATAGATGGGGAAACAGTGGAAACAGTGTCAGACTTTATTTTTTTGGGCTCCAAAATCACTGCAGATGGTGACTGCAGCCATGAAATTAAAAGATGCTTACTTCTTGGAAGGAAAGTTATGACCAACCTAGATAGCATATTGAAAAGCAGAGACATTACTTTTCCTACAAAGGTCTGTCTAGTCAAGGCTATGGTTTTTCCAGTGCTCATGTATGGATGTGAGAGTTGGACTGTGAAGAAAGCTGAGCGCCGAAGAATTGATGCTTTTGAACTGTGGTGTTGGAGAAGACTCTTGAGAGTTCTTTGGACTGCAAGGAGATCCAACCAGTCCATTCTGAAGGAGATCAGCCCTGGGTGTTCTTTGGAAGGAATGATGCTGAAACTGAAACTCCAGTACTTTGGCCACGTCATGCGAAGAGTTGACTCATTGGAAAAGACTCTGATGCTGGGAGGGACTGGGGGCAGGAATACAGGGGATGAGATGGCTGGATGGCATCACTGACTCGATGGACGTGAGTTTGAGTGAACTCTGGGAGTTGGTGATGGACAGCGAGGCCTGGCACGCTGAGATTCATGGGGTCACAAGGAGTCCGACACGACTGAGCAACTGAACTGACTGAGGAAGTCTTCCCTCGCTCCTAGCCTGATTCTCCAATCACAGATCCTGGATGCTGGCCATAGTGCCTTCTTTGGATGCCCTGTTGTGTTTCCTGTGTCCAGGAGGGTTTTCATGACTCACTGTTGGTGCTGCTGCCCCAGACCTGAAAGTCATGTCAGCCCTCTGTGTGGTAATGGAGCCAAGAGATGATGCTTCAGAGTTTCTAGATCTTTCTCCACCCTGGACATCCCCATCTCGGAGACCAACCTGGAGCCTGCTGTCTGGGTGCTTTCATCCTGTTCCCAAGACTTCCTGCTGTTTTTTGGGGTAGAGCCCCCCACCTATAAGACTGCTGACCTCAGGCTTCTCCATCCTGAGTGCTCTGTTGACCCCCGAGCCTCTCATCTCCAGCCTTGTACATTTCTGCCATGTCCTACCCCCACTCATCAATTTTAGCTAAATAGGCATGTTTTGCCTTGTTAACAAAAAAAGGAAAAGGAAAAAAAAAGTTCTTGGGACATTTGGAAACAATTTATTAATCAGCTATTTGTCATTTTGAAAGTGTTCTAAAGTGTGTCTGTGGATTATTGACAAACTCAATCCAATCATAAATCAGAGTTACTTGGATGGTATAATTTTTGAAACTAAATTATGAAAATCTTTTCAGTGGTTTTTTTTTTTTGCTTTTTCATCAGTTTTATTGCAGTATAATTTACATGCAATGCGTGCATGCTAAATCGCTTCAGTCGTGTCCGACTCTTTGCAACCCCATGAACTGTAACCCGCCAAGCTTCTCTGTCCATGGGATTCTCCAGGCAAGAATACTGGAGTGGGTTGCCATTTCCTCCTCCAGGGGATCTTCACGACCCAGTGATTGAACCAGTGCCTCTTACATCTCCTGCACTGGCAGGCGAGTTTGTTTTTACCACTAGCGCCACTTGGGAAGTGTCTTACATAGAATAAAATCCAGTGAACATACTGATGAGACTTGACGAATGTATGTTGTCATGTGTATAAATTCCTGTGTAACCAAGATACTCTTTCCAAAACTCCCCAAAGGTTCCCTTTGCAGTAATTACATCCCCCACCCCCTCAACCCTTGGTAACCACTGGTATTCATTCTCTCTCCTAGACTGTCATGTAACTGGAATCAAACATATTGTACAAATACCAATAGATCATTCCTTTTATTAAGAAAGAGTCCATTGTCTGAGCAGAAGGAAATGGCAACTCACTTCAGTATTCTTGCCTGGAGAATGCCAAGATCGGAACACCCTGGTAGGCTACAGTCCACAGATTGCAAAAAGTCCGAAAGGTCTGAGCGACTTCACTTTCACTTTCTTTCCATTGTCTGAATTTACTATAAATAACTTATTCCTTTAGCTGTTGATGGACATATCTATTACAAAATTGGATTGCTTCCCACTTTTGATTATTTTGATTAAGTGGGATGAGTTGAATTGCCTCTCCCTTCTACCCCCACAAATTTATATATGTTGAAATCCTAATGTGTAGTAGACATCAGAATACGATCTGATTCGGAAATAGGGTTGTTGCAGATGTAGTGAATTAGGGGGGACGTCATTTTGAATTACGGTGGGCCCCTCCTCAGACTCAGAAGTTCAGGCCTCCAGCCCCTCCCTCAGACCCGAGGTCCAGACTCCCGGCCCCTCCTCCCTCAGGCCCGAAGTTTACATCCCCATGACCTCCTGGCTCAGTACTCCAGGAATCTGGGAACCTCCTAGGCTTGTAGGTCTTGGATTCTGAGCATTGAATTTATCAAATTGTCCCAGAAAGTCGACAAATAACTCGTATATTTTTGCCACTTATTTATTTGTTTTCATTGAGGTATACTTGATTTTCAGTACTACATTAGTTTCAGGTGTACAACAGTGATTCAAATTTTTCACGGATTACATTCGGTTTAAAGTTTTTATGGAATACTGGCTGTCGTCCCTGTGCTGTACAATATCGTCTCGGAGCTGTTTTGTTTTATACACAGCTAGTTCGTAGGCACACGTATTTTTAGAGGAGGAAACAGGCTGATCCATTTGAAAGACAAATAGAGGACCAGATCCGGAAGCGACAGCTGCCTCGCTGGGACCCTGGGGTCCCTACGGCACCGAGCTGAACTTTTAAGCAGAGGGAGTGTGACGTCATCGGAACAGCGCGTAGGCCCCGCCCCCGAGGCCCGGCCCCGGAAACTACCATTCCCAGCAGCAGCTGCGCTCGCAGTCCGTCCCCATAGGTCCCACCCTGGAGGCCCCTCCCCCGCCCCGCCCCTTCCTGAGGC
Source organism: Bos indicus (assembly GCF_029378745.1). Lineage (NCBI taxonomy): Eukaryota > Metazoa > Chordata > Mammalia > Artiodactyla > Bovidae > Bos > Bos indicus. The sequence goes on from NC_091777.1 coordinate 63,037,436, forward strand.
GCGGGTTCCGGCGGCGTGTGCCCTTCCGCACGTGGGTCCCGGGCGGCGCGCTCTAGGTGCAGACTCCGGGGTTCGCGCGTGCGGGCGGCTGCAGTCAGACTCCAGCTCCGGCCAGGCATGAGCCGCTACGTTCTGCCGCTGTCCGTGCTGGGCACGGCCGTGGGCGGCGCCGTGCTGCTCAAGTGAGTTCGCGCGGGTCTCTCAGGCGCGGTAACGGCGGGCCGGTGGGCTTGGACAGGGAGGGAGGGCCGGATGTAGATCGCCAGCTCCTCGCCCACCCAGGAGTCCTCCAGTCCACTCATCCAGCAGTGCTCCCAGAGAATGCGGGGACAAGGCTGGGCCCCGAGCGGGCAGGTCACGGCCCAAGGTCGGCCAGAGAGAGGGGCGGATCCCGGCTCTGGTAAACGTTTTGGTCTAGTTGCTTCCGGACTTTTAGTGCATTAATTAATTCATTCAGCAGATACCTACTGGGCACCTCCCATATGTCACGTCCTGGCCCAGATGCAAGGAACGTGTATGCCACCTAAGCTCTCGTTGTCCGGAATCAGAGAAACAAGTTAGGATTGTCCAACTCAGTCAATGAAAAGATCGTTATTCTTTCCTGTGGTTCCTGGAATTCACTAAATAAAAACAAGACAGGGGGCTAAGGGGTGCAAACTGTTAGTTATAAAATAAACCACAAGGAGATATTGTACAACCAGGGGAATATAGCAACTCTTTTATAATAGATATAAATGGAGTATAACCTTTAAAAATTGTAAAGCATTATGTTGTACACCTGTACCATACATAATACTGTATATCAACTATTCTTCAATATAAAAATCCCCCCCACTCCAAACCAAAATACCGCAACCAAATATTCTATAGCAGCACCATTCAGTAGAACTTTCTGTGAAGATGGAAATCTTTTACATTTGCCCTGGCTATTATGAGCCATACAGTGTGACTATTGAGCACTTAAAAATATAACCGTGTTATGCTTGTAGTAACAGTGTTATACTGTACACTTAAAAATTTAAGATGGTAGACCTTACGTTAAGTGTTGAGGATTAGCAATACGTATTTTATTACAGTTACACAAGAGCTGGGAGTTAGGCCAGAAAGTGATTGCAATATTGAAGTATCTTTCTTTTCCCCTCTCATAAGGGGTCGAAGGATAGACTGATTGTTAATCTCTTTGCATAAATACGTTTAGGCTTGTTCATCTGCTCTGTGATGAGGCTTCATTTTGAAGTTGTTCCTCCTGATCCAATAAAGTCTTTTTTTGTGTAGCCAGCTGGTATCTTGTTTTTTATAAACTCCTGCTTTGTAAATATTAACCACCTTTTTTTTGAAAGCTCTAGGAAATGGAAATAATTTTTCCTTGTAGAAATCATCGGGAAATTCCCTGGCAGTCCAGGGGTTAGGACTTGGCGCTTTCATGCCGGGGCCTGACTGTTCAGTCCTTGGTTGGGGAAGTAAGAACCCTCAAAGCAGAAGGCATGGCCAAAAAAAAATTCATTGGCTGCTGTTTTTATTTTTATTCATGCTGATGTCTGTTAGTTCTGAAAAAGCTTAAAAATAATAATAATAAAAAATACCAGTATGGGAAGAATAAAAGAAAGCTGAATGCCCTAGTTGGGGATGGGGAATATGACTATTTATTTTTAATTAAAAATGACCCTCTTGTCTGGAGAGGACACTGTTTCTCTGGCCAGCTTCCTATTGGGGACATTTAGTTGTTTCCAGTATTTAGCCTCTGGAATATGGACACAGTAGCAGAATAAGGCCCTCCTGCCCTGCACATCCTAATGCCTAGAACCTATGACTATGTATCCTTACCGGTCAAAGGGGACTCTGCAGATGTCATTAAGGACCTCCATGATGGGAGATGATCACCAGGTGGCCCCAGCGTCATCACAACGGTACTCACAAGAGGGAGGCGCGAGAATCAGAGCCAGAGACTTGACGCTGCTGTGTTGCTGACTTTGAAGGTGGAGGAAGGGGCCACGAGCCCATGGATGCAGGCGGCCCTTAGAATCTGGAAAAGGCTCGGGAACAATTCTCAATTCTCCCTTGCGCGTCCAGAAGGAACACAGCTCTGCTGACACCTCAGTTTTATTCTGTTGAGACCCTTCTGGGACTCTGAACTGCAGACTCTAGGGAAACACCATTGTGTGGTTTAACCTACTGAGCTCCTAGTGAAATGTTACAACAGCCGTAGGGATTGAACCGTAGGGGTCTTTATCAGCTAACGATGGTTATGACGAGGAGGCTTCCCCACACCAGGAGGTGCTGAGTAACCACAGGGCTCCCTTGGGTTGTGGGATATTGTTCCCATCTTTCCACTGGGGGAACACAAGCTCAGAGTGGTCACTTGTCTGAGATCGTAACCGTTGGGGGCACCTGCAGTGAGAGTGGAGAGACAGATGGAACTGACCTCCCGTTTCCTACCTCCAGGGACTTTGTTGCCGGCGGGGCTTGTCCCAGCAAGGCCACCATTCCCGGGAAGACTGTCATTGTGACTGGTGCCAACACGGGCATCGGGAAGCAGACTGCCTTGGAGCTGGCCAAAAGAGGTGATGTCCCATTGGGCACCTGCTTCTTGGCTTGGGGCTCGGGAGCGAGATCTGGTGGTGGACGATGGGATTCCCCTGGGGGTGTTAAGATCTGGTGTTAAGACCTGGTGGTGGTTGGTGGGATTCACCTGGGGGTGTTAAGGCTTCTGATTCTTTCGGTTCTGTAAGTGGCAGAAACAAACGCAGGCTGGTGTAAGCCCCAAAGCCTGGTGTTCCTGGAAGGGGGCGGATGGGTCCAGGGGCTCAGAGGAGCCCGTGGAGGCTCAGCAGTTTCTGGTTGGGTTTTTCTCTGCATCGGCCTCTCCCTCTCCTATGCTGGTTGGACTCACTCCTGGTGACTGGGTTGGGGCCTGGGTCAGAGGTTGGGAGTAAGACTTGACTTCAGGCTCTTCCAAGCTTACTGATTGGGTCTTTAATAGAAAGAATGCCCCCTTCGATTTGGGTCTGTTTGATGTTTTTCTCATGGTCAGAGTGGGCTTATGGAGACGTGCCCTCTTCAGCACACAGATCTCTCTTTTTTAAAAAATTTATTTATTTTTGGCCCCACTGTGTGACATGCAGGATCTTAGTTCCCTGACTAGAGATCAAATCTGTGCCCCCTGCACTGGAAGCTTGGATTCCTAACTACCAGACCATCAGGGAAGTCCCCACAGAGCTCTCTTTTGAATTTAGAATTAGTGGGGTTTCTGGGGGGACAGGCACGAGAGAGGAAGGCGTCCCGATTTTTGTTTGAACAGCTGGAAGACGAGTTAGGAGGGAGAGGCCGGGGCAGGCGTGAGGGCTGGGGGAGGCCGGGACCTCTCCTTGGAGGGCCTCCTTGGAGGGCTCGAGACGCGGTGGCCAGTGAATGCGTCCCTGCTGGATCAGCCAGGCCCGAGCTGCATGTTCGCCCCAAGGTCAGAGTGATGGGGGCCATGGTGGGCGGTCCTCTGCCCCTGCGCCTCATCACACGGGGTTTCCCCCAGGGAGGGGCAGGTGTTCCTTTCCGGACCTGGTGAGACCGGAACTTGGGCCGACACACCCACCGCCGTCCAAGGGCCGGGCTGGCCCTGCGAGGACGGACGGAGCCCGGACTTGATGCACTCTGTCCTGGGCTGTGATGGGGCAGCCAGTGTGGAGGAAGCGGCTGGTCCACCCCAGGGGAGCCCCAAAGACCCACACAGTCAGCATCCTTGTTGCCCATCCTTTTCTCAGACCCTGTTTTTCCTCACTTTTCTAATTTGAAAAAAAGAAAAAAAAGTTTTTGTTTTTTTTTAAATGGGTGTATTAAATATTTAATTCACACATTTAAAATACACACTTCTGGGATTTTTAGTATCTTCACAGAAATGTGCAGCCATGACTGCTCCCCATTGTCGAACATGTTTCATCACCCTGAAATAACACCTGGGTCCTCTAAGCCGTGGCCCTCTTAATGTCCCGTCCTCTGCAAAGCTGGGAAATGGCTGATCTTCCTCCTGTGGATTTGCCTCTCCGGGCATTTCAGATTAATGGAATCATACACTGTGCTTTTATGCCTCTTGCTTTGACTGAGTGAGCATCGTGTTTGTGAGGCTCATCTGTGGTGTGGATGCTTTGGGATTTCCTTCCTTTTCACGGCTGAGTAATACTCCACTGATGGATGGGCCACGTTTCCCTTAATGCTTTTTTTAAATATTGGAGGATAGCTGATTTACAGTGTTGCGTTAGTTTCAGTTGTGCAGCAAAGTGATTCCGTTTTAAACATACATGTATCTATTCTTTTTCAAGTTCTTTCCCATTCAGCTCATTACAGAATATTGGTCAGAGTTCCCTGTGCTCTCCACTAGGTCCTTGTTGGTTATCTATTTTATATACAGCAGAGTGTATATGTTAGTCCCAAACTCCCACTTTATCCCTCCCCCTCCATGTTCATTCTTCCCGTGATGGACATTTGGGGTGTTTCTGTCTCAACAGTGCCTCTGTGTATGTTAGAGTACATAGTTTCGTATGGACTTATCTTTTCATTTATCTTGGGTACGTACGCTTAGGAGTGGATCTTTTTTATGTTTATTAAAAATTTTTTTTTCTCGTCTGGCTCTTCCAGGAGGCAACATCATTCTGGCCTGTCGAGACATGGAGAAGTGCGAAGCGGCGGCCAAGGAGATTCGAGGGGAGACCCTCAATCACCGTGTCAACGCCCGGCACCTGGACTTGGCCTCCCTGAAGTCCATCCGAGAGTTCGCGGCGAAGGTCACTGAAGGCAAGAGAGAGGCCTCGGGGCTTGTGAGGGAGGGCCTGAGTGGCCAGGCCGTGAGGATCGAGCACACCGGGCAGGCCCTGGAGCCGAGTGTCGGTCACTGCCCATTTTTGTTCCGTCTTTGGGTGAAGATTTTACACTGTTTTCTTTTCTGACATTTTCATGTTTACATATTTTTCATTTTTACATGCGGGAAAGAAAAAAGAATAACATTTCACGACATGTGACTTTTATTTGGAATTCAGATGGTGTTTTGTTTTTTTGGCCACACTGCATGGCTTTCAGGGTGTTAGTTCCCGGGCCAGGGCTTGAACCTGCTCCCTGGGCAGTGAAAGCACAGGGTCCTAACCACTGGGTCGCCAGGGAACTCCTGGAATTCAGGTTTTAGTTTCCCTAAAGGTTTTTTTTTTTAACTGGAGTATAATTGTTTACAGTGTTGTGTTAAAAATTCAGGTTTTAGTTTCCCTAAAGGTTTTTTTTTTTTAACTGGAGTATAATTGTTTACAGTGTTGTGTTAGTTTCTGCTGTAGAAGAATGTGACTCAGCTATATGTATGCATATATCTCCATAAAGGGTCTTCCCTGGTGGCTCAGTGCTAAAGAACCCGCCTGTCAATGCAGGAGATGTGAGTTTGATCCCTGGGTCAGGAAGATCTGCTGGAGAAGGAAATGGCAACCCACTCCAGTATTCTTGCCTGGAGAATCCCATGGACAGAGGAGCCTGGCGGGCTATAGTCCATGGGGTTGAAAGAGCTGGACACCACTGAGCGACTCAACAACAACAAATCACCTCCGTAAAGTTTTATTGACACACAGCTGGGCCCATTGATTTCCATATTGTCTGTGACCGCTTTAGTCCTGAGAGGGCAGAGTTCAGTGGAGACAGACCAAATCGCCTGCAAAACCGAAAACATTTGCTACCCGGTCCTTTACAGAAGAAGGTTACTGAGTCCCACTGTCCAGGAAAACCGAGTCCTTCTGTCTGAGCTGGGCTCCTGGGAGAAGCAGAGGCTGGGAACGGATTTGATGTGTAGGGAGGCAGAGGAAGAGTTAACCAGGAGGAGAAGGGCAGAAACACCGACTCACCCACTGTTTGCTCAGGCTCCTTGGCGCTGAGGTGACTGGGGACACAGACGTGAGTCAGATTCAGGCTCTGTGTCCGGAGTGCCTGGGGCCGTGTCGGCCGTGAGGACAAGTGACTCAGAGGGGACCCGCAGGCACGACGCAGAGCACCCAGGAACGCCCACCTTCTCCGCTGGGCGTCTCCTTCTGCAGAGCCAGGCATGAGGCTGGCGTTTCTTTGCACTCTCATCTCCTTGATGGCTGACTCACTCTTCCTGCTGCTTGCTGCGCGGTCTCAGAACCGCTTACATATTTATTTATTTTTCGAACAGGAATAACATTTGCAAGCTTAAATGTTCAGAAAGTGCAAACGGGGCTACAGGAAAACATATTCCCGGCGCAGCCGCCACTAGCTCCCTGGCTGCTGTCCTCAGATGGGCTCACTGCTTCCCCCGCTGTGCGTCCTCTGGGGGACTGTTGATGCGTGTATAAAGCAAACGGGGGGATACGCCTCCCCTTGGGTTTTTTGTATAAACCGCAGCCTGTTATCCAGCTGATACTGCCCCTCACTTTTTGTCCGAAGCTCTCTCCTGGAGATCAGTGCGGGCAGGACTTTTTCCTTTTATTGTCGTGGCTGTCTTGTGCGTGTGTGTTTCTCTCCCTGCCACTGTGGGGCTTGTAGGATCTTAGTTCCCGACCAGGGGTTGAATCCGTGTGCCTTGCTGTGGAAGCGTGGAGTCCTAACCACTGGACTGCCAGGGAATTCCTGTGTGTGTGTGTGTTTTAACATTTTTATTGAAATATAATTGACTTACAATGTTTTGTTAGTTTCAGGTTTATAACAAACTTGAACTCTGATTTAGTTACATACACACATGAACGCTCACAAAAATACTTTTTTTTTTAAGACTCTTTTCTATTATAGATTATTACAAGGTATTCAGTGTAGTTCCCTGTGCTATACAGTAGGTCCTTGTTGGATATCTGTTTTATATAGAGTAACGGGCATATGTTAATCCCAGATTCCTAATTAATCCCTCCCCCTGCACCTGGGCAACCATAAGTTTTCTGTGTCTGTGAGTCTATTTCTGTTTTGTAAATAAAGTCATTAGTATCCTTTTTTTTTAGATTCCATATATAAATGAGAGGATGAGATAGTTGGATGACATCATTAAGTCAATGGACATGAGTCTGAGCAAACTCTGGGAGGTAGTGAAGGGCAGGGAAGCCCGGTGTGCTGCAGTCCATGTGGTCGCAAAGACTCGGACACAAACATAGTGACTGAACAATAACAACAGATAAGTGATATCATAATTTTGCCTTTCTCTGGCTCACTGTACCTAGTATGATCGTCTCTGGGTCCGTCCCTGTTGCTGCAGATGGCATCATTTCCTTCTTTTTTATGGCCCAATAATACTCTGTTGTACTGTGTCTTCTTTGTCCATTCCTCTGTCGATGGACACTTAGGTTGCAGAAAGTACTTTTTGAGGGGGTCATGATGAAGCCGTCCTACCTGGCAGGTTCTGTTACCCATTTTATAGCAGGGGAAGCTGAGTCCCGTTTGTCCTCACCCCCGTTTTCCAGAGGAGGAGCACGTTCACATCCTGATCAACAACGCGGCCGTGATGCGGTGCCCGCACTGGACCACGGAGGACGGCTTTGAGATGCAGCTTGGCGTTAACTACCTGGGTGAGCCTGCGGGCTGAGTGGCATCGGCCCGGGATGTGGGTGGGGCCCCCGTGGACCAGACGCAGGCTCTGGGAGGGGTCTTCCTCCACTCTCCAAGGCGGCCGTGCGTGGGCTCACCTGGCAGCTCGGGGAGCCCCCTGTTCCTGGCTGGACCTTCAGTCCCGGACCTTTCATCAGCCTCTTGGCCTCTTGTCCCTTTGTCTGTCTGTCCTCCAGTCTCTATCTGTCCTTCACTTGCTGTGTCAGTCTATCTGTTGTCACTCTGAGTCCATCAGTAAGACTGAGGGACGTTGGGTAGGTGTCAGTCACACAGGATTAGGGACCACCCTAATGACCTCGTTTAAACTTTATCACCTTTCTGTAGACCCTCTCTCTAAATAAGGTTACACTTCGAGGTACTGGAGGGTAGGACGTTTTTTTTTAGGGGTGTTTGGGGGGTGACATGGCTTCCCTGGTGGCTCAGGTGGTAAAGTATCTACCTGCAGTGCAGGAGACCCGGGTTTGATCCCTGGGTGGGGAAGATCCCTTGGAGAAGGGAATGAGTAACTTCAGTTCAGTTCAGTTCAGTTGCTCAGTCATGTCCGACTCTTTGCGACCCCATGAATCGCGGCACGCCAGGCCTCCCTGTCCATCACCAACTCTCATAGTTCACTCAGACTCACGTCCATCGAGTCAGTGATGCCATCCAGCCATCTCATCCTCTGTCGTCCCCTTCTCCTCCTGCCCCCAATCCCTCCCAGCATCAGAGTCTTTTCCAATGAGTCAACTCTTCGCATGAGGTGGCCAAAGTACTAGAGTTTCAGCTTTAGTATCATTCCTTCCAAAGAACACCCAGGGCTGATCTCCTTCAGAATGGACTGGTTGGATCTCCTTGCAGTCCAAAGAACTCTCAAGAGTCTTCTCCAACACCATAGTTCAAAAGCATCAATTCTTTGGTGCTCAGCTTTCTTCACAGTCCAACTCTCACATCCATACATGACCACAGGAAAAACCATAGCCTTGACTAGACAGACCTTTGTTGGCAAAGTAACATCTCTGCTTTTCAATATGCTATCTAGGTTGGTCCTAACTTTTCTTCCAAGGAGTAAGCGTCTTTTAATTTCATGGCTGCAATCACCATCTGCACTGATTTTGGAGCCCCCAAAATAAAGTCTGACACTGTTTCCACTGTTTCCCCATCTATTTCCCATGGAGTGATGGGACCAGATGCCATGATCTTAGTTTTCTGAATGTTGAGCTTTAAGCCAACTTTTTCACTCTCCACTTTCACGTTCATCAAGAGGCTTTTGTTCCTCTTCACTTTCTGCCATAAGGATGATGTCATCTGCATATCTGAGGTTATTGATATTTCTCCCGGCAATCTTAATTCCAGCTTGTGCTTCTTCCAGCCCAGCGTTTCTCATGATGTACTCTGCATATAAGTTAAATAAGCAGGGTGACAATATACAGCCTTAACGTACTCCTTTCCCTATTTGGAACCAGTCTGTTGTTCCATGTCCAGTTCTAACTGTTGCTTCCTGACCTGCATATAGGTTTCTCAAGAGGCAGGTCAGGTGGTCTGGTATTCCCATCTCTTTCAGAATTTTCCACAGTTTATTTGATCCACACAGTCAAAGGCTTTGGCATAGTCAATAAAGCAGAAATAGATGTTTTTTTGGAACTCTCTTGCTTTTTCGATGATCCAGCGGATGTTGGCAATTTGATCTCTGGTTCCTCTGCCTTTTCTAAAACCAGCTTGAAGATTTGGAAGTTCACGATTCACGTATTGCTGAAGCCTGGCTTGGAGAATTTTGGGCATTACTTTACTAGCGTGTGAGATGAGTGCAACTGTGTGGTAGTTTGAGCATTCTTTGGCATTGCCTTTCTTTGGGATTGGAATGAAAACTCACCTTTTCCAGTCCTGTGGCCACTGCTGAGTTTTCCAAATTTGCTTGCATATTGAGTGCAGCACTTTCACAGCATCATCGTTCAGGATTTGAAAGAGCTCAACTGGAATTCCATCACCTCCACTAGCTTTGTTCGTAGTGATGCATTCTAAGGCCCACTTGACTTCACATTCCAGGATGTCTGGCTCTAGGTGAGTGATCACTCCATCGTGATTATCTTGGTCGTGAAGATAATTTTTGTACAGTTCTTCTGTGTATTCCTGCCACCTCTTCTTAATATCTTCTGCTTCTGTTAGGTCCATACCATTTCTGTCCTGTATCGAGCCCATCTTTGCATGAAATGTTTCCTTGGTATCTCTAATTCTCTTGAAGAGATCTCTAGTCTTTCCCATTATGTTATTTTCCTCTATTTCTTTGCATTGATCGCTGAGGAAGGCTTTCTTATCTCTCCTTGCTATTCTTTGGAACTCTGCATTCAGATGCTTATATCTTTCCTTTCTCCTTTGCTTTTCGCTTCTCGTCTTTTCACAGCTATTTGTCAGGCCTCCTCAGACAGCCATTTTGCTTTTTTGCATTTCTTTTCCATGGGGATGGTCTTGATCCCTGTCTCCTGTACAATGTCACGAACCTCCGTCCATAGTTCATCAGGCACTCTGTCCATCAGATCTAGTCCCTTAAATCTATTTCTCACTTCCACTGTATAATCATAAGGGATTTGATTTAGGTCATACCTGAATGCTCTAGTGGTTTTCCTTACTTTCTTCAATTTAAGTCTGAATTTGGCAATAAGAAGTTCATGATCTGAGCCACAGTCTGCTCCTGGTCTTGTTTTTGTTGACTGTATAGAGCTTCTCCATCTTTGGCTGCAAAGAATATAATTAATCTGATTTCGGTGTTGACCATCTGGCGATGTCCATGTGTAGAGTCTTCTCTTGTGTTGTTGGAAGAGGGTATTTGCTATGACCAGTGCATTTTCTTGGCAAAACTCTATTAGTCTTTGCCCTGCTTCATTCTGTATTCCAAGGCCAAATTCACCTGTTACTCCAGGTGTTTCTTGACTTCTTACTTTTGCATTCCAGTCCCCTATAATGAAAAGGACATCTTTTTTGGGTGTTAGTTCTAAAAGGTCTTATAGGTCTTCATAGAACCGTTCAACTTCAGCTTCTTTAGTGTTACTGGTTGGGGCATAGACTTGGATTACTGTGATATTGAATGGTTTGCCTTGGAAACGAACAGAGATCATTCTGTCGTTTTTGAGATTGCATCCAAGTACTGCATTTTGGACTCTTTTGTTGACCATGATGGCTACTCCTTTTCTTCTGAGGGATTCCTGCCTGCAGTAGTAGATATAATGGTCATCTGAGTTAAATTCACCCATTCCAGTCCATTTCAGTTTGCTGATTCCTAGAATGTCGATGTTCACTCTTGCCATCTCCTGTTTGACCACTTCCAGTTTGCCTTGATTCATGGACCTGACATTCCAGGTTCCTAGCAATATTGCCCTTTACAGCATCGGACCTTGCTTCTATCACCAGTCACATCCACAGCTGGGTAATGTTTTTGCTTTGGCTCCATCCCTTCATTCTTTCTGGAGTTATTTCTCCACCGATCTCCAGTAGCATATTGGGCACCTACTGACCTGGGGAGTTCCTCTTTCAGTATCGTATCATTTGCCTTTATCCAAGGTAAGGAGCAGCGGCTGCGCTTTGCTGGAGCAGCCGTGAAGAGATACCCCACGTCCAAGGTAAGAGAAACCCAAATAAGATGGTAGGTGTTGCAAGAGGGCATCAGAGGGCAGACACACTGAAACCATACTCACAGGAAACTAGTCAATCTAATCACATTAGGACCACAGCCTTGTCTAACTCAATGAAACTAAGCCATGCCCTGTGGAGCCACCCAAGACGGGCGGGTCAGGTGGAGAGGCCTGACACAGTGTGGTCCACTGGAGAAGGGAATGGCAAACCACTTCAGTAGTCTTGCCTTGAGAACCCCATGAACAGTATGAACAACTTAAGCACGCACAATTCGCCTGTAACACACACGTGACTATCTTCATCCGCTGCTGGCTGGGACTCAGTCATGTGACCTGGTGGAGCTGCAGCGGAGACTGGGAAATGTAGTCGTTTACTGGGCAGTCTCATGGGTAACCCAAAATTCTATTACTGGAAAAGAAACGGAGAAAGGATTTTGAGAGACAGACAGCCCTCATAGAGGGCTGTCACAGGAGTTTGTGATAATTAGTTGTGGGGACTGTTTTGTGCATTGCAGGATTTTTTTTTTTTGGGTGCATCACAGGGCTTGTAGGATCTCAGTTTACTGGGCAGGGATTGCACCCAGGCTGCAGCAGTGAAATCCCAGCATCCTAAGCAGAAGGCCCCCAGGCAGCTCCTGCACTGTGGGACTTTTAGCTGCACCCCTGGCCTCACCCACTTGGTGGCAGTAGCACTCCCATACGGTCCTCAGCTCTAAGGATGGAGATTGCCTCCAGACTTTGCCAAATGCCCCCTGGAGGGCAGAGGGGGACCCTGCTGAGAAACACAGGTTATGGAAGGAGGCAATAAGGTGATGTTCTCAGTAGGGTCCTACGCCTGGGACAAGAATTGAGGAAAAGTTGTCTTTCTGTTTTCCTTCTTCCAGGCCACTTCCTTTTGACGAACTTGCTACTGGACAAGCTGAAAGCCTCCGCCCCTTCGCGCATCATCAACGTCTCATCCTTGGCCCACGTTGCTGGGCACATAGACTTCGAGGACTTGAACTGGGAGAAGAGGAAGTATGACACGAAGGCAGCCTACTGCCAGAGCAAGCTGGCCGTCGTCGTCTCCACCAAGGAGCTGAGCCGGCGGCTTCAAGGTGCGCGTGGCTGAGCCTCGCTGGGCTCCCCTCTCCGTTGGCTCCGAGCCTGAAGCGGTCCTGCCATGACCCTGGGTGGATGGGAGGTCAAGCGGTGGCTCCAGGACAGAGCAGGCCAACCCATGACACACTTACGCCCGACGCAGACAGACAGTCGATCTCCGTGCTCTTCTCTGCTCCTCCCACACAGGCACCAAGCCCTTGCTGTTCTAGGCCAGTGGAGCTTTGGCAGTATCTGGAGATGTTTTTGGCTGTCTGTCTGGGGAAGAGGGGCGGTTTGGGAGAGGGTTAGAGGCCGGGGTGGTGCTCAACATCCTACAATGCACAGGATAAAGAATGATCCCAGCTCAGCATCCGTAGTGCCAAAGCTGAAGAGCCTGCCCTTTGCCCTGGCTTCTCAAAGAGGGTCTGATGACCGGCAGTGTGAGCTCACCTGAGCGCTTGTCATAACTGCAGCAACCCAGCCCCTCCCTGACCCACTGCTTTGGACTCTGGGCATGGAGCCTAGCGGTCTGGGCTTCTCCAGCCCTCCAGGTGATGTTTATACACTCAGGTTCAGAAGCTTTGCTCTGGGCAGCTGTGAGACAGCTGCCGTGCAAGATAAAAGCATGGATGTGAAGGTTTCAGAGCAGGAGGGTGATGTAGACTCGGGGGAGCCGCAGAGCCCAGGGTGGGCAGCATCAGCCTTCCTGGTAAGGGGTGAACCTGCTGTCTGCTCGCCTCACTCTTCCCTTCTGTCCCAGGCACGGGCGTGACTGTCAACGCCTTGCATCCCGGTGTGGCCAGGACAGAGCTGGGCAGACACACGGGCATGCACAGCTCCGCCTTCTCCAGCTTCACGCTTGGTAAGTCCCCTTCCGGCCTGGGGTCCCTTAGCTGAACCCCTGTCCTCCCAGCTTGGGGCCCAGGGCCCTTCCTCAGTGTATTAGGGTTCTCCTGGGAAACTGAACCAATAGGATATGCAGGGGTATTTAGAGAGATTGACTAGGAGGGTTTGGCTCATGCATCTGTGGGGGCCTGACCTGTATGTCAGAGGCCCAGGAATGCTGGCCCTGTAGTTCCAGCCCAAACCCGAAGGCCTGAGGTTCAGGGGAACTGCTGGTGTAAGTCCCACACTGACTCAAAAAGCCAAGAGGGCTGGACGTCCGGGCTCAACGTCTCACCCCCAGTTAACTTCTCAGTGCCCGCCCACCTTGGGAGGGTGGATTTCACAGTCTTTACACACACCCTCACAGACACCCTGGAAACAGTATTCTCCCTGCTCTCTGGGCATCTCGTAGCTCAGTAAGTTCACACATACATTTTCTCTCTCTTTTACCTTTTGGCCGCTTCGCATGTGGGATCTTAGTTCCCTGACGAGGAATCGAACCTGTGCTGCCTGCATTGGCAGCTCTAAGTCTTAACCACTGGACCATCAGGGAAGATCCCCACACATAAAATTAACATCACACTCAGAGTCTATCTCAGGGACTTTTCCTGCTTTACCCTGTATCTTCTTTTTCTCCTGTGTCTTCCCTGGTACCAAGTCACTTTCATGTGTCTGCCCAGCCTGCCAGCCTCAGAACACCCTGGGAAATAGGCCAGAGCCTTATGTTGTTCAGCTGTTCAGTTGTGTCTGACTCTTTGCGACCCCATGGACTGCAGCATGCCAAGCCTCCCTGTCCATCACCATCTCCCAGAACTTGCTCAAACTCACATCCATTGAGTCGGTGGTGCCATCCGACCGTCTCATCCTCTGTTGCCCCCTTCTCCTCCTGCCTTCAATCTTTCCCAGCATCAGGGTCTTTTCTAATGAGTTGGCTCTTTGCGTCAGGTGGCTAGAGTACTGGGGCTTCAGCTTCAGCATCAGTTCTTCCAATGACCAGTGAGAAGTGTTTCAGAGGAGGAGGTCGTGGCGCTGACTGCTTGGAGTCCAGCCATGCTTGGGATAGCTCCAGTTTCATCCCAAACTGGCTGGGCCACCCAGGGAAGGGACTTCTTTCCAAATCCCTATTTTCCTTATCTGCCAGTAAGTCTCATAGTAGTACCTGTCTCACAGTAGGGAGGACTAGATGAGACCGCCCTTAAACGGGCCAGCACAGTACCTGGCCCAGGTTTAGGCTGAATAAATAGTGAGAGCTTTATACTAGTGTTTGTTATCCTGGCAAACATTTTAATTGGTGGCGGCTAGGTATCAAGAATCGTAAGCTGAGGCTGGCACTGGAGATAATACACAAAAGTTAGTTCAAAGAAAGATCGGGGTGGTGGGGGTACTTCCTTGGTGGTCCGGTAGTTAAAACTATGCCTTCACTGCGGGGGCCACAGGTTCAATCCCTGGTTGGGGAACTAAGATCCCATAAAACAAAGCAAAGAGAAAGATCGGGTGGGGTGAGGACTTGGACCTTCCATTTGCCTAGGAAAAGCCAGGGGGGCTTCCTGGAGGAGGCAGCTTTCAGGCTGGTTCCTGCATCTGGAATTGATTTGTCTGGGCAATGCCAGGGAAGGGAGCTCCTGTGTAAGGAACCAGAGTGGCAAAGGCCTGGAGTGAGCTCTGTGGGACTCCAGGGACCCTTCTGGCTTTGGTGGGCGCTTAGCAACCTGGGGTGAGGTGTACCTTCCTCTGTCAGCGTCTGGACTGAACTCTCTGTGGACTGACTGCAGGGCCCATCTTCTGGCTGCTGGTCAAGAGCCCCCAGCTGGCGGCCCAGCCCAGCGTCTACCTGGCCGTGGCGGAGGAGTTGGAGGGCGTTTCTGGAAAGTACT
Organism: Bos indicus; assembly: GCF_029378745.1. NCBI lineage: Eukaryota > Metazoa > Chordata > Mammalia > Artiodactyla > Bovidae > Bos > Bos indicus. Next base: position 63,052,446 of record NC_091777.1, read on the forward strand.
TTGATGTACTCAAAGAGAAGCCTCCGGCCCCAGAAGCTGAGGATGAGGAAGTAGCCAAGAGGCTTTGGGCTGAAAGTGTCCGCCTGGTGGGCTTGGAGATGTCCCATGGATCCCATGGGAAGACGGGACAGCCGCTCCCCAAATAACCGCTGGGACCAGGCGTGGAAGCCGCCAGGGAGGCAGAGCCACCAGGGTGGAGCAGCTACTCGCCAAACCTAGCTGTCATGCCCGCTGCACCCACCAGGTGGCAGTATTGACAAGGGTCCGGCTAGTCAGTGCTATGGTTTTCTCAGTAGTCATGTTTGGATGAGAGAGTTGGACCATAAAGAAGGCTGAGCACTGAGTCTTTGAAACTGTGATGCTGGAGAAGACTCTTGAGAGTCAACCAGTCCATCCTAAAGGAAATCAACCCTGAATATTCACTGGAAGGACTGATGCTGAAGCTGAAGCTCCAACATTTTGTCCACCTGATGAGAAGAACTGACTCATTGGAAAGCCCCTGATGCTGGGAAAGATGGAAGGCAGGAGGAGAAGGGGACAACAGAGGATGAGATGGTTGGATGGCATCACCGACTCGATGGACATGAATTTGAGCAAACTCTTGGAGACAGTGAAGGACAGGAAGCCTGGCGTGCTGCAGTCCATGGGGTTGCAGAGTTGGACATGACTGAGTGACTGAACAACAAGAAATTGTCCAAGGGGTGCTGACTGCCATGCCTGTGGCTCCCTTTAGATGGTGGCATTGGCTCTTTTCTGGCCGCAGTGGATTGGCCCCCAGGCGAGCATCTGGCCCGGGGCTGGCTGGCAAAGTGTGCCCTGCTGCCAACAGGTGAGCTGGGCCAGTGGACGCCCCCTCTGGGAATCCACACCAGGAGTCTTGGGGGCAGTGTCACCTGCCTCTGGTGTGGACCGTGCCTGAGACAGGGTGGCCGGTGGGCAGGTTGTCTGATGCTGCTTGAGTGAGTCCGCGGTCTGCCGTGTGGCTGTGTGCACCTCCGGTCTCCTCTCTGAGCCTTGGCTTCCCCAGTTGTTCCCCGGACTACCTCATCGCACGGGGCCGAGTTCCCCTGGCTCGGGGACCGGCAGCTGCACCTTCCATGCCAGTGCATCTTTCCTGACGACCTGCCACGTGCCGGACCCCAGCGAGGTGCTGGAGACGCCCGCAGGAACAGACCCTGTTGTCTCCGTGTCATGCTGGCGACGTCATGGGGTCGGGGGGTGGGCAGGGAGGAACCACTGAGGAGCCCGGAGGGCCGGGACCACGCCCATCACTGCAGCTCCTGTGGGGACTTCAGTCACAGACTCTCCAACTTGCTCTTTAATAGGAAAAAACCCAAAAAACTGTAACTGAGTCATCGGTTTCACTTTCTTCCTTTACGTGTGTGTGTGTGTGTGGCGGGGGGAGTGCTAAGGAGCTGGCCCCAAAGAACTTGGATTTATTACATTTAGAAAATGGGCTGTCGACATAACTGTCACCAGGGCAGTAAACGGCTCAGAAGTTTAGACTTTTGGAGGCTAAAGGGGCCTGTTCCTCCTTTCACGTGGTGACAGTCCTTGAGGTCTGGGCGCCTTCCGACTTAGAAGTGGGGCTGACGCTCCGCTTGGGCACAGCATGGAGCGGACCCCACAGAGCTCAGTTATTGAGGTAAAAAGTATCTTAATGTTAAAATATTTAATACTTCGGAGAACTGTGGAGGCCACATCGTACGATGCGCAAAAGGGTAGAGAAGGACCCTGTCCCAAATGCCATCAGTGCTGAGGGGTGGGTGGGGAGGAAGCGTTTAAGACACCCCAGTGCTCCATGGACATGGTGAGTGTTGCTCCTGTTCCCACGTTGGGTGGACAATGGCCAGAGGACTGGTGTGGGGTGGCCGGGCCCACCTCCCCGTCTGTGCCCGCTGTCTTCTCTGTGGGCCGCACCTGGACACTCACTCCTTTTTTTAAAGACAATGGGATTAAAAAGAAAAAAATTATTTGGTTGTTTCGGCCTCTTTCATTTGGGAGTGAGGGCTGTCTACCGTGGTTGCTCCTTGGCAGGTGGGATCTTAGTTCCCCGACCTGGGATCAAACCCACAGCCCCCGCTGTGGAAGCACGGACTCTTAAGCACTGGACCGCCAGGGAAGTCCCTCCTCTCATTGTTTAAGGGCCTCTTGATATCGCTTGGCCCATCCAGACAATGCAGGATCGTCTTCCTCCTTTGACATTGGCTGTTAGGAACCTAAACCCATCATCCCCCTGGCTACCCCTTTGCCATATAAAGTAGAAGGTTCTGTGGATTAGGAACACCTTGGGGGCACCCACTTTTCCGCTGACACTGTTCTTTTCAAAATCCTTAAGCAAAGATCCTTTCTGCTTAAATTAAGAAGAATCAGCTTCATCAGGGTTGTTGACAAGTAAATCAACGGAAAAAATAGATTTTTAAAATCACAAACTCCCCACTATCTGCTTTCAAAAAAAAAAAAACAAAAACAAAACTTGGGGTGTGTTAGCAAGAAGAGGGGTTGGAATTCAGAGTGTGATCCCACAGCCCACTCTCTTTCTGGGGGAGGGTTGTAGGTCCAAATGTCCGTGAGAACCTCTGACCACACAGAGATTTGTCTGTTACATACATGCAAGCAACCTGTGGCTCACAGCTGATGCTAACCACAAACCTTCACAACCAACATCCGCTTCCTTTGTGAAACTGAGAAACCCCGAAGACCACAAGTGTGGAGTCACACATCAGCTTCACCTTTGACTGCTTCTCTGAAGGCTTTGAGGTGGGTCACAAACCCAGCTACAACCTTCAGACGGATGGAAGACGATCAAACCGATCTACAACAAGATGGGCAAAACATAACCCAAACCCGCAGAAGCAGCCCAGAGAGGAGACAGCGGCAAAGTCGTGCACAGACCCAGGGCCCACCGTGGAAGGCGGTGCTTGGATGGGCTCTTCACGAGAGACCAGGCTGGGGTCACGTCCTTCATGCTGCCCTTTGGACTTGGAGATTCTGTCGGGATGGTTTGGGCTGCCCATCACAGAACATGAAGGGGTTAAGCTGAACTGACGTGTGCACACGACCATGTGTAAACTAGATGGCTAGTGGGAAGCTGCTGTGTAGACAGGGAGCTCAGCTCAGTGCTCTGTGACGACCCAGAGGGTGGGATGGGGGTGGAGGGAGGTTCAGGAGGGAGGGGATATATGTATCCACATGGCTTCCCTGATGGCTCAGCTGGTAAAGAATCTGCCTGCAATGCAGGAGACCTGGGTTTGATCCCTGGTTTGGGAAGATCCCCTGGAGAAGGGAAAGGCTACCCACTCCAGTATTGTGCCCTGGAGAATTCCGTTGCAGAGAGTTGGAAACGACTGAGCGACTTACATTTCACATGGCTGATTCGTGTTGTACAGCAGAAACTAAAAAACGTTGTAAAGCAATTATATTCCAATTAAAAATAAAAACAAACAGGGTTTAATCTGAGCTGACCTTCACCCCAGGCAAAGGCGAGAAGGAATTCCATTTCACAGAAGTACAAGCCAGGGGTGTGGCAGGCTTTGGGTTCAGTAACATCCTGAGGATTCCTCCTGTAAGACGGGGTCCAGCAATTATTGACATCATCACAAGGCAGGGCTCTGTGGCGGGTTGAATGCATGTGCTTCCTCTAAAAGATATGTCCAGTCCTCCCCCCAGTACCTGGGAATGGAGCCAATTTGAAAAAAGAGTTTAAGAATTTTTGATGTGAAACATTTTTAAAGTCAATATGGAGTTCATGATCTGAGCCATAGTCAGCTCCTGGTCTTGTTTTTGCTGACTGTGTTGATCTTCTCCATCTTTGGCTGCAAAGAATATAATAAATCTCATTTTGGTATTGACCTCTGGTGATGTCCATGTGTAGAGTCTTCTCTTGTGTTGTTGGAAGAGGGTGTGTGCTATGACCAGTGCATTCTCTTGGCAAAACTATTAGCCTTTGCCCTGCTTCATTCTGTACTCCAAGGCCAAATTTGCTGTTACTCCAGGTATGTCTTGACTTCCTACTTTTGCATTCCAGTCCCCTATAATGAAAAGGACATCTTTTTTGGGTGTTAGTTCTATGTTGTAGCCACGCATTCTGGGAAACAAACTCACTCAGAAGGCCAATGCAGATAGTGGAGTGCAGTTTATTACACCGGTGGGCCCAAGGCAGAGTCTCCTCTTAGCCAAGGACCCCAACCAGTTTTTGTGAAAACCTTATATACCCTAAGTGTACATGCTCAAATCCACCTCCCCAAACTCCTTGAAACTAGTTGGGACAAGATAAAAGATATGATCAAAGTTAACCCATGATTCATGTGTCACAAGACTAGATAAACAGTGGGTATTTATCAATAGGCCTGTGGCCATATCCCGATAAACATAATGGAATTTACCACTTTGTTCTGTTACAGAGATAATTAGCTGCCGGGGTCCAGCCCCAGCAGGATCCAGGGGTACCCTCAGGATGACGACCTAGGTGAAAGGATAGCAAAGCAGAGAGCAGGGCTTGATCTTCCTTGATAAGCACAGGAAGCCAGTAAAGCTCCTGGCATGGAACTTGCTCTGTTCATGGAGGCCGCAGGTGCCCTCTTGGTGGGGTGAGGACGCAAGATGCCCCCTCCCTAGTGAAGATGCAGGGCGCCTTCCCCATCGGGTCTTAGAAGCCCAGGCAAAAAAGTGAACTCAGAGAGCCCCTGTGCCCCAAGGAGTCGTCCTGAAGGAAGAACAGAGAGAGAAAAGGAGGGAAAACGAAAAGAATGACACGGGGAGACCAAGCTTCGGTGAGCGAGGCCCATAACTTTATTTTCAAAAGGAACTTTTATACCTTGACTTGTACATAGAGGGAAATGAAAGATGCAAAGTCATGCAGAGTCAGCCCAAACATTACATCTGTTTTGTCTTTATCAAAACCAGGATTTTTTCTGCATACCTTTCCCATAAACAGTGTTCTGTACAATATCTTCTGGCCTTGGAGGCCTGTGGACATTTTATGACCCTTTTTTGATAAAGGCTGCTCAACCAGAAAACTTATTTTCCCTTGAAGTGTTTTTTCTTTATATTTCTAATCTATGTCAGCCTCAGAAAGTGCTAAACAGAGTTACATTCTCACAGAGCAAAGGTGCAGTGAGTTACAATGAAGAAAGAACCAATTAGCTCAAAGGTCTGATGAGGTTAATTCCAAGGCTGCTGCTTGTTTTTCTTACATTCCAACCATGTTAACCAATGCACTCCCAGGTGCACAGTGGGTAAGGGATGTGGGCACTTGGCAGCAAGCATTGGCCCAGTAATGAAGTCTTTACCAGTACTATCTAGTCTAATAATTTTTCATCCCTTGAAGGACTCTATGCTCATTAGGACTTTTAGAATGTTTTGGCTTCCCGTGCCTTTCAAGGTTGGGGAGTTGTGAACAATCATGTGTGTTAATTGCAAGAGTATGGATAAACCTGTCAGGCAAGCTAGAAAGCCATCAGAGGGGTTAAAATAGAAATCTTCCTTTCATGCCCAGGAGGCTTATTAATTAGAGCCCTAAGTTGACATTTTCCAGAGAAGGGTGGTCGGGGATAGCCCCCTGTTAATGTCAGAAGAGTTGGTGAAAGACACAAAATAGTAAGACAGACAGACTCTGGTTTGGGGGTATATACTCCAGCAGATCCAGGGGGTCCCTTGAGGCCTGATCCGCCTTTGCCTGTCAGGTCTCTTCCACATGACCTTGGTCATGGGTGGGATCTCCCGTGGTGGCTCCCAGCAATTAGCATATTCTTTTAGGCAATGGAGAGTCCAAATACAAGTCCTGAGGCTCTTTTATCCGGGGGTCTGGTTTTCCACTGGTATGCCACTTCTATAGACACAGGGCACAAAGTTCAGAGTCCATTGGGAGGGTGACCATGCGTGTAGCCTCATGTTCGCAGCCTGGCCTAAGACGGAGTCCAGTTCTGTCTGTTTCCTCCTTCACTAGAAGGTCTTGCAGGTCAACTTCATATTCTTCTGCATTGCTGGTCGGGGTATAGACTTGGATTACTGTGGTAGTGAAGGGTTTGCCTTGGAAACGAACAGAGATCATTCTGTCGCATATTGGGCACCTACTGACCTGGGGAGTTCATCTTTCAGTGTTGTATCTTTTTGCCCTTTCATACTATTCATGGGGTTCTCAAGGCGAGAATACAGAAGTGGTTTGCCATTCCCTTCTCCAGGGGACCACGTTTTGTCAGAACTTCCACCATGACCCATCCGTCTTGGGGGGCCCTACACAGCATGGTTGATAGTTTCATTGAGTTAGACTAGGCTGTGGTCCATGTGACCAGACTGGTTAGTTTTCTGTGACTGTGATTTTCAGTCTGTCTGCCCTCTAATGGAGAAGGATAAGAGACTTATGGAAACTTCCTGATGGGAGAGAATGACTGAGGGGGAAACTGGGTCTTGTTCTGATGGGCGGGGCTGTGCTCAGTAAATCTTTAATCCAATTTTCTGTCAATGGGCAGGGCTGTGTTCCCTCCCTGTTATTTGACCTGAGACCAAACTACTGTGGTCCTTAGGTGTTGCAAGTAAGTAAGACAGTAGGTGTTGCAAGAGGGCATCTGAGGGCAGACACACTGAAACCATACTCACAGGAAACTAGTCAATCTAATCACACTAGGGCCACAGCCTTGTCTAACTCAATGAAATTAAGCCATGCCCATGGGGCAACCCAAGACGGGCAGGTCAGGTGGAGAGGTCTGACAGAATGTGGTCCACTGGAGAAGGGAATGGCAAACCATTTCAGTATTCTTGTCTTGAGAACCCCATGAACAGTATGAAAAGGCAAAATGATAGGATACTGAAAGAGGAACTCCCCAGGTCAGTAGGTGCCCAATATGCTACTGGAGATCAGTGGAGAAATAACTCCAGAAAGAATGAAGGGATGGAGCCAAAGCAAAAAGAATACCCAGCTGTGGATGTAACTGGTTATAGAAGCAAGGTCCTATGCTGTAAAGAGCAATATTGCATAGGAACCTGGAATGTCAGGCCCATGAATCAAGGCAAATTGGAAGTGGTCAAACAGGAGATGGCAAGAGTGAATGTCGACATTCTAGGAATCAGCAAACTGAAATGGACTGGAATGGGTGAATTTAACTCAGATGACCATTATGTCTACTACTGCAGGCAGGAATCCCTCAGAAGAAATGGAGTAGCCATCATGGTCAACAAAAGAGTTTGAAATGCAGTACTTGGATGCAATCTCAAAAACGACAGAATAATCTCTGTTCGTTTCCAAGGCAAACCATTCAGTATCACAGAAATCCAAGTCTATGCCCCAACCAGTAATGCTGAAGAAGCTGAAGCTGAACGGTTCTATGAAGACCTACAAGACCTTTTAGAATTAACACCCAAAAAAGATGTCCTTTCATTATAGGGGACTGGAATGCAAAAGTAGGAAGTCAAGAAACACCTAGAGTAACAGGCAAATTTGGCCTTGGAATACGGAATGAAGCAGGGCAAAGACTAATAGAGTTTTGCCAAGAAAATGCACTGGTCATAGCAAACACCCTCTTCCAACAACACAAGAGAAGACTCTACACATGGACATCACCAGATGGTCAACACCGAAATCAGACTGATTATATTGTTTGCAGCCAAAGATGGAGAAGCTCTATACAGTCAGCAAAAACAAGACCAGGAGCTGACTGTGGCTCAGATCATGAACTCCTTATTGCCAAATTCAGACTGAAATTGAAGAAAGTAGGGAAAACCACTAGACCATTTAGATATGACCTAAATCAAATCCCTTATGATTATACAGTGGAAGTGAGAAATAGATTTAAGGGACTAGATCTGATAGACAGAGTGCCTGATGAACTATGGGCGGAGGTTCATGACATTGTACAGGAGACAGGGAGCAAGACCATCCCCAAGAAAAAGAAATGCAAAAAAGCAAAATGGCTGTCTGAGGAGGCCTGACAAATAGCTGAGGAAAGAAGAGAGGCGAAAAGCAAAGGAGAAAAGGAAAGATATAAGCATCTAAATGCAGAGTTCCAAAGAATAGCAAGAAGAGATAAGAAAGACTTCCGCAGGGATCAATGCAAAGATATAGAGGGAAACAACAGAATGGGAAAGACTAGAGAACTCTTCAAGAAAATTAGAGATACCAAGGAAACATTTCATGCAAAGATGGGCTTGATAAAGGACAGAAATGGTATGGACCTAACAGAAGCAGAAGATATTAAGAAGAGGTGGCAGGAATATACAGAAGAACTGTACCAAGAAGATCTTCACAACCCAGATAATCACAATGGTGTGATCACTGACCTAGAGCCAGACATCCTGGAATGTGAAGTCAAGTGGGCCTTAGAAAGCATCACTATGAACAAAGCTAGTGGAGGTGATGGAATTCCAGTTGAGCTATCTAATCCTGAAAGATGATGCTGTGAAAGTGCTGCACTCAATATGCCAGCAAATCTGGAAAACTCAGCAGTAGCCACAGGACTGGAAAATGTCAGTTTTCATTCCAATCCGAAAGAAAGGCAATGCCAAAGAATGCTCAAACTACCGCACAATTGCACTCATCTCACACGGTAGTAAAGTAATGCTCAAAGTTCTCCAAGCCAGGCTTCAACAGTACATGAATCGTGAACTTCCAGATTGTGGATGGGGAACACATGTATACCTGTGGCAGATTCATTTTGATATTTGGCAAAACTAATACAATTTGTAAAGTTTAAAAATAAAATTAAAAAAAGCATTAAAATAAATAAATAAATAAATATGGAGCTAATAAAATAGTATTATTTTGAGCTTAAAAAAAAAAAAGAAAGAAAAGGCAGAGGAACCAGAGATCAAATTGCCAACATCCACTGGATCATCAAAAAAGCAAGAGAGTTCCAGAAAAACCTCTACTGCTTTATTGACTATGCCAAAGCCTTTGACTGTGTGGATCACAATAAACTGTCGAAAATTCATCAAGAGATGGGAATACCAGACCACCTGACCTGCCTCCTGGCCAATCTGTATGCAGGTCAAGAAGCAACAGTTAGAACTGGACATGGAACAACAGACTGGTTCCAAATTGGGAAAGGAGTACGTCAAGGCTGTATATTGTCACCCTGCTTATTTAACTTATATGCAGAGTACAGCATGTGAAATGCTGGGCTGGATAAAGCACAAGCTGGAATCAAGACTGCTGGGAGAAATATCAATAACCTCATATATGCAGATGACACCACCCTTATGGCAGAAAGCAAAGAAGAACTAACGAGGCTCTTGATGAAAGTGAAAGAAGAGGGTGAAAAAGTTGGCTTAAAACTCAACATTCAGAAAACTAAGATCATGGCATCTGGTCCCATGACTTCATGGGAAATAGATGGGGAAAGAGTGGAAACACTGAGAGACTATTTTTTGGGCTCCAAAATCACTGCAGATGGTAACTGCAGCCATGAAATTAAACGAAGCTTGCTCCCTGGAAGAAAAGTTAATACCAACCTAGACAGCATATTCAAAAGCAGAGACATTACTTTGCCAACAAAGGTCAGTCTAGTCAAGGCTATGGTTTTTCCTGTGGTCATGTATGGATGTGAGAGCTGGACTATAAAGAAAGCTGAGTGCCGAAGAATTGATGCTTTTGAGCCGTAGTGTTGGAGAAGACTCTTGAGAGTCCCTTGGACTGCAAGGAGATCCAACCAGTCCATCCAAAGGAGATGAGTCCTGGGTGTTCACTGGAAGGACTGATGCTGAAGCTGAAACTCCAATACTTTGGCCACCTGATCGAAGAACTGACTCACTGGAAAAGACCCTGATGCTGGGAAAGATTGAAGGCAGGAGAAGGGAGTGACAGAGGATGAGATGTTGGATGGCATCATCGACACAATGGATATGAGTTTGAGCAAGCTGCAGATAGTGAAGGACAGAGGAGCCTGGCGTGCTGAAGTCCATGGGGTTGCAAAGAATTTGACATAACTCAGAGTTGAACAAGTCACAGAGGTGGTGTTATTTGTTACAGGGGTTGGAGGAGCCTAAGGCAATCTCTTTGGTGGAGGTCATGAGGTGGCTACCAGAGCCAATTTGGGCTACTTGCTTTCTTGTGTGTTTTTTTGTCCAGTGAGGGAGAGAGAAGTACTTCTTTCGTGCCTCTGATTGGGCTGTCTCAAGTCATGTGCTCGTCTTGTGTGTGTGCTAAGTCGCTTCAGTTGTGTCTGACTGTGTGACCCCATGGACTGTAGCCCACCAGGCTCCTTTATCCATGGAATTCTCCAGGCAAGAATACTGGAGTGGGTTGCCATTTCCTATTCCAGGGGATCATCCCAACTCAGGGATAGAACCCATGTCTCCTGCATTGCAGGTGGATTCTTTACCATCCGAGCCACCAGGGCAGCCCTTGATCAGTAGACAATGTAGCTTAAGACTTGGTGAAAGAAAGCCTCTTAGGAGGGAACTGTGCTTTACGCTGTAGTCCATCAAGTGTAGTGAACCGCAAAGCTGTGACCAGGCTTGGGCAGGTTTTTGTTTATCTCCCCTATTACACTGTCCATTAGGCACCTCCCCAGGGCAGAATCTCCCTGTCGGTTTCTGTTCAGTTTATAGCAGCAGTCTCAGCATTTCCTCCCTCAAAATGTAGCCTACGAATCTACATGCTCGAGGGAAAGCTAATGTGTAAAAGAACCTTGATTGCATTTGTAAAAAAGTGCATTGATTGCCTTCATTTAACACAGAAAGGCTGGAGAATATGTAAAAGTCAGCCGTATGGCTTCAGCAAATAATGGCGCGTTCAAGGAAGGAAACATTTTGCAGCCATTCAGTAAGCATGAGCCCTGTTTTCCTGTTAAACAGCTCGTCTGGGAGAAGAGTTCAACGAGGACATAGTGAAATGTGGGTGGGAGGGACTTAGAGTGGATCCCAGCCAGTGGGGACATCACGGTACCTGGAGCAAGATAGTAGAAAGAGGGGCGGGAGGTAAACACTGTCTCATGAACAGGCACTGCTCTCTCCACGTGGCCAGGACCAGCCATCATTAACAAGCGTCCAAGAGAGAGCTTGGAAAGTGAGAGGCCGCCCAAGGAGCCCTTTGGGGCTGGAAGCTCAGGAGCGGTGAGCTTCTTAGGTGTGTCTCCTTAGAGGTGACACATTAGGAGGACATGCATTCTCGGGAGGTGGAGGGGGTCACAAGAGGAGATGTGTAGGTTGACGGCCAAGATCCGGTGGATCTGATGAGATGGAGTTGAGAGGAGGAGAAAGCAGAGGCGGCTGAGACGGAGGGAGGAGAAAACATGTCTTGTGCCACCAAAACCGAGGATGGTAGGTTTTAGGAGAGCCTGGGACCCCCAGTGGCAGAAAGAGCAGAGAAACATGGAGCTGACCTGGGGGGAGGATGCGTGGGCTGAGCCAGGGGGGCTCATGACCCTCCTTGCCAATCTTGGGGTGCTGCTCATAGTTATGAGGGCTCCTCCCTGGTTCACTGAGACCAAGGCACTCAAAACCTTCTCTGCTGAACCAGGCGTTAACCGTGGAGACCCCGGGATCACCAGAAACATGGCGGCTACAGCCAAGCGGATGAGAGCCTCTGCACTTTGGCCCCCAGGGCAGCGCCTGGGGACAGAGAACTTGCTCACGGGGAACTTGCCCTGTCTCATACCAGACTTCAAAGACATTTTTTTTTTTTTTTAGAGGGAGGATGGATTGGGGGATTGGGATTGACATATACATCAGTTCAGTTCAGTCGCTCAGTCGTGTCTGACTCTCTGCGACCCCATGAATCGCAGCATGCCAGGCATCCCTGTCCATCACCATCTCCAGGAGTTCACTCAAACTCACTTCCATTGGTGATGCCATCCAGCCATCTCATCCTCTGTCCTCCCCTACTCCTCCTGCCCCCAATCCCTCCCAGCATCACAGTCTTTTCCAATGAGTCAACTCTTCGCATCAGGTGGCCAAAGTACTGGAGTTTCAGCTTTAGCATCATTCCTTCCAAAGAACACCCAGGGCTGATCTTCAGAATGGACTGGTTGGATCTCCTTGCAGTCCAAGGGACTCTCAAGAGTCTTCTCCAACACCACAGTTCAAAAGCATCAATTCTTCAGCGCTCAGCCTTCTTCACAGTCCAACTCTCACATCCATACATGACCACTGGGAAAACCATAGCCTTGACTAGACGGACCTTTGTTGGCAAAGTAATGTCTCTGCTTTTCAATATGTTGTCTAGGTTGGTCATTTACACACTGCTATGTATAAAATCGATAACTAATCTAATGAGAAAGAATTGTGCAGCACAGGGGACTCTACTCACTGCTCAGTGGTGACCGGAATGGGAGGGAATTCAAGGAAGAGGGATACATGTATACGTGTGGCTGAGTCACTTTGCTGCCCACAACATTGTAAAGCAACTACACCCCAGTTTAAAAAACGAAGGTCCTACAGGGTCTGGAATACATAATGTATATACTTCTGAATATACATAGTTATATATATGTATAAATATATATAATATACATGTGCTTATACACACAGTAATATACATGTAATAATACGTGCACAATCACATACATATACCTTTATATATTTATGTGTAATTAATAAATTATGTATATAATTATATATTTACATGTAATTATATATAATTTTATATACAATTTTATATGGACTTCCCCAGTGGCTCAGCAGTAAAGAACCCACTGACTAATGCAGGAAATGTGATCCCAGGGTCAGAGAGATCCTCTGGAGGAGGGCATGGGAACCCACTCCAGTAGTCTTGCCTGGAGAATCTCATGGACAGAGGAGCCTGGCGGGCTACAGTCCATGGGGTTGCAGAGAGTCGGACACAACTGAGCAGGCGCACACATATATACAATTACATATATTTATATGCAATTATATATAACTGTATATTGATTGTCCCTTGAACAACATGGGTTTGAATGGCCTGGGTCCACTTACATAAGGATTCTTTTTTTTTTTTAAGTTTATTTATCTATAGGCAATTAGTGTATCCAGTGACTAATTAATGTATCAAGTGACTCCCACGTGCCAAATCGCATGTGAAACTCCAGAACAGTCCTACTCAATGTCACTTATGTCTGTGTGGGAAAGAATTGATGATGAAAACTGTAGGAATGGAATGAATATCAATGCTTCCTTTTTCTCTTTTTTTTCAATAATGAAGTCTCAACCTCATTGTTTCTTTGATTTTCTTTCAGTTTCTTTCAGTTTGAATATGATATACCTAAAGTTTAGGACTTGTTTTGGGGGTGTTTTGGGTATTCATTTTTTATTGAGGCATAACTGGCATATCACATTATATTACATGCAGATGTTTTTCTCTAAAACTTTTTCTTTCTTTCTTTCTCTGTGACTTGGCCGCATCTTTTCACACCCACCGTTACTGCAGAGAGTCCATATCGTACAGAAGAATTGGTCTTCCAGGCCACTTCCCGGACCGACCCACACTACTCTCCATAAAATTCTCAGGTCTGATTAAGGTTGGCAACACCATCCCTCATAGTTTCGTATATCAGATTCAGTCTTTTCTAGTTGCGTGTGACCTCCTATTTCAGGGGGAGGAGTAAAATTTCTCCTTAGATGTATGTGTAGTCATTCGTGTTCGACTCTCTGTGATCCCGTGGACTGTAGCCCCACCAGTCTCCTCTGTCCATGGGATTCTCCAGGCAAGAATACTGGAGGGGGTCGCCATGCCCTCCTCCAGGGGATCTTCCCCACCCAGGGATCGAACCCGCGTCTCCTGTGTCTCCTGCGTTGCAGGCGGGTTCTTTCCCCACTGAACCATCGGGGAAGCCCTGCGGCAGAAAAGCAGGTCTTTGTGGAGGGCCGGTCTCTCACATCTTCGTGGCCGGAAAATCACGGCAGGAAACCCGCAGGTAACTCACGCCCAGCCCGGGCGCTGTGCGGGCGGGTGGAGGGGCACTGTCTCTGTCTTGCACAAGCAGCGCTTCCCCTTCTGCCGGGCAGGTGACACTGTCTCCGCGGCGGGAGGTCTCTGGCCCGGCGGCGCGGTCCGCGGTGCAGCCGTGCTGGGCGGGCTGCGCGCCGCGCATCGCCATGTCCCCGGGCGTCCCTCTTCTGCTCGGGCTCGGTGAGCCGGCCGCGGGTGGTCCTGTGGGAGCCTGGGGGTGTGGGAAGAAGGCGCCGAGGAGGGGTTCTTAAGCGGGTTCCTCTGCTGGGACTCCCCTCTGTGAGGTCCCGGGACAGGGAACTGCAGAGGCGTCACCCGCGGGCCGCGTTTCTCCGGTTCGGTGTGGATGTCACGCCCCAAGCTCGAGGCGTTTGGGAGCCCACTGTGTTATCGGCCGTCTTCTCTCACCAAGTGTTTCTCTGTTTCAGTGTTTTGCCGGGACCAAGGGATTTGGGCACAGACCGGTGAGTGGTGCCTCGCTTTTTCTCCCAGAGAACTCCGAGTTGGACGTGGGGTGAACTTGTGTAGCCTTGACAGAACCTCAGCCTCTCACCTGCACCATCCCCTCCTCCACACGCTTCGCTTAATTAATTTAAATAATTTGTTTTTATGTATTATTTATTTTTTGGCTGCACTGGGTCTTCGTAGCTGGGCGTGGCCTTTCTCTAGCTGCAGTGAGCAGGGGCTCCTCTCTAGCTGGGATGCTCGGCCTCTCACCGCGGCGGCTTCCCTTGTTCCCAGAGCACAGGCTCTTGGCTGCCAGGCTTCAGTGGATGCGGCTCCTGGGCTCTAGAGGCGGACTCTATTTGTGGCGCACGGGCTTAGTTGCCCCTTGGCATGCGGGATCTTGCCGGACCAGGGGTGGAACCGATGTCTACTGCATTGGCGGGCGGATTCTTTACCACTGAGCCACCAGCTGTTGTTCAGTCGCTCCGTCGTGTCCTACTCTTTGCGACCCCATGGACTGCAGCACACCAGGCTTCTCTGTCCTTCACTGTCTCCTGGAGCTTATTCAAACTCATGTCCATTGAGTCAGTGATGCCATCCAACCATCTCATCCTCTGTCTTCCCCTTCTCCTCCTGCCTTCCATCTTTCCCAGCATCAGCGTTTTTCAAATGAGTTAGTGCTTCACAGCAGGTGGCCAAAGTACTGGAGCTTCAGCTTCAGCATTAGTCCTTCCACTGAATGTTCAGGGTTGATTTCCTTTAGGATGGACTGCTTAGATCTCCTTGCTGTCCAAGGGACTCTCAAGAGTCTTCTCCAACACCACAGGTCAAAAGAACCAATTCTTTGATGCTCAGCTTTCTTTATGGTCCTTTCCTTATACATCACTACTGAGCCACTAGGAAATACCTTAATTTATTTTTTGTATTTTAATTCTTCAACATTTTGCCAATCTTCGGTGGAAAACCTCTTCCCCTCTCTAGAAAGCTTCCTGATCTCCAGCTATTCCCCATCGGCGCAGATGAGTCAAGGAGGAAATGCTCGGGTTTTGAGCTAATGCAGAAAGAGAACACAGCTGAGATCGACGTTCAGAACACAGACACAGAGAACCGGGGACATCTGCGCAGGCCCCAGGTCCCTCTTTGGGTTCGGGAGTGTCACTTGTTGGGGGCACTGTGCGTCCTCTCCATTTGCTGTCACCTCACCTGCCTCCAGGTGGCTCAGTGGTAAACAATCTGTCTGCAATGCAGGAGATGTGGGTTCGACCCCTGGGTCGGGAAGATCCCCTGGAGAAGGAAAAGGAAACCCACTTCAGTGTTCTTGCCTGAGAATTCCATGGACAGAGGAGCCCGGTGGGCTACAATCCATGGGGTCGCAGAGTCGGACACGACTTGGTGACTAAAGAACAGCAACAGTAATTGCTTCCAGCTCTCTCAGCTATGGGAGTTCTCTTCACAAGGAAGGCACTCTTGATTAGGAGACAGACTTGAAGTAAAATGAAGACATCAAGATTTGCTGGTTCATGACCTTTTGTAAGCAATTTCCTCATTTGAGCCCCAGGTTCCTTCTTTCTGTAATGAAATTACCGGAGTTCTCTGGAGGTCCAGTGGTTAGGTGCCGTTGCCATGGCCAGGCTTCAATCTCTGATTGAGGAACTGAGGTCCTATAAGCGGTGCAGCACAGCCAAAAAAAGAAAAAGAAATAATAACAGAGTGTTGCATCAGTTAAGATACGATCCTGTCATGCTCAGACAACAAGCTTTTGCTCAAAGTAGGCATTGTTGTTTAATGTTAACAGTTGCTAGGTAACATGTGTTGAGGTTTTCCCATCTGCCAAGTGCTATTCTCAACATTTATACATATGATCTCATTTTAATCTTATGAATCTATCAAGAGGTAAGTTAGTTTTTTCATATTCCAGATATATGGAGCCCTGGTTGTGACCTCAACATTGTACTAAGTGTTTGGCATAGGTTTTTAGTAAGTTAATTGAAATATAATCGAAGTACAATATTATAGCAATTTCAGTTGTGCCTGGTGGCTCAGATGGTGAAGAACTGGCCTGCAATGCAGGAGACCTGGGTTCGATCCCTGGGTTGGGAAGATGGGAAGATCCCCTGGAGAAGCGACCGGCTACCCACTCTAGTACTCTGGCCTAGAGAATTCCATGGACTGTACAGTCCATGGGGTCGCAAAGAGCAGGACACAACTGAGTGACTTTCACTTTCCCACTATATAATGATTGGACATTTATATACCTTATTAAATGATTACCAGGATGCGTCTGGTAACATCTATTCTCATGTAAAGTTATTACATTATGATTGAGTACATTCCCTGTGCTGTGTATTTCATCTCTGTATTTTTTTTATTCTGTAACTTAAGGTTAGTGCTTCTTAATCCCCTTCAGTCACTTCGGCAGCTGCCTGGTTATTCTCTGGTTCTGTAGGTCTGCCCTTGTTTTGTTCTTTAGATTCCACATGTGAGAGCTGGTGGCATTTGTCTTTCTCTGACTTACTTCACTTAGCCAAACGCCCTCTAGATCCACCCATGGTGTCACAAATGTGCAAAATTTTATTTTATCTTTTATGATTATCTTTTAAAACATTAACTCATTAATCTTGGCAGCGTTGGGTCTCTGCCGCTGTGTGAGGCTTTCTCTTGTCGTGGAGCACGGGCTCTCTAGTTCTTGCAGCTCGCAGGCTCAGTTGTTGTGGTGTGTGGGTTCAGCCGTTCCGAGGCACGTGGGATCTTCCTGGACCGTGGATGGATCCATGTCTCCTGCACTGGCAGGTGGATTCTTAACCACTGAGCCACCAGGGAAGCCCAGGGTTGTTGTTGTTCAGTCGCTCAGTCATGTCTGACTCTTTGCGACCCCATTGACTGCAGCATGCCAGGCCTCCCTGTCCACTATCTCCCGGAGCTTGCTCAAACTCATGTCCATGGAGTTGGTGAAGCCGATCCAACCATCTCATCCTCTGTTGTCCCCTTCTCCTGCCTTCAATCTTTCCCCGCATCAGGGTCTTTTCCAATGAGTCAGCTCTTTACATCAGGTAGCCAAGATACTGGAGTTTCAGCTTCAGCATCTGTCCTTCCAATGGATATTTTCAGGACTGATCTCCCTTAGGATGGGACTGGCTGGATCTCCTTGCGGTCCCAGGGACTCTCCAGAGTCTTCTACAACACCACAGTTCAAAAGCATCAATTCTTCGGTGCTCAGCTTTCTTCATAGTCCAACTCTCATATCCATACATGACTACTGCAAAATACAGTAGATAGTTTTGTTGTGTAATTTATCTCAATATGCAGAAGAGTAACAACTTCTGTGCACTGGCTCATGTGTCTAGATTCTGTTACTGCATAGGTTCACCAGTTTCCAAAGCATCCACTGACTTGCTCGTATATGGAAGGCGCACAGTACTTATACAGTAAATACAATACCTGTGTCCTGAAAGGGTGACTTGGTCCAGCCGGAGACCAACCACAGATCTGTACTGTCCTCCAACTCCTAGACCTACCTGAAGTCTACCAAAACCCTCTTGAAGAAAGATCCCTTGCCGTCGTGTCTGGGACTTCCACCATCGAGCTCCTCCCGCTCCTCTTCCTCCTCTTCTTTTTCATCTGCATGTGCTGCTGTGGAGGCCAACAGGGTACGTCCTAGAAGGGGAAGGGTTCCTGGAAGGGGAAGGGGTCAGTGGGTGGGGGGAGCGTAGGGAGGGGCTTGGTGGGTCCCCTGCCAGCCGGGGCTCTCAGCACTGCCTCTCCATAGGTTCCACTGATAATGAGACCAAGAGCCAACCGGATTTTAACAGGTAGGACAATCTGGACTCTTCCCAGTAGAAAATGCTGTTTCTGTCTCATTCCTCAGACCCACCTTAATGCATCTATCTCCTTTCCCTCAGCTCTAACCCTGGCATGGACTTCTCAGAAGAAAATCCCGGTAAGAGGAGTGATTAGGCGAGGGAGCCGGGCTGGGGGAAGGCTGCCTTCAGGGGCAGATAGAGGCATCTCGGAAGAAGCCGAGAGGCTGGGGCAGGCCTTACCGTGTGTGATGTCACTGCCCTTCCCTACTTCCAGTCGTCCATCTGAAAGCAGCTGGTGTCATTCCTGGGGGCTCTGAAGAGCCCTGTGCCACAGTCCTTCCTGTCTCAGTGCAGAGAAGAAGTCAGTGAGCGCGAAGCAGTAGATAAGAAGTGATTTACTAGAAAAGGACACTTGCGAGGCTTACAAGCGGGCCGAGAAGGCGGTACCACCCCCGGGAATTTCCTGGGCTACAGTTTTATAATCACAGGAAAAGTGGGGAGGGGAAGACCTTCTTTGACTTTCCTGAGTAGACATCACAGTTCCATCATCAGCTCCTCCTCCCGGTTGAGCAGGTTCCTCTGGCCCCTCCCTCAGGTGTCAAGCAAGGTCGACAAATGGTTGTTCTTTTTTAATGTGTGTAGAGAGCATGTCCCATGGATCATTAAATTCAGAGCTCCCTGGGCAGGCTGTGGGGCTCACGCCACTACTGGTTCATTGTTGGGGGCAGGTCTCCTGCTTCTGGTGCGTGGTTCTGTTGCTAAGCAAACCTGCTTTCTGGAGTCATCCGCTTACAGGGGTCTCCCATACTGTTTCTACCAACAGTCCCCTGGGGGACTAACTATTGAATCACCTACTTGGTCTGCTCACTCCACCCCGTCACGGCTCTGAAATACAGATGGCAGGACTGGGTGACCAGAAGGCCCTTCCTGGAAGCCTGTCCTCTCCTCTTTCCTTGCAGATGATGTCTCGGTGCACCTCCCACCGGAGGAGGACAGGCAGAGGGACATGCAGGTGAGTCTCACCACCTCCCCCCACCCCTCCCCTGGCCCCTCCCCCGGGGCTCACCCCTCACTTTGTGTCTCCCAGGTTCACCCCGAGGAATGCCCATGGGGCTCTTCTGAGTCCTCCACTGAGCCGCACCAGGATTCCTTCATGGAGAGTGAGGTTTCACTCCCATCTTGCAGCCCTGAGGACTCCTCAGTATAGCCCCGCATGGACCCGCCTTCACTTCATCCAGAGAGCGGAGCTGGAGCTGGCTGTGTGCCCTCCATGGCGCAAGGGCCCCTTAAGGAGTGTGTGAGTCATCATCTTGTGTGTGAGTGTGTGCGTGCACCTGCCCAGTGCGTCTGACTCTTTGCGACCCTGTGAACTGTAGCCCACCAGGCTCCTCTGTCCATGGGATTCTCCAGGCAAGGATACTGGAGTGGGTAGCTATTCCCTTCTGCATTTCCTTCTCCAGGGGATCTTCCTGACCCAGGGATCGAGCCCAAGTCTCTTGCTTTGCAGGCGGACTCTTTTACCACTGCTCCACCTAGGAAGCCCCAGTCCTCACTTTGGAGCTCCCCGAAGACTCAAGAATACAGAAGCCTTGTCAGTCGTCAAGAAATTCTGGGATATGAGAGATGGAACTTTTCCTGCTGTATCAGTGAACATAGGGTATCACAGTCATGGGCGATGACGGCCACCACGGCTGCTGAGCTGGTGAGCCCTGAGGGTGCTCAGGAAGGAAAGAACACAGCCATCTAGCAGCCATCAGACTGCGGCCACCACTGAGGGTGAGCCCGGAGGGAACTTGGGACGTGAAAACAGCAGGATCCTGGCCCCAGACAGCTGAGGCGCGCATCGAAGTGATGATTTCAGCGAGCCCGGACGCTTCCATCTTCCCATACGTAGAAAAGCGCTAAATTCTCTAACTTGGGATAGTTGGTTTTCTTTAATTGGTGGTAGCGTTCGAGGTTCAGATTATCTGCCTTTTGTTGCGAAGCTTCTTTATTACCTGGCTCCTCCCCTCGCCTCCTCTGAGCAGTTCTCTCGGGGTTACTTGAGATGCTGCCTCCCGGGCTTGAGTCCTAAGAATATCTGACAAATTAAACATAACTCTCAACGTTTAGGTTGCGTGTGTATTTTTGGCAGACAGATGCATCACACAACTCTCAGCAGATTCCTGGTCCTCACTAGAGAACACTTGCTTCTCAGACTCCAGTGAGGGTCAAATGAGGGAATGCTTGAACAGTGAGAAGCAGCTGTGAGCTGCTGTTCAGTCACTCAGTCGTCTCCAACTCTGTGACCCCATGGACTGTGGCAAGCCAGGAGTCCATAACCAACACCCGGAGTCCACCCAAACCCATGTCTATCAAGTCAGTGATGCCATCCAAACATCTCATTCTCTGTCGTCCCCATCTCCTCCTGCCATCAATCTTTCCCAGCATCAGGGTCTTTTCCAGTGAGTCAGTTCTTCGCATCAGGTGGACAAAGTATCGGAGCTTAAGCTTCAGCTTCAGCATAAGTCCTTCAGTGAATATTCAGGGTTGATTTCCTTTAGGACTGACTGGTATGATCTCCTTGCAGTCCAAAGGATGCTGCTAAACCTCTAATACACAGGAAAGTCCTCTCCTTTCCCCTCTCTTCCCCATTCCAGCAAGAATCACCTGGTCCAAAGGAACCTATTCACAAAACAGAAATGCTCACATGGAAAACAAACGTACGGTTACCAAAGGGCACAGCAGGTGGTGGGGGGAGATGAGCTGGGAGTCTGGGATTAACATATACTTACCACCATCTATAAGACAGGTAAACAGGGACCTCCCTGGCGGTCCAGTGGTTAGGACGCCACGCTTCCACTGCAGGTGGCACAGGCTGGGTTAGGGAACTAAGATCCCGCGTGTCACACAATGCGGCCAGAAAAAAGGGAGGAATTACAATAAAAAATAGGTAAGCAAGAAGGAGCTACTGTACAGCACGGGGGACTCGACTCAGTGTCTTGTATTAACAATAACCTAAAGGGAAAAGAGGCTGGAAAAGAATATCTATGTGAATATAAGAATATGTATATGTGCATAGCTGAATTGCTGTGCGTACACCTGAAACTAACAACATTGTAAAAGAACTATCCAAAAACAGAGAGTGAAAGTGTTAGCCACTCAGTTGCGTCCGAAACTTTTTAATCCCATGGACTGTAGGCGCCAGGCTCCTCTGTCCATGGGATTCTCCAGGCAAGAATACTGGAGCCAGGAAGGGTGGTTGGGGAGGGGTTGTCAGGAAAAGGAACTCAACCACAAAGAAAAAAAGAACACTGGAGCGGGTGGCCATTCCCTTCTCCAGGAGATCTTCCTGATCCAGGGATCGAACCCCGATCTCCTTCATTGTAGGCACATTCTTTACCACTGAGCCACCAGGATCCTTCAACTACACACACATATATACTTCATATGTTTAATGAGGTACATCTATGATTATAACTGAAAGTGAAAAATAGCCCCCCAAGGCTGGCACGTCCTGACCCCGCCCCTGCAGTCTGTAGTCAGGGTTCTGCTCAGTTCATTCCAGCCACGCCCATCTTTTTCTGCTCACATTTTCTGGTTGAAATGCTAGGCTCTTTCCCTCTTCGGGGCTTTAGGGCTGAGTGTTTGTCCCACATCACTGCTCCAAAGAAAAGTTCACTGAAACAATTCCATTACAGAGATCTGTCAGGCAATACTCCGTATGAGCAGCTTGTTCAAAACACTTCTCCAGTTTCCATGCATTTTACCCTGTAGAGAATCTAAAATGGTAGTGATGCCCCGTCCTCCCTTCCTGAAGCCCCTGATAACTCCCGGTATACTCTCTGTCTCTATAAACTGCCCTACTCTGGGTGTTTCTTACAACTGGAATCGTGTTATGTATGTGTGGTCTTTTGTGCCTGCTTATGTTACTTCCCTGGGGGCTCAGATGGTAAAGAATCTGCCTGCGATGGAAGAATCTGGGTTCAACCCCTGGGTCAGGAAGATCCTCTGGAGCAGGAAATGACAACTCATCCCAGTATTCCTGCCTGGAGAATCCCATGGACAGAGGAGCCTGGTTGGCTACAGTCCGTGGGGACACAGAGAGTCAGACACGACTGAGCATATCTCTATCTAGGCGATTCCTTGTTATAGTTTTGATTTGTATTTCGATAAGATTTCAGGATGTGGAGGCTTTTCATGTGATTTTTAAAAGAACAGTGTGAGTAAAACTGACCTCTGGAGCTTGGCCTCCTGACCCTCTGCACTGTTTTGAATTCTTTTTCCAGGACCTGCCCAGGGACATCTGTTGAGGAAAGATATTTTTTTCCTTACAGCCCCACAGGCCTGATGAGGACATGTCCATCAGCACAGGTTTTCCCGTTGCTGTTACAAAAGCGAAAGGCAGTAGCATTTCTTCACGCTCCACTGGCGGTTTTTGTTTTTGGTTTGGGTAATTGATGTCCTCTTCCTTATAGGGGACTGGAATGCAGAAGTAGGAAGTCAAGAAACACCTGGAGTAACAGGTGAATTTGGCCTTGGAGTATAGAATGAAGCAGGGCAAAGGCTAACAGAGTTTTGCCAAGAGAACACACTGGTCTTAGCAAACACTCTCTTCCAACAACACAAGAGAAGACTCTACACATGGACATCACCAGATGGTCAACACCGAAATCAGATTGATTATATTGTTTGCAGCCAAAGATGGAGAAGCTCTATACAGTCCACAAAAACAAGACCGGGGGCTGACTGTGGCTCAGATCATGAACTTCTTATTGCCAAATTCAGACTTAAATTGAAGAAAGTGGGGAAAACCACTAGACCATTCAGGTATGACCTAAATCAAATCCCTTATGATTATACAGTGGAAGTGAGAAATAGATTTAAGGGACTAGATCTGATAGATAGAGTGCCTGATGAACTATGGGCGGAGGTTCATGACATTGTACAGGAGACAGGGATCAAGACCATCCCCATGGAAAAGAAATGCAAAAAAGCAAAATGGCTGTCGAGGCCTTACAAATAGCTGTGAAAAGAAGAGAAGCGAAAAGCAAAGGAGAAAAGGAAAGATATAAGCATCTGAATGCAGAGTTCCAAAGAATAGCAAGGAGAGATAAGAAAGCCTTCCTCAGTGATCAGTGCAAAGAAATAGAGGAAAACAACAGAATGGGAAAGACTAGAGATCTCTTCAAGAAAATTAGAGATACTAAAGGAACATTTCATGCAAAGATGGGCTCGATAAAGGACAGAAATGGTATGGACCTAACAGAAGCAGAAGATATCAAGAAGAGGTGGCAAGAATACACAGAAGAACTGTACAAAAAAGATCTTCACGACCCAGATAATCACGATGGTGTGATCACTGACCTAGAGCCAGACATCCTGGAATGTGAAGTCAAGTGGGCCTTAGGAAGCATCACTATGAACAAAGCTAGTGGAGGTGATGGAATTCCAGTTGAGCTATCTAATCCTGAAAGATGATGCTGTGAAAGTGCTGCACTCAACATGCCAGCAAATTTGGAAAACTCAGCAGTGCCCACAGGACTGCAAAAGGTCAGTTTTCATTCCAATCCCAAAGAAAGGCAATGCCAAAGAATGCTCAAACTATCGCACAATTGCACTCATCTCACATGCTAGTAAAGTAATGCTCAAAATTCTCCAAGCCAGGCTTCAGCAATACGTGAACCGTGAACTTCCAGATGTTCAAGCTGGTTTTAGAAAAGGCAGAGGAACCAGAGATCAAATTGCCAACATCCACTGGATCATCGAAAAAGCAAGACAGTTCCAGAAAAACATCTATTTCTGCTTTATTGACTATGCCAAAGCCTTTGACTGTGTGGATCACAATAAACTGTGGAAAATTCTTCAAGAGATGGGAATACCAGACCACCTGACCTGCCTCTTGAGGAACCTATATGCAGGTCAAGAAGTAACAGTTAGAACTGGACATGGAACAACAGATTGGTTCCAAATAGGAAAAGAGATACAGTCAAGGCTGTATATCGTCACCCTGCTTATTTAACTTATATGCAGAGTACATCATGAGAAACGCTGGGCTGGATGAAGTACAAGCTGGAATGAAGATTGCTAGGAGAAATATCAATAACCTCAGATATGCAGATGATACCACCCTTATGGCAGAAAGTAAAGAAGAAGTAAAGAGCCTCTTGATGAAAGTGAAAGCGGAGAGTGAAAAAGTTGGCTTAAAGCTCAGCATTCAGAAAACTAAGATCATGGCATCCAGTCCCATCATTTCATGGCAAATAGATGGGGAAACAGTGGAAATAGTGGCTGACTTGATTTTCCTGGGCTCCAAAATCACTGCAGATGGTGACTGGAGCCTTGAAATTAAAAGATGCTTACTCCTTGGAAGGAAAGTTATGACCAACCTAGACAGCATATTAAAAAGCAGAGACATTACTTTGCCAACAAAGATCTGTCTAGTCAAGGCTATGGTTTTTCCAATAGTCATGTATGGATGTGAGAGTTGGACTATAAAGAAAGCTGAGGGCTGAAGAATTGATGCTTTTGAGCGGTGGTGTTGCAGGAGACTCTTGAGAGTCCCTTGGACTGCAAGGAGATCCAACCAGTCCATCCTAAAGGAGACGAGTCCTGGGTGTTCATTGGAAGGACTGATATTGAAGCTGAAACTCCAAATACTTTGGCCACCTGATGCAAAGAGCTGACTCATTTGGAAAGACCCTGATGCTGGGAAAGAATGAAGGCAGGAGGAGAAGGGGATGACAGAGGATGAGATGGTTGGATGGCATCACCGACTCAATGGACATGAGTTTGGGTAAACTCTGGGAGTTGGTGATGTACAGAGGCCTGGTGTGCTGTGGTCCATGGGGTTACAAAGAGTCGGACACGACTCTGGGACTGAACTGAACTGAATAAGTGGAATCTCTACATTCATTCAAATGAACTGATTTGTAAACAGGAACAGACTCACAGGCTTAGAAAACCAACTTATGATTATTAAAATCAAAAGATAGGAGAAGGAAGACAGTAGAAGGTTGAGTTTAACAGATACACACTACTTTTTATCAGATGGATAATCCAAAAGGACCTACTGTTAGCACAGGGACGTCTACTGAACACACCGAAAGAACCTATATGGGAAAAGATCCCGAAGAAGAACAGATACACGTCTGTGCGTTACTGAATCAAGTTCCTGTTCACCTAAAACAAACACAAGTTCAGATATCAAATCTACTTCAACAGAAAATAAAAAAGTTACCAAAAAAAACCAAACAAACAAAAAAACATTGGATTGCGGGGCTATGTTGCCTCTTTGTGGCTGCTTTTGGTGACAACAGCTGCAAAACCTGGGCTGATGGACATTGAAAATTACCCGGGCCTGAGGGGATGGATGTAAGGAAACCATGTGTCCTCCGGTAGGTCTGGGGAAAAGAAAGGAAAACAGGGCAGTCGGTCAAGAGGCCACTCTCCAGAGGTCAGTTTTACTCACACTTTTTTTTTTTTAAATCACATGGAAACCTTTCACCACGGAATAATTTTAGAGAAGTGTGAATCAAAACTAGACCTAGGTATAAGCTCACACCGGTCAGAATGATTTTTGTCAAAAGCTCTACAAACAGGAAATGGTGGAGAGGTTTTGGAGAAAAATAAATTCTCCTACACTGATGCTGGCAATGTCAATTGTCAACAGCCAGAACACGGAACAGAGTGGAGGTTCCTTAAGTGAAAAATTAACGAATGACAGCTCTCCCTAACCTTATACAGAAAAGAAACTCCAAATATATTAAAGAGCTAAATGGAGGGATGGATACTGTAAATTTCTTGAGGAAAGTATGGGCAGAACAGGGTTTTGAAATTAATCACAGCAACTTCTTGGTTTTACTCGTAGAAAGATGACAAAACAAAACTCCACAAAACTAACCTCATGAACCTCAAAAGCTTTTGCACAGCAAGGGAAGCTCTAATGAAAGGAAAAAAAACCCTCAAAATTGGGGAACAAATGGTTACAACCAAATTTAAAAACAATTTATTCATCTCCAAACAAGCAAATAGTTCATTCAGCTCAATATCAAAAAGCAATCAACTCAAGAGAAAAACAGGCCAGAGATCTAAATAGACCTTTGTCTTCAGATGGCATCCAGATGGCCAAAAAGCTCATGAAAGGTGCTCAGTGTCACTGTTAGAGAAATGCCGATCAAAACTGCAAGGCGGTATCACCTCACACCCCTCGGAATGGGCATCCTCCAAAAGATCTGCAGATTCAGTGCTGCCAAGGGCGAGGGGGACAGGGAATCCGCCTACAGTGTGGGCGGGGATGGAAATGGGTGGGTGCAGCCAGGGAGGAAAACAGTTCGGAGATGTGTTAAAACAGTAAATGTAGTTACCACCCGATGAGGCAAGCCCACACTCCTTGCCTTAGACCAGGAGAAAATCATAATTTAAAATGATACTTGTTCCCTTATTTTCGTGGCAGCATTAGTCACAAATTCCAAGACACAGCATCAACCAAATTGCTCATCAATAGAGGAGTGAGGAGTAACTGTTCCATCTAGACACTGGAATACACACAACCATCAAACAGAACAAAAAAACGCCATCAACAGCAGCTTGGGTGGACTGAGAGCTTTATCCTACTTCAAGAAGTCAGTAAGAGAGGGAAAGAGAACTATCATATCACTTACAGGTGGAATCTATACATTCTTTCAAATGAACAAATTTGAAACAGACTCATAGACTAATAAAACCCACCTATGATTATTTTAAAAAAAGGTAGGAGAAGAGAGACATTTAGAGGTTGGATGAACATATACACACTACTAGATAATTATATAATAGAAAATCCAAAAAACCTTACTGAATAGCACAGCAACGTCTACTGAAAACACTGAAAGAACCAATATGGGCGAAGACCCGTAAAAAGAACAGAATAGATATACCTCTATGTATAACTGAATCACGTTCTTGTCAACCTAAAACAAACAGCAGCAGACACCGACTCTGCTACAAAGGAAAATCAAAGTGTGGCGCGTGAAGAAATGCTGCCGCCTTGTGGCCACGTTTGGTAACAAAATCGGGAAAACGTGTGCGGATGGGCACTTAGTTCACCAGGCAGATCTGCGCAGATACAAAGAAAAAACACCTGTCCTCAAATAATGCCCTCGTTTAGGTCCTGGAAAGGGGCTTCCCAGGTGGCTCAGCGGTAAAAAATCTGCCTGCAATGCAGCGACGAGGGTTCGATCCCTGGTCGGGAAGATCCCATGACAGAGGGCATGCAACCCATCCTGGGATTCTTTCCTGGAGAATCCCATGGACAGAGGAGCCTGGCGCCCTGCAGTCCATGGGGTCACACAGACTTGGACACGACTGTGGCTACTGAGCAGGCACCCATGCAAGTCCTGGAAAAAGAATTCAAAACAGAGCAGTGAGCCCAGAGGCCAGTCTCAGAGGTCAGTTTTATTCACACTGTTTAAAACACACACACACACACACATGAACAGCTTCCACACCATGAAATCTTAAAGAAACCCAAATCAAAACTACAAGGAGATATCACCTCACACACGTTAAGTGGCCTCTGTCAAAAAGTCTACAAACAATAAATGCTGGAGAGGGCGTGGAGAAAGGGGAACCCTCCTACACTGATGCTGGGAAAGTAAGTTGTTAAAAGCCAGGGTGCAGGACAGGGAGGAGGTTCCTTAAACAGTGAAAAGAGAATTAAATCAGCATACTCTCTAACACACATAGAAAAAAGAAACTCCAAATTGATTAAAGAGCTAAACGTAATGATGGTGACCCTAACTCTTGATGAAAATACAGGCAGAATGCCGTTTGACATAAATTGCCGCAATTTCATTTTGGATCAATTCTTAATAATGAAAAATAAAACACAGGTCCACAGAAGAGACCTCATGGACTCTAAAAGCATTTGCACAGAAGGGAAAACTGAAACTAAAGCAAAAGATAACCCTCAGAATGGGAAAGAAATGTTTGCAGAAGATGCCCACAACAAATTCATCTCCAGAACAGACAAACAGATAAATGCATGCAGCTCATTATCAAAGCTAATAACAATCAATAGAAAAATGGGCAAAAGTTCTAAATGGATATTTCTCCAAAGAAGGCATACATGTGGCCATAAAGCACATTAAAAAAAAAAAAAGAAAAGAAACCTCAGCATCACTAATTATTAGAGAAATGCAAATTAAAACTGCAAGGAGGTATTAGCTCACACGGTCAGAATAGTCTTTGTCTAACAGTCTACAAACAATAAAGAGTGGAGAGGTTGTGATGAAAAGGGATCCCTCCTGCACTGATGCTGCCCGGTAAATTGTGAACAGTCAGGATGCAGGGTGGGGGGAGGGGGGTTCCTTCACAGGTGAAAAGTGAATGAAATGATGACACCCCCTCATCCAATACAGAAAGGAAACTGCAAACCAATTAAAGAGCTAACTGAGGGATGATGACTCTAACCTCCTTAGGGAGACTATAGAGAACACCATTTGAAAAAACAGGAACAAATTCTTTTCAGATCCACACTTAGAAAAACGAAAAAGAAAACAAAACTGAACAAAAGGGACCTCATTCACCGTGAAAGCTTTTGCACAGCAAGGGAAACTCAAATGCAACAAAAAGACAAACCTGGAAATCAGGGAAAAAATGTTTGCAACCAAATTTAAAAAAAACATGTTAATCTCCAATACATGCAAACAGCTCCTGCAGCTTAATATCAAAACACGATCAGCCCAATAGCAGTAGAGGCCAAGATCTAAAGGGATATATGTCCAAAGAAGGCATCGAAATGGGCATCAAGCACATGAAAGGATGCTCAGCATCACTCTTAGAGAAACGCCAATAAAACTGGAATGAGGTATCAGCTCAACAACCCCAGAATGGCCATCTTCCAAAAGATTTACAAAGATTAAATGCTGTGAGGGTATGGGGAACGGGGAATCCTCCGACACTGTGGGCGGGGATGGAAATGGGTGGGTGCAGCCTGGAAGGAAGACAGTGTGGCGATTCCTTACAGCAGTAAGAATAGTTACCAGCTGATGAGGCAAGCCCACCCCTTGCCTTAGACCTGGATAAAATCAGAATTTAAAATGACACTTGCTCCCTTATTTCATGGCAGTGCAATTCACAAATTCCAAGACACAGCATCAACCAAATGTCCAGCAATAGAGAGATGAAGAGAAACTGGTCCATCTGGACGCTGGAATACACTCAGCCATCAAAGACAGCAACAAAAAGTCCGTTAACGGTAGCACGATGGACCGAGAGATTTATCCTACTGAGAAGTCAGAGAGAGAAAGACATATTATGTCACTACAGGTGGCACCTATAAATCCTTTCAAATGGACAAAATCATAAACAGAAAGAGACTCACAGACTAATAAAGCCCACCAATGATTATTTCAACAAAGGGAGGGGAAGGGAGACATTTAGAGGTTGGATTAACACATACACACTCTGCTGTGCTCAGCCGTGTCCGACTCTTCGCGACCCCGTGACTCTAGCCCGCCAGGCTCCTCTGTCCATGGGATTCTTCAGGCAAGAATACCGGAGTGGCCATCATGCCCTCCTCAACATATACGCACTGCTAGATATCAAATAGACAATCCGGAAAACCCTGCTGAACAGCACAGGGCAGTCTACTGAACACACTGAAAGAGCCCGTATGGGAAAGACCCCTAAAAGAACAGAACAGATACACCTCTGTATAGAACTGGATCAAATTCTTGTCAACCTAAAACAGAGCAGCAGACATCGACTGTAATCCAAAGGAAAAGAAAAACTTGATTTCCCAAAAGCGTGGAGCATGACCTCGCGGGCCCTCTCCCTGAGCGGCGGCCAGTGGCTGGGCCCCTTCCCTCGACGTGAGCCTCGGGGTCCTACTCGATGAGGGCCGATCTGCCAGGGATGGTGTCCGGGCCCCTCCGCTGCACGAGGTGGCGCGGGGCACGCGGGCCGGGGGCCGGGCCGGGGCATGGGGGCTCCGGGGGTGGCCGGCGTCCCGGGAGCGCCCCTGCCTGTGGCGGTGGGGCCCGCGCTTGCTGTCCTGCCGGCCCGGCCGTGTCGCTCCCTCGGGGCCCGGTCCCGCGGCCCTCGCTGCCCGCCATCCCCCGCCCCGCACGGGTGCCCGCCCGCGCCCCCTCCGCTGTCCGGGGCCGTGGGTATCGTCCCCGGCCTCCCTGCTGCTGGCGTCCCCGGGCCCCGAGGGACCCTCGGGCCCCGAGGCGGGGAGCTGGGCCCGGCGGGTGGCACGAGGGGCGCGGGGACGCGGGCGGGAGAGCTTCCTCCCGGGCCCCCGCGGCGCTGCGGGTTGGGGCGCGCGAGCGCCTGCCCCGCGAGCGGCCCGGGGCCGGCGTCCTGGGCGCCGCGGGAGCGCCCCCCACCCGGTGCTGAGACCTCAGGCGCTGAGACCCCGGGGCGGGCCCGGCGGCCGACTGCGTCCGGGTGGTTTCCAATTGCCCCGGGGCCCCTCGCGGTGGCGCGCGGCCCACCGCCTCCGCCGTCGGTGCCCCTCTCCGTCCGTCCGTCTGCCGATCCCCGGGCCGTGCCCCGGTGCGTCTTGCTTCCCCGCCCGCCCGGCCCCGCTGCGTTGCGCGTAGCTGCCCTCTGTCCGCCGACGTCGTTGCTGGGCGAGGGGAATCCCGGTGGCCTCGCCCGAGCGCGGGTCGGGTCCCTCGGCGGGTGGACGCGAGGGCGCGTCGGCCGTCCCCGGACCCACGTCGGGCCCACGACGGGGGTCGCCCCCTCGCTCCTCCAAGCCGCCGCGGCGCGCTGCGCCCCTCGGGAACCGACGTGGGCGGTCGGTCGTCCTCGCCGCGGGCGGGGCGGGTCGGTCGGGCGCCCGGTGGTCGCCTTCCCCCTTCCTCACTTCGGGGGTTTCTGCTGCAGAGCATCGCCCCGCGCCCGACACGCCCGGCTCCTCGTGCTCGCTTCTGTAGAGAAGGGCATGGCAACCCACTCCAGTATTCTTGCCTGGAGAAGCCCATGGACAGAGGAGCCCGGCGGGCTACAGTCCATGGGTCACTAACACTTTGATCACTTTCACGTGGAGCAGGAAGAAATGCTGCCGCCTTGTGGCCACTTTGGGCCTCTTGTGCCCACCAGGGCACTTGATACTCACCTGGCAGGCCTGGGTCAGTCAGTGTAGCCGCTCAGTCGTGTCCGATTCTTTGCGACCTCATGGACCGCAGCACGCCAGGCCTCCCTGTCCATCACCATCCCGGGGTTTACTCAAACCCATGTCGGTGATGACATCCAACCATCTCATCCTCTGTCGTCCCCTTCTCCTGCCCCCAATCCCTCCCAGCATCAGGGTCTTTTCAAATGAGTCAGTTCTTCACATTAGGTGGCCAAAGGATTGGAGTTTCAGCTTCAGCATCAGTCTTTCCAATGAATATTCAGGACTGATTTCCTTTAGGATGGACTGGTTGGATCTCCTTGCAGTCCAAGGGACTCTCAAGAGCCTTCTCCAACACCACAGTTCAAAAGAATCCATTCTTTGACGCTCAGGTTTCTTTATAGTCCAGCTCTCACATCCATATGTGACTACTGGAAAAACCATAGCTTTGACTGGATGAACCTTTGTTGGCAAAGGCCTGCGCAGATGTAAGGAAAAAACACCTGTCCTCAAATAGTGCCCTCAGTTAGGTCCTGGAAAAAGAATTTTAAACAGCAGACAGTCCAGAGGGGGTTCACACTGTTTTTTTTTTTTTTAAATTTCATGAACAGCCTCCACACCATGAAATCAAAACTGCAAAGAGGCATCACCTCACATGGGTTAAATGGCCTTTGTCAGAAAGTGTACAAACAATAAATGCTGGAGGGGGTGTGGAGAAAGGGGAACCCTCCTACACTGATGCTGTCAATGTCGATTGTTAACAAGCAGAATGGAGGTCAGGGAGGAGGTTCTTTAAACAATAAAAAGTTATTGAAGTCACCACACTTCCTCCCCCCATACAGAAAGAAGAAACTACAAATCAATTAAAGAGCGAAATGGAAGAATGATGATGCTTTAACCCTTGATGAAAATATAGACATCATATGGTTTGACATGTATTGCAGCAAATTCCTATTTGAGGAAAGAAAAATAAAACAAAAGTCAACAGAAGGGACCTACTGACCTTAAAAGCATTATGGACTGTAAGGAAAACCTCACTGGAAGAAAAAGGTAACCCTCAGAATGGGAAAGAAATGTTTGCAAATGAAGATGCCCACAAGAAATTTATCTCCAAAACAGGCAAACAGCTCATGAGCTCATTATCAAAAATACAAGGAACCCAATAGAAAAATGGGTCAAATTTCTAAATGGATATTTCTCTAAAGAAGGCATATATATGGACATAAAGCACATGAAAAAAAAAAACAACCCTCAGCATCACTAATTATTAGGGCTTCCGTTGTGGCTCAGCTGGTAAAGAATCTGCCTGCAATGCAGGAGACCTCCAGACCAGTTAAAGAGCTGGATGGAGGGGTAATTACTCTAACCCTCTTGAGGAAAATATATTAATAGCAGAACAGGCTTTGATAAAAATCACGGCAAGTTCTTTCTGGATCCACTCTTAGAATAATGAAAAACGAAACAAAACTGAACGAAAGGGACCTCATTATCATCAGAAGCTTTTGCAGGCAATGGAAACCCTAAATGAAAGGAGAAGACAGCCCTCAAAATGGGGGGACAATGCTTGCAAACGAACTTAAGAAGCAAGGAGTTCATCTCCAAAACATGAAGACAGTTCAGGCGGGGGTGGTGGTTTAGTCGCTAAAATCGTGTCCGACCCTTGTGACCCTATGGACTGTAAAGCCTGCCAGGCTCCTCTGTCCATGAGATTCTCCAGGCAAGAATGGTGGAATGGGTTGCCATTTCCTTCTCTAGGGGATCTTCCCAACCCAGGAAGCAAGCAACCTAATACAAAAATGGGCCAAAGACCTAAGTGGACATTTGTCCAAAGAAGGCAATGGCTGGTGAAGAGGCGCTTAGGATGACTGTTAGGGAAATGTCAACCAAAACGGCAAAGAGGTGTCTGCTCACACCCCTTAGAATGGCCATCTTCCAAAAGATCTACAGAGATAAAGTGCTGCCCAGGGTGGGCAGAAAGAATCCTCCTACAGTGTGGGCAGGGATGTAAAGGGGTGGGTGCCTGCAGGAAAGAAACAGTGTGGAAACACCATGAAAGACCAAATACTGCGTTACCACCTGCAGCGGCAAACCTGCCTCTTGCCCTAGATCCGGAGAAACTCGTAATTTAAAGGGATACATGCACTGCTATTTCCAGGACAGCACTGTTCACAATATTTAAGACAGAGCATCAAATCAAAATGTCCATCAACAGAGGAAAAAAGCGTAACTGGTCCATCCAGACATGGGAATGCACTCAGCCATCCAAAAGAGGGAAGACATGCTTTGGAAGCAGCATGGTTGGATTGAGAGATTTATCATTCTGAGTGATATCAGTTAGAAAGGGAAGGAGAAATAACGTATCACTTAAACATGGAATTAATTAATTCATCCAAATAAGCTAATATATAAACAGACTCACAGACTTAGAAAACCAACTTACGATTATTAAAAAAATGGTAGGGGAAGGGGGACATTAAGAGGGTGGGATTAAGTAAATACACGCTAATTATTATCAGATCATCCAAAAGAACCTACAGGAATAGCACAGGGAACTCTTGAACACACTGAGAGTACCTATTTCAGAAAGGACGCCCTCCCTCCAAAAGAGATATGCGTTTGTGTTTAACTGACCCAAGTTCCTGACATCGAAAACAAACACATCGGAAATCAACTCTACTTCAGTAGAAAATTAATGCTCAGTTACCAAAAGCAAAACAAAGAACACCAGTGGAATGTGAAGAAATGCTGTTGCCTTCTGCTGCTGCTTTTGTAACAGCAACCGAAAAACCTATGCTGATGGGTGCGTCCTCACCAGGCCTGCGGGGAGGTAAGGAAAAACCCCTGTCCTCAACAGATGTCCTCGAGCAGGTCCTGGAAGAAGAGTTCAAAACAGGGTAGAGGGTCAAGAGGCCAAGCTCCAGAGGTCAGTTTTACTCACACTGTTTTTTAAAAAATCACATGAAAAGCCTCCACATCCTGAAATCTTATCGAAATGCAAATCAAAACTACAACAAGGAATCACCTAGATAGAGAGATATGCTCAGTTGTGTCCAACTCTCTGTGACCCCATGGACTGTAGCTACCAGGCTCCTCTGTCCATGGGATTCTCCAGGCAGGAATACTGGGGTGGATTGTCATTTCCTGCTCCAGAGGATCTTCCCGACCCAGGTATCGAACCCAGATCTCTTGCATCACAGCGAGATTCTTTACCGTCCGAGCCCCCAGGGAAGTAACATCAGTTCAGTTCAGTTCAGTCGCTTAGTCGTGTCCGACCCTTTGGACCCCATGAATCGCAGCATGCCAGGCCTCCCTGTCCATCACCAACTCTTGGAGTTTATTCAAACTCATGTCCATTGAGTCAGTGATGCCACCCAGTCATCTCATCCTCTGTCATCCCCTTCTCCTCCTGCCCCCAATCCCTCCCAGCATCAGTCTTTTCCAATGAGTCAACTCTTCATATCAAGTGGCCAAAGTATTGGAGTTTCAGCTTTAGCATCAGTCCTTCCAATGAACACTCAGGACTCGTCTCCTTTAGAAGGGACAGGTTGGATCTCCTTGCGGTCCAAGGGACTCTCAAGAGTCTTCTCCAACACCATAGTTCAAAAGCATCAATTCTTTGGCTCTCAGCTTTCTTCACAGTCCAACTCTCACATCCATACATGACCACTGGAAAAACCATAGCTTTGACTAGACAGACCTTTGTTGGCAAAGTAATGTCTCTGCTTTTTAATATGCTGTCTAGGTTGGTCATAACTTTCCTTCCAAGGAGTAGGGTCTTTTAATTTCATGGCTGCAATCACCATCTGCAGTGATTTTGGAGCCCAGAAAAATAAAGTCTGATACTGTTTCTACAGTCTCCCCATCTATTTCCCATGAAGTGATGGGACCAGATGCCATGATCTTTGTTTTCTGAATGTTGAGCTTTAAGCCAACTTTTTCACTCTCCTCTTTCACTTTCATCCAGAGACTCTTTAGTTCCTCTTCACTTTTTGCCATAAGGGTGGTGTCATCTGCATATATGAGGTTATTGATATTTCTCCTAGCAGTCTTGATTCCAGCTTGTGCTTCTTCCAGCCCAGCGTTTCTCATGATGTACTCTGCATATAAGTTAAATAAACAGGGTGACAATATACAACCTTGATGTACTCCTTTTCCTATTTGGAACCAGTCTGTAGTTTCATGTCCAGTTCTAACTGTGGCTTCCTGACCTGCATACAGATTGCACAGGAGGCAGATCAGGTGGTCTGGTATTCCCATCTCTTTCAAAATTTTCCACAGTTTATTGTGATCCACACAGTCAAAGGCTTTGGCATAGTCAATAAAGCAGAAATAGATGTTTTTCTGGAACTCTCTTGCTTTTTCCATGACCCAGAGGATGTTGGCAATTTGATCTCTGGTTCCTCTGCCTTTTCTAAAACCAGCTTGAACAACTAGAAGTTCACGATTCATATATTGCTGAAGCCTGGCTTGGAGAATTTTGAGCATTACTTTACTAGCGTGTGAGATGAGTGCAATTGTGTGGTAGTTTGAGCATTCTTTGGCATTGCCTTTCTTTAGGATTGGAATGAAAACTGACCTTTTCCAGTCCTGTGGCCACTGTTGAGTTTTCCAAATTTGCTGGCATATTGAGTGCAGCACTTTCACAGCATCATCTTTCAGGATTTGGAATAGCTCAACTGGAATGC
Source organism: Bos indicus (assembly GCF_029378745.1). Classification (NCBI taxonomy): domain Eukaryota; kingdom Metazoa; phylum Chordata; class Mammalia; order Artiodactyla; family Bovidae; genus Bos; species Bos indicus. Next base: position 63,088,326 of record NC_091777.1, read on the forward strand.
CATCATCTCCACTAGCTTTGTTCGTAGTGAGGCTTTCTAAGGCCCACTTGACTTCACATTCCAGGATGTCTGGCTCTAGGTCAGTGATCACACCATTGTGATTATCTGGGTTGTGAAGATCTTCTTGGTACAGTTCTTCTGTATATTCTTGCCATCTCTCCTTAATATCTTCTGCTTCTGTTAGGTCCATACCATTTCTGTCCTTTATCAAGCCCATCTTTGCATGAAATGTTCCTTTGGTATCTCTAATTTTCTTGAAGAGATCTCTGCTGCTGCTGCTGCTAAGTCGCTTCAGTCGTGTCCGACTCTGTGTGACCCCATAGATGGCAGCCCACCAGCCTCCCCTGTCCCTGGGATTCTCCAAGCAAGAACACTGGAGTGGGTTGCCATTTCCTTCTCCAATGTATGAACATGAAAATTGAAAGGGAAGTCACTCAGTCGTGTCTGACTCTTCGAGAACCCATGGACTGCAGCCTACCAGGCTCCTCCATCCATGGGATTTTCCAGGCAAGAGTACTGGAGTGGGGTGCCATTGCCTTCTCCAGAAGAGATCTCTAGTCTTTCCCATTCTGTTGTTTTCCTCTATTTCTTTGCACTGATAGCTGAGGAAGGCTTTCTTATCTCCTCTTGCTATTCTTTGGAAGTCTGCATTCAGATGCTTATATCTTTCCTTTTCTCCTTTGTTTTTCGCTTCTCTTCTTTTCACAGCTATTTGTAAGGCCTCCCCAGACAGCCATTTTGGTTTTTTGCATTTTTTTCCCATGGGGATGGTCTTGCTCCCTGTCTCCTGCACAATGTCACGAACCTCCGTCCATAGTTCATCAGGCACTCTATCTATCAGATCTAGTCCCTTAAACCTATTTCTCACTTCCACTGTATAATTATAAGGGATTTGATTTAGGTCATACCTGAATGGTCTAGTGGTTTTCCCTACTTTCTTCAATTTAAGTCTGAATTTGGCAATAAGGAGTTCATGATCTGAGACACAGTCAGCTCCCAGTTTTGTTTTTGCTGACTGTATAGAGGGAAGTAACATAAGAAGACACAAAAGACCACACATACATAGCTTGACTCCAGTTATAAGAAACACCCAGAGCAGGGCAGTTCACAGAGACAGAGAGTACATTGGGAGTTATCAGGGGCTTCAGGAAGGAAGGACAGGGCGTCACTACCATTTTAGATTCTCTATGGGGTAAAATGCATGGAAACTGGAGAAGTGTTTTGAACAAGCTGCTCATACGGAGTATTACCTGACAGATCTCTGTAATGGATGGTTTGGTGAACTCTTCTTTGGAGCAGTGATGTGGGTCAGACACTCAGCCCTAAAGCCCTGAAGAGGGAAAGAGCCTGGCATTGCAACCAGAAAATGTGAGCAGAAAAAGATGGGCGTGGCTGGAATGAGCTGAGCAGAACCCTGACTGCAGACTGCAGGGGTGGGGTCAGGATGCGCCAGCCTTGGGGGGTGATTCTTTACTTTCAGTTATAATCATAGATGTATCTCATTAAACGTATAAAGTATATGTATGTGTGTAGTTGAAGGATCCTGGTGGCTCAGTGGTAAACAATTTGCCTACAATGAAGGAGACTAGGGTTTGATACCTGGATCAGGAAGATCTCCTGGAGAAGGGAATGGCTACCCGCTTCAGAATTTTTTTTTTTTTTTTTTGCAGTTGTGTTCCTTTTCCTGACAACCCCCTCAACCACCCTGACTCCAATATTCTTGCCTGGAGAATCCCATGGACAGAGGGGCCTGGCGGCTTCAATCTCATGGCGGTCCATGGGATTGAAAAGTTTCAGACTCGACTTTGAGTGACTAACACTTTCACTTTTCTCATAGTTCATTTACAATGCTGTGTTAGTTTCAGGTGTACTCACAACAATTCAGTTATGCATATATATATTCCTTTATATACGTATATACATACACATTGATTCTTTTCCAGCTTCTTTTCCCTCGTAGGTTACTGTTGATACAGATATTGAGTCGAGTCCCCTGTGCTATATACTAGCTCCTTCTTGTTTACCAATTTTTTATTGTAATTCCTCCCTTTTTTCTGGCTGCATTGTGCAACACGCGGGATCTTAGTTCCCTAATCCAGCCTGTGCTATCTGCAGTGGAAGTGTGGCCAGGGAGGTCCGTGTTTACCTGTCTTATAGATGGTAGTAAGTATATGTTAATCCCAAACTCCCAGCTCATCTCCCTCCACCACCTGCTGTCCCCTTTGGTAACCATACGTTTGTTTTCCATGTGAGCATTTCTGTTTTGTAAATAAGTTCATTTGGACCAGGTGATTTTTTGAAGTGGGGAGGAGAGAGCTATCTTGTGCATTAACCACTAGATGTCACTAGCACAATGCCCCATCCAACTGTGGGACAACCAAAAAACATCTTCAGACGCTGCCCGATGCTCCTGGGGAGCGGACAGAATCACCCCAGTCAAGAACTGTTGGGTTACATCATTCAGGGACTAACAGGGCAAGATAGACTTGGGTGCACAGACATCTTTTTATAATGCTGGAGAAGACTCTTGAGAGTCCCTTGGACAGCTAGATCAAACCAGTCAATCCTCAAGGAAATCAACCCTGAATATTCATTGGAAGGACTGATGCTGAAGCTGAAGCTCCAATACTCTGGCCACCTGATGCGAAGAACTGACTCGTTGGATAAGACCCTGATGCTGGGAAAGACTGAAGGCAAAATGTGAAGGGGACGACAGAGGATGAGATGGTTGGATGGCATCACTGACTCAATGGACGTGAATCTGAGCAAATTCTGGGAGGTAGTGAAGCACAGGAAGGCCTGGTGGGCCTGGCGTGCTGCGGTCCGTGGGGTCACAAAGATCTGACGGGGCTGAAGCAACTTAGCATGCACGCAAAATCAGCACAGGAGTTAAGATAGCCTGATTAGACGAACGAAAGGGAAGTGCTTTTCTCTCCCTCACTGGACAACACACACACACACACACACACACACACACACACACACACACAAGAAAGCAAGTGGCCCAAAATGGCTGTGGTAGCCACCTCCTGACCCTCCACCAAAGAGATTGTGTCAGCTTCCTCCAGCCGCTGTAACAAATACCGTTACCTTGATGACTTGTTGAGTTGCTAAGTTGTGTCCAACTCTTTGTGACCCCATGGACTGCAGCGTGACAGGCTCCCTGTCCTTCACTGTCTCCCATGGTCTGTCCATTGAGTCAGTGATACCATCCAACTGTCTCATTCTCTGTCGTTCCCTTTTCCTCCTGCCTTCAATCTTTCCCATCATCAGGGTCTTTTCCAATGGGTCAGCTCTTTGCATCACATGGCCAAACTCTTGGAATTTCAGCTTCAGCATCTAGGTTCCTCTAGGGTTGACTGATTTGACTGACTTGGTGACCTAGAACATAAATGTATTCGCTCACAGTTCCAGAGGCTGGATGTCCAAACTTAAGGCGTCAGAGCCAGGGGCAGGGGTGGGATGGGGGACACACCTTCATAGGCTCATGCCTTTTGCAGCTTCTGGGGCTCCAACCACTCCTGGGTTGGGGCTGCATCATCCCTGTCTCTGCCTGCCCTCCCCTCATCTCCTCTTCCTCTGTCCTCTGTCTTCTCTTCTGAGGACACTTGTTGGAGCGAGGCTCCACCCGGATAATCTAGGACAGTCTCATCTCAAGACCCGTACTTACATCTGCAAAAACCTTTTTCCGGGGACTCCCCTGGTGTCCAGTGGTTATGACTTCACCCTCCAATGCAGATGGTGGGGGTTTGATCTCTGGCCAGGGAGCTAAAACCCCACATGCCTCGGGGCCAAGAAACCAGAACACAAAAAACAGAAGCAATATTGCAACAAATTCAATAAAGACTTAAAAAATGCTCCACATTAAAAAAAAATCTTAAAAAATCCCCTTTTCCCAAATTAGCTCCATTCACAGGTACTAAGGGGAGGACCAGACATATCTTTTAGGGGAAGCACCTCTGTTCAACCTGCCACAGTGACCTGATTTGGGGTGATGTCATCCCATGGGTGGAGGAGCCTGGTAGGCTGCAGTCCATGGGGTCGCTAGAGTCGGACACGACTGAGCGACTTCACTTTGATTTTCACTTTCATGTATTGGAGAAGGAAATGGCAACCCACTCCAGTGTTCTTGCCTGGAGAATCCCAGGGACCGGGGAGCCTGATGGGCTGGCGTCTATGGGGTCGCACAGAGTCGGACACGACTGAAGCGACTTAGCAGCAGCAGCAGTAATTGTCGGACCTGCATCTTGCAGGAGGAATCCTCAGGATGTTACTGAACCCAAAGCCTGCTACACCCCTGGGCTTGTACTTCTGTGAAATGGAATTCCTTCTCCCTTTTGCCTGGGGTGAAGGTCAGCTCAGCTTAAACATCTTTTAAAAAATTGGAATATAATTGCTTTACAATGTGGTGTTAGTTTTTGCTGTACAACAACATGAGTCATATATACATATATCCCCTCCCTCCTGAACCTCCCTTCACCCCCATCCCACCCTCTGGGTCGTCACAGAGCACCGAGCTGAGCTCCCTGTCTACACAGCAGCTTCCCACTAGCCATCTATTTTACACATGGTCGTGTGCACATGTCAGTTCAGCTTAACCCCTTCATGTCCCATGACTGGCAGCCCAAACCATCCCGACACAGTTCTCAAGCCCCAAAGGGCAGCATGAAGGACGTGACCCCAGCCTGGTCTCTCGTGGTGAAGAGCCCATCCGAGCACCGCCTTCCACGGTGGGCCCTGGGTCTGTGCATGACTTTGCCGCTGTCTCCTCTCTGGGCTGCTTCTGTGGGTTTGGGTTTTGTTTTGCCCATCTTGTTGTAGATCGGTTTGATTGTCTTCCATCCGTCTGAAGGTTGTAGCTGGGTTTGTGAACCACCTCAAAGCCTTCAGAGAAGCAGTCAAGGGTGAAGCTGATGTGTGACTCCACACTTGTGGTCTTCGGGGTTTCTCAGTTTCAGAAAGGAAGCGGATGTTGGTTGTGAAGGTTTGTGGTTAGCATCAGCTGTGAGCCGCAGGTTGCTTGCATGTATGTAACAGACAAATCTCTGTGTGGTCAGAGGTTCTCACGGACATTTGGACCTATAACCCTCCCCCAGAAAGAGAATGGGCTGTGGAATCAGACTCTGAGTTCCAATCCCTCTTCTTGCTAACACACCCCAAGTTTTTTTTTTTTTGCAAGCAGATAGTGGGAATTTTTGATTTTAAAAATCTGTTCTTTTCAGTTGACTTGCTTGCAAACGACCCTGGTGAAGCTGATTCCTCTTAATTTAAGCAGAAAGGATCTTTGCTTAAGGATTTTGTAAAGAACAGTGTGGTTGGCACAAAAGTGGGTGCCCCCAAAGGTGTTCACATCCTAATCCACAGAACCTTCTACTTTACAGGGCAAGGGGGGAGCGAGGTGGATGATGGGTTCAAGTTCCTAAAAGCCAATGTCAAAGGAGGAAGACGATCCTGGATTGTCTGGATGGGCCAAGCGATATCAAGAGTCCCGGAGAGGATTATTGAGAATCCCTTAGACTGCAAGGAGACCAAACCAGTCAATCCTCAAGGAAATAAGTTCTGAGTGTTCATTGGAAGGACTGATGCTGAAGCTGAAGCTCCAATACTTTGGCCACCTGATGGGAACAGCCAACTCATTGGAAACTCCTGATGCTGGGAAAGATTGAGGGCAGGAGAAGAAGGGGGCGACAGAGGATGAGATGGTTGGATGGTATCACCAACTCAATGGACATGAGTCTCAGCAAGCTCTGGGAGATAGGGAAGAACAGGGAAGTCTGGTGTGCTGCAGTCCATGGGGTCGCAAAGAGTCAGATACGACTGAGCGACTGAACAACAACTTCTGCGCTGGCAGGCAGATTCTTTCCCATTGAGCCGGCAGGGAAGCCCTACTGATGTACTTTTCCCCTTTCTTTTTAAAACGTTAATTTATTTGGCTGTATCAGGTCTTGCTTGCAGCCTGTGGGGTCTAGTTTCCTGACCAAGGATGGAACCGGGGGTCCCCTGCATTGGGAGCTCGGAGTCTTAGCCACTAGACCACCAGGGAAGTCCCCAACGTACTTTCTGACTCTATGGATTGCACTGACCCATTGGGGTTTTGATTTGCAAGCCCTTAATGAATGTAGGGGTCTACTGGAAGTAGCAGAAGACAGATGATGCCTCACGAGGCAGACTCACTGGGGCCCTGGGCTGGTGACCGGAGATAAGCCAGGCTTCTTGGAGCTTGTGTGCAAGTCACGCTATGGCTCTGGCTTGATGAGTGCCAACTAGGGAAAGCCAGGCTGATGGGGGAGGAGGAGAGGGCCCTTCACCCCCGCTGCATCCTGTGTCCGGCTCCAGCCCCCACCCAGGGCTTCCCTCCTGGGTTGCAGAGCTCAGGACAGGCGAGGAACCATGTCCCCAGTCCTGTCTGCCCTCTTCTGTCTTGGTGAGTCATTCTGGAAAATGCTGAGGGACAGGCAGTGGGCTAGGAGACAAAGAATGCTTTTTTTTTTTTTTAATTGCACCAGGGCAAGAGGTAACTTTCAGGGCAAGAGGCGACCTACAAGCATCACCTCACTTATTTGCTGGGTGGGAAAACTGGGACCCAGGGCGATGCTGCTTGTGTGAATTATTGTAGTTTATTCATGGCTGGGTTGATAAATGAATACAGGTCTCAGATACATATAATATATATATATTATTTTTCAGGTTCTTTTCCCTTATAGGTTATTACAAAATATTGAGTAGCGTTCCCTGTATTCTATAGTAGGTCCTTGTTGTATTATAATTTTTAATTTTGTTTGAAGTGGATTTGATATCAGTGCTAGATTATAGATTTAGCTTGTCAATATCCCTTAAGGTTCTGGTGCCAACAATTTTGCTGTTTGTGACAATGTGATTGGACTTTGAGGGTATTATGCTAAGCAATATAAGCCAGATAAACAAATATTGCAGGATCCTACTTATACACGGAGTCTCAAAAGGTCAAACCCACAAGAGCAGAGAGTAGCTTGGTGATTGCCCAGGCTGGGGACAGGCGGTTGAGGTGGAGGTGCGGGTAATGGGGAGGTAGATGATATGGGTCAAAAGGTACAATCTTCCACTTGTAAGATGAAATCAGTTCTGGGGGTTTAAGTCGTAACATGGTGACAGTAGGTAACCATTCTATAGCACGTACCTGAAACTTGCCAAAAGAGTAGATTTAGATTTCTCACCAGAAAAATACCCCAAAAGATATTTAATTATGTGAGGTGACAGATGTGTTAACTAGCTTGATTGTGGTAATTATTTTACAGGGCATCACCTTGGATATGTAAGGTTTTTATTTGTCAGTCCATCTCAATAACGCTGGAGTAAGAGTCTCCTGTAATAGGACTGGTGCGGAGGCTCAGATGCATTTTTTGAAGTCTCCTTCTTATCAAGCTCTATTCTGGGCACGTCTGCGCATGATTTCCTTGTTTCTTCAAAGGAATTTTATCACGGAAAAGGACAGAGGCTCCCGGGGCTAAGCAGGAAGTGAGAGCAGTTGTGTTATCGGGGATAAGAGTGCATACTGTGAAGACAAACTGCCCCTCAGTCACTCAAGCCTTTATCCACCCTTGAAAGAACTCATGGAGCTCTTGCACATGCATTATTCTGTGCTTTTATTTTATTTTTGGCTGTGCTGGGTCTTTGCTGCTGCATGTGGGCTTTCTCTAGTTGTGGTGATGGGGGCTCCTCTCTGGTTGTGGTGCCCAGGCTTCTCATTCCGGTGGCTTCTCTTGTTGCGGAGCACTGGCTCTGGGGCCCGCAGGCTTCAGTAGTCGCAGCACCTGGGCTCAGCAGTTGCAGTTCCCAGGCTCTAGAGCACCGGCTCAGTAATTGTGGCGCACGAGCTCAGTTGCTACCAGGCACATGGGATCTTCCCGCATCAGGGATTGAACCCGTGTCTCCTGCACTGGCAGGCAGATTCTTTACCACTGAGCCACCAGGGAAGCCCTACTCTGTGTTTCTAAAAAGACACTCATTTAATCCCCATCACGGCCTGATGAAGCAGGGCCTCCTGTTATTCCCATCTCACAGGTGAGAACACAGGCCCAGAGGGATTAAGTAACTTGTTTAAGGTCACGCAGCGACAGGCTCAAATACAAACTAAGGAATGTTAGCACCACATCCACATGATTTACTGCGAAAATGTGCTGCCCATGTTTAAATCTACCTCCTGCCAGTTGCAGGGCTATGGACCTCATGGGATATACTGTGCAAAAAAAAAAAAATTATTTGTTGTTTATCTGAAATTCAAATTTAACTGGGAGCCCTGTGTTTATTTTTTAATTTTGATTAACTGGTCATGCCTCAGGGCTTGTGGCATCTTAGTTCCCCGAGCAGGGATCGAACCTGGGCCCCTGCATTGGAAGGGCAGAGTCCGGGTCACTGGACCACCAGAGACGTCCCAGGCTGGCTTCTTTCACTTCAATCATGTGCTTGTGTATCTTTGAAAAAAAAATGACACACACACACAATAATGACAAAAGAAAGGCAATACTTGAAACTAACACAAGGTTATTAATCAACTATCAGTTCAGTTTGGTTCAGTCGTTCAGGCGAGTCTGACTCTTTAGGACCCCATGGACTGCAGCACATCAGGCATCCCTGTCCATCATCAACTCCCGGGGTTTACTCAAACTCATGTCCAAGGAGTCGGTGATGCGATCCAACCATCTCATCCTCTGTCGTCCCCTTCTCCTCCTGCTTTCAATCTTTCCCGGCATCAGGGTCTTTTCAAATGAGTCAGCTCTTCACATCAGGTGGCCAAAATATTGGAGCTTCAGCTTCAGAATCAGTTCTTCCAATGAATATTCAGGACTGATTTCCTTTAGGATAGACTGGTTGGATCTCCTTGCTGTCGAAGGGACTCTCAACTATATCCTCAATTAAAAAAAGCAAAAGCATGCAAGTTCGTCAGCTCAGTGTGCAGCATGCAGGAGGTGTGGGTTCACACGAGGTCCTGGTGACTGGTCGCTTGCTCTTTCCCCAGGGCTGTGTCTGGGCCGGGTGATACGCGTTCCGGAAGGTGAGTCCAGATCCGTCTTCTGGGTTCAGCCAGTGAGAAGGCAGGAGCTGGGGGAGGGACCGGGACGGGAGGGCTCTGTCGGAAGCTGAGCTCCTCTAGGATTTGCTTCGCTTCCAGGTCCTCTGTCCGAGCCCTCCCTCCAGGCCCTGCCCAGCTCCCTCGTGCCCCTGGGGAGGCCGGTGACCATTCGCTGCCAGGGACCTCCGGATGCAGAACTGTACCGCCTGGAGAAGCTGAAATCCGGGAGGTATTTTGACCAGGCGGAGATCTTCATCTCGGCGATGGAAAGAGACCAAGCCGGCCGCTACCGCTGCTCCTATCAGATAGGGATGCGCTGGTCCCCTCCCAGCAGCCAGCTGGAGCTGGTTGCTACTGGTAACCGGGGGTGGGCGGGGCTGGACGTGGAGCCTCAGGGCTGCGTGGTCCTCTGTTCTGGGCGCCAAGAGGGTGAAAGTGGCGGGTGATGAAGACCCTAAACCCAAAGTCCCAGGGCAAGGGCAGGGGGTGGGGATGTTGGGATTAGGGTGGGGCAAGCAAGATGTTGGCCTTGAGTGCCAAATTTAGGGAAAGTGCCCAAAACTCAGTAACCCACATAAATAATATGTTAATACAATATTAAAAAAAAACCACCCCCAAATCAATGCATAAAATCCAGGATGTTCACAATAGCACAATTTTAAATAAAGACAGATTCCTAGATTGTCATTCCAAGTCACATCCAAGCCTGACACGAGAGCAAAAAATGTGCACCCCTCTAGCCACGTTTATCCCTTAAAAAATATTTATTTTGTGGCCACACCCTTGGGGCATGTGGGATCTTAGTTTTCCATCCAGGAGTCCAACTATCTGGCCCCTTCAATGGAAAGGTGGAGTCTTAACCACTTTCTCTCTCTCTTTCTCTTTTATCCCTCTCCCCCAGTTTTAATATTTTTTAATTGAAGTATAGTTGATTTACAATGCTGTTAATTTCTGCTGTGCAGCAAAGTGCTCCAGTTATACATATCTTTTTTTGCAAAACACTTTCCCATTATGGTTTATCCTAGGGTGTTGAATATAGTTCTCTGTGCTGTACAGTAGTAGAACCTTGTTGTTTATCCCTCCTATATATAAATGCTTATATCTGCTAACCCCAACCTCCCACTCCATGCCTCTCCCAACCCTCTTTCCCTTGGCAACCACCAGTCTGTGCTCTGTGTCCATGAGTCTGTTTCTGTTTCATTTGTGTCATATTTTAGATCCCACATGTACTTGATATCATGTGCTACTTGTCTTTCTCTGTCTGACTTACTTCCCTTAGTGGGATTGTCTCTAGTTGCACATGGCATGTTGTTGCAAATGGCATTATTTCATTCTTCTTTGTGGCTATGTGGTGTTCCATTGTATATACGGACTGCATCTTCTTTATCCATTCTTCTGCCAGTGCATATTGAGGCTGTCTCCATGTCTTAGCTATTGTGAATATTGCTGCTGTGAACATAAGCGTGCATATATCTTTTTGAGTTAGAGTTTTGTCTGTATATGTGTCCAGGAGAGGGGTTGCTGGATCATATGGTGGGTAATTCTGTTTTTAGTTTTCTGAGGAACCTCCATACTGTTTTCCACAGTGGCCACCATCTTTAATACTAAAGTTCTCTCCTTTCCCAGGAACTTCCCCCAAGCCCTCGCTCTCAGCCCAGCCCAGCACGGCGGTGCCCGCAGGAGTGACCGTGACTCTACGCTGTCAGAGCCAATATGGTTTTGACCAATTTGCTCTCTACAAGGAGGGGGACACCAGGCCCTTCAAGACACCGGAGAGGTGGTACCGGGCAGACTTCCCTATTGTCACGGTGACTGCAGCCCACAGTGGAATCTACCGATGCTATAGCTTTTCCAGCGCATATCCATACCTGTGGTCAGCCCCCAGCGACCCCCTGCAGCTTGTGGTCACAGGTCAGGGGTATAGACAAAATCTTTTCTCCAGCCTTGGCAGTCCCTGATGGAAGTTTCCAGGGGAGGGAGCATGGGAATTCAGAGGCATTGGAGGGTGTTTGAGTGTCTGGGTGCTGTGTAACAAGTGACCACAAGTTTGCTGGCTTAAATTTCACAAATGTATTACCTTACAGTTCTGGAAGTCAGAAGTCTGAAATGGGTCCTGCAGGGATAAAACCAAGGTGTCAGCCAGCCTTCCTTCTGGAGGCTCAAGGGGAAGATTCATTTCTGGTGCCTTTTTCAGCTTCTAGAATCACCTGTATCTCTTGGCTCCCATGGTCCCTTCCTTCATCATCAAAGCCAGTTTCATAGCATTTTCTAATCTTTCTCTTTCTCTCTGACTCTTCCACCTTCCTGCTTCGCTCTTAGGCTTTTAAGGACTCTTGTAATTGGACACACTCATATAATCCAGGATGGTCTTCCCAGCCCAAGATTTTCTTTTTTTTAAAAATGTGTATTGTCGTATAGTTGGTTTATAGGGCTTCTCAGCTAGTGTGGTGCTAGTGGTAAAGAACCTGCCTGCTAATGCAGGAGATATAAGAGACTCACGTTCACTCCCTGGGTTGGGAAGATCCCCTGGAGGAGGCCATGGCAACCCACACCCGTATTCGTGCTTAGAGAATCCCCGTGGACACATAAGCCTGGTGGGCTACAGTCCACCAGGTTGCAAAGAGCTGGACACAACTGAAGTGACTTAGCACACACACACATGGTTGATTTATAATATGGTGTTAACTTTAGGTGTACAGCAAAGTGAATGAGTTATATGTGTATATATATATATATATGCATACATATATTCACTTTACATTAATCAATCAGTTATTTTTATGTAAACATTTTAATTTATGTATTTTTTCTTTTTTTTTGGCTGCACCTTGCGGCATGCGGGATCTTGGTTCCCTGACCAGGGACTGAGCTTGCACCCCCTGCAGTGGAAGCCTGGAGAAAGTGAAAGCCAGGAAAAAGAAAATTTAATACTGTTTTAATTTGAATGCTATGAATAATGCCTGGGTATTATTGCCTGGGAATGATGCTGGGAATAATGCCTGGGTGATTGGTCTGGGTAAACAAGCAGATAGCAAGGGTCATGGGAGAGGGAAGGGGCTGTTTTGTTCCCTTGGCAGTCCCCATTTGTCCCCACATAGGATGCCTGTCTTTCTCTGGATACAGTCCATGGTTTTTGCCTCCTCATCTGGTTCCCAGGAGACAAAAGCCACTTTTGTTCCCAGGATCTGTAAGATGGCAGGTCACAGGGATCCAGAAGAAGGGACAGGACTGCAGTTTGGCAAGTAGGGAAGGCAGCTACAGGGATCATCATTCATTAGCTCCAGAATGTGCTAGGTGTGCCTTTCAAATGCTGTTTAAGACTCACTACAGTCCAGTGATGGAAGCATCTGCATTTTTATTTTCCAGGTGAGGAAACTGGGTTTGCTCAGGAACCACACGTAACAGTGCACAGATCGCTCTCTCTCTCTTTTTTTTTTCTTCCTGATTTCTCAGGGACCTCTGTGACCCCCAGCTGGCCGCCCACAGAACTGCCTTCCACTGTAACAGGTAGGTTTTGGAGCATTCACCCTGTGTCTGTGGTATAAAGGGACAGGAACCCTGTTATCCTTCTCCTCTTTGTCTAGATTTCTCGATATACTTGAATACTGGAGTGGGTTGCCATTTCCCCCTCCAGGGGATCTTCTTACATAATTATAGTACAACAGAAAAACCAGAAGTCTGACATTGGCACACTATATATGTATAGTTCTATGTCGATTTATCACACAGATTCATATAACTACCATTGCATTCAAAATACTGTTCCCAGGGAAGAAAACAAAAAATGCTATTCCACCCTCACAAAGATATTTCTCAGGGTCCCCGCTTTATAGACACCCCTCCCCTCCCATGATCCTTAACCCCTGGCTAATTTGTTCTTCCTAGATTTAATTTTGTCATTTTGAGAATGTTACATATAAACGGAATCATACAACATGGGACTTTTTGAGATTGTCTCCTCCCCCGCCCCCCATCATAATACTCGATGGACATGAGTTTGAGCAAGCTCCGAGAGTTGGTGATGGACAGGGAAGTCTGGCATGCTGTAGTCTATGGCGTTGCAAAGAGTTGGACATAACTGAGTGACTGAACTGATCATAATACCCTTGAGATTTTTCCAAGTTGTTGCATGAATCAATAGTGCTTCCTTTTTCAAAGAAAATTAAAAAAAAATTATTTGTCTTTGGCTGTGCTTGGTCTTCACTGCTGAATCGGCTTTTTTTTTTTCCCTAGATGTGGAGAGCAGTGGCTACCCTCTAGTTGCGATACATGGGCTTCTTATTGTGGTGGCCTCTCTTGTTTCGGAGCATGGGCTCTAGAGCATGTGGGCTTCAGTAGTTGTAGCTCGTAGGCTCTAGAGCACAGGCTCAATAGCTTAACTGCTCCACAGTATGTGGGATCTTTCTGGACCAGGGATCGAACCCAGGTCTCCTGCATTGCAGGCAGATTCTTTACCACAGAGCCGCAGATTCTTTACCACAGAGCTAACAGGGAAGCCCTCACCTTCAGTATATACAGCCAAGAATATTTAAAAAAGTGTATTCACACAGAAGCTTGTATGTGAATGTTCATATAGTAGCAGAATTCACAATAGCCCCAACGTGGAAGTAACCCAATGTCCATCAGCAGATGAATGGAGCCATTTCTCAGGAAGCCACTCAGAAGTAGAAGACGGGTTTATTTTGGGCTTTCTGAGTTTGTTTTTCCTCTGTGTCTGTGCAGTGTGTGGTAGATAAATGAGTTCCAGGAAACGGATAGCTCAGAAGGGGTGAGGGGAGTACGGACTCACTGAACAGACACGACATTACCCACTTTCTTATAATCTTCTTGCTTAGAATTCACAGAAGCCTCCAGGAAGCTGAACCACTCGATTGCGAACGAAGCCTCCACAACTGGTGAGTAACCAGGCACTCAGAGCTCGCTCTTCCATCATCTAAGGCTGTCAGCTTTCAGTCTGCTTCTCAAAACCACCTGACTCTTCCCAGGAAAGTCCTTGATTTGAGGGCGAGGGTGGGGTGGAGGTGGGCTCTGAGCATGGGGGCAGAGGAGCATTCTGGGAAACGTGGCTGCCTCCAAGATGGCGGCACCGAGGCTACCATGGGGACACCATTACTTATCCCTACACTGTGCTCTTCTTCTTTCCTAAATTTACTTTTAATTGAGGGACAACTGCTTTACAATGACGTGTTGGTTTCTGCTATACAGCAACGTGAGTCAGCTATACACGTCCCCTCCCTCTTGAGCCTCCCCCCCGTCCCCAGCTCTGCTCTGTTTTTCTTTCTCTTTTGGACTTTCTCCCACTTAGTGTGTTGCCACAAGAACTCTTCTACGTGGGTAGTAAGTTCTGTGCCGGGGTCCAGCCCTGGTGGATCCAGGGAAATAGAAGGGGAGACAGCTTCAGCGATCAGGATATGATAGAGTTAAAGATATAAAGAGTGGTTAAATAAGGATAGCTCAGTGAGAAAATTCAGTGGAGAAAAGAGGCTGAATAACCTGGTTTACGTGGAAAGCTAATAAAATTCCAAGACAAGGAATTTGCATCACCTACATAGGCTGCAGGCGTCCTCCCGTTCTCCCGAAGGAGAGGAGACACTAAGCCCTCCCCAGTCAGATCTTAGAAGCCCAGGCAAAATTAGTAGGCTTGACGAGCCTCCACGCTCCAGATGGGAATTCAGCCAGAAGGTGAGAGAAAGAATGACATTGGGAGACCAAGCTTCGGTGAACAAGGCCTGCACTTTATTTTCCAAAGTAGTTTTTATACCTTAAGTTGTGCATAGAGGATAATGGGGAAAGAGGTAGAGTCAGCAGTAAGCCAGGCTTTCTTCCTGAAAACTTATCATATGCAAAAGTTTAGGTGATTTACATCATCTTCTGACCAGGAGGCCTGTTAACATTTTATGACCCTTTCTTCAGAAAACTTATTTTTCTCTAGAGGTGATTATTCTAAAGTCAGGTGCCACCCTCCGAAAGCATTAGATAAAGTTACATTCCTATAACAAGAAAAGAATTAACTCAAGCGTCCAAGGTTACAAACATTAAAGCTACTACTTACATTTCTATTCACCAATTATATTAATCAATACACTCCCAGGGACACAGTAGGTAAGGGATATGGAAACTTAGCAGCAAACATTGGCCCAAGAAGTGAAAAACACTTCACCAATACAATTTCTAATCAATCTTTTAACTGCTCAAAGGAATCTGTATTTAGACAGTTTAGAACATCTCATGTCTCTCACGGTTGGGAGGCTGTGAACAATCACATGTGGCCGGAAGAACCTGTTCAGGCAGGCTAGAGGACTTCCAAAGGAGTTTGTAGGTTGAAACACTCTTGTCATGCCCAGGAACTTTATTAACTGGAGCTGTAAGTTAACTCTTTTTCAGAGAGAGGTGGTGGGGGACAGCCCCCCGTAAAGCCAGGGGTGTAGGTGAGAGCACAAAGCAGTAAAATAGGCAGGCTCTGGTTTTCGGGGTAGATGCTCGAGAATTTCCAGGGGGACTCCTGAGCCTCGATCCCACCTTTGCGTTTGCCGAGCCTCCTTCCTCATGACCTCTGCCATGGGCGGAGTTCTTCATGCTGGCTCCCGGCAATTCTGAATGTTTCTTTCTTTCTTTCTTTTTTTTTAAATTTGTTGGCTGTGCTGCATGGGATCAAACAGGGATCAAACTCATGCCCTCTGCATTGGAAGTGCAGAGTCTGAACCACTGGACCCTCAGGGAAATACCTTTGGTGTGCTCTTCCAACTTGGCTCTGATCCATGTGTGTAGCCTTGTTCCCCTTGCTTCCAGGCTCGATCCTGTGCTTCAGGCCCATGTAGATCGTAGTTCTCTGGACACAGTACATCCTCCAGTCCAGTGCAGTTATGTTTCCCTCACACTGTTGTGCTCTTTGCCTTTGGATTCCCTAGGAAGTGTCTCATTTTCCTTCAAGGCAGAAAACCTTGGCAGATTCCCTGAGGATTCCTTAGCTATCTTCATGGGGTCCACACACTTTAGGTTCCTGATTCCAGCAGGTACTTTCCAAGACTCTGAGGAGATTCTTCCCCATCCTATGTTCAAAACCCTTCTTGGTCCCCAGTCACTCTCAGGAGGATTAGGAAAACTGACCCATAGCTATTAAGTCATTTGTCAGATGGTAAAGAATCTACTTGTAATGCAAGAGACCTGAGTTCAATCCCTGGGTCAGGAAGATCCCCTGGAGAAGGCAATGGCAACCCACTCCAGTATTCTTGCCTGGATAATTCCATGGACAGAGGAGCCTGATGAGCTATAGTCCATGGGGTTGCAAAGAGTCAGACATGGCTGAGTGACTAACATTATCACTCTATCCACATCTAATAAGTGATGAGTCTGAGGTTCAAATCCAAACACTCTGACTCTGCAGTTTGTGTTGTTTACTCACTCAGTCATGTATGACTTTTTGAAACCCCGTGGACTGTAGCTTACGAGGCTCCACTGTCCATGGGATTTCTCAGCCAAGAATACTGGTATAGGTTGGCATTTCCCCCTCCAGGGGATCTTTCCAACCCAGGAATTGAACTCGTGTCTCCTGCATTGGCAGGCCTTTTTTTTTTTTTCACCACCTAGCCATCAGAGAAGCCCTTTGTAGTTCACACTCTTCTTATAAACCTGGAATTCTGCCTCTCAATGCAGCTGTTCAGGATTGGGGTAGAAACAGGGGTAGAAGAGATGGTTCCACCTCTTTACACTTATCATTTTTGATTCCCAGAAGCTTCTAGGAATATCACTGTCCTTCCAAAGGAGTCGGACCCTCCAACTGGTGAGTAAGTGTCCTTCTCTGGACCAACTTCATGCCCCCTCTAGCCCATGTCTTTACCCCAAACTGGCTGCTTTCCCTGCAAAGAAGCTGCAGCTCTCTGGTCTTGGGTTCTGGTGTGTCAGCTAAGAAGGGGAGGGGTAGTGTTAGCATATGGAGCTCAGAATTGGGCAAAGACCAGTGTGAAGGTGGAGATTATCTAAAAGGTCAGAAGAAGGGAAATTTCCTCTCTGTCCCACCCCTTATGACAGTCTCCTCTTCCACAATCAGCCAAACAACCAGGTAGTGTCTGTGTATGGGGAGAAGTATCAGAGGCCTGTGAGGGGGTGAGTGGAAGATGTGCTACTCAATGAATGGGGCTTATCTAGTCCTGATGCTTGGTGAGGATGGGAGGAATCCTCGAGGAAGAAGGTTGGCATCCTAGCCTGTTTTTCTTCAGTTGTGTCTGACTCTTTGCAGCTCCATGGACTGCAGCATGCCAGGCTTCACTGTCCTTCACCATCTCCCGGAGTTTGCTCAAACTCATATTCATGGAGTTGGTGATGCCATCCATCCATCTTGTCCTCTGTTGTTCCCTTCTCCTCCTGCCCTCAATCTTTCCCAGCATCAGGGTCTTTTCTAATGAGTTAGTTCTTTGCATCAGGTGGCCAAAGTATTGGAGTTTCAGTTTCAGCATCAGTCCTCCCAATGAATATTCATGGTTGATATCCTTTAGGGTTGACTGGTTTGATCTCCTTGCAGTCCAAGGACTCTCAAGAGTCTTCTCCAACACCACAGTTCAAAAGCATCAGTTCTTCAGCACTCAGCTTTCTTTATGGTCCGACTCTAACATCCATACGTGACTACTGGAAAAACCATAGATTTGACTAGACAGACCTTTGTTCGCAAAGTAATGTCTCTGCCTGTTAATATGCTGTCTAGGTTTGTCATAGCTTTTCTGGCTAGTGGATAGTAATAGGTTTTCAGATGAAGGATTTGGCTGTGACAAACCCAAAATGTGGCTTGGAGTGGGTCCTGGAGAGGAGCTTTTTTTTGTTTGTTTACTATTTATTTATAATTTTTATTTTTGACTGGGCTGGGTCTTAGTTGCAGCTTGAGGCATCTTTGATGTGGCATGTGGTTTTCTCTCTAGTTGTGGTTCTTGGGCTCAGTAGTCAAGCTCACAGGCTTGTGGCATGTGGGACCTTAGTCCCCTGACCAGGGATCCAGCCTGTGTCCCCCTGCATTGGAAGGCAGATTTTAAACCACTGGACCACCAGGGAAGTCCCAAGATTATTACCATTATTTTTTTTGGATATGGACCACTTTTAAAGTCTTCATTGTATTGCTTCTGTTTTATGTTTTGGTTTTTCGGCTTTGAGGGATCTTAGCTCCCCAACCAGGGATTCAACCTGCATCCCTGGCATTGGAAGGTCAAGTCTTAATCCCTGGACCACAAGGGAAGTCCCCTTGGAGCTGGGCTTTTATCATCTGCTCCTGTCTCTTCTTGTTCCTCCAGGTCTTGCCCTCCAGCACTACACTAAGGGCAATCTGGCCCGGATATGCCTTGGGGCTGTGATTCTAATTCTCCTGGTGGGGCTTCTGGCAGAAGACTGGCACAGCCGAAGGAAACCTCCAATGATGCACCGGATCAGAGCTGCACACAGGCCACTCCCACCCCTCCCGCAGACCCAGAAACCACAGGGTCGTCAGGATAGGGGTCGACCAGATGGTCACAACCGAGGCTTCCGTCACTAGAATCTCAGGCTTGGCTGCATCTAAGAGATTGGTTATGCGAGTTGGGAGGGGATCTAGCGTGAGTGGACTATGAGAGCCACAGTCTACTCACTGTTGTCTTGCTCGTTGCCTTTTTTTGGAGGAGGGGGGGAGCTGGACTGTGAGGCATGCGGGGATTTTAGTTTTGTAACCAGGTATCGAACCCATGCCCCCTGCATTGGAAGGAAGAGTCTTAACCACGAGACCACCAAGGAAGTCCCTCCAGATGGACTAATTTTTTTCATTCTATTTATTTTTAATTGGAGGATAATTGCTTTACAATGCTGTGTTGGTCTCTGTCATACATCAACCTGAATCAGCCATAGGTATACACATGTCCCCTCCCTCTTGAACCTCCCTCCCACCTCCCACCCCTCTAGTTGTCACAGAGCACCAGTTTGAGCTCCCTGTGTCATACGGCAAATTCCCACTGGCTGTTTTACACGTGGTAGGGTATGTGTTTCAGGGCTGCTCTCTCAGTTCGTCCCCCCTCTTTTCCCCACTGAGGATTGACTTCTGACATCACCCCCTCTCACAGATGACCCAATCCATCCTCTGCCCAAAACTCTCCCATGTGTCCCCGTTGCCCACCTGCCTTATGCTTTTTTTTTTTTTTTAAATTCTATTGACATATAGTTAATTTACAATGTTGTATTAGTTTCTGGTATGCAGGAAAGTGAATAAGTTCCTGAGGTTTTTTTTTTTTTCCTGGTTATCCCCAAATGTAAACCTCATGCTAACACTGTCTTAAGCTACCATCTGAAAAAAAATCTCTTTTTGTTTCTTGGGTTGTACCTGACTCTTTCAGGCTTTTGGGTATCCTATTCTTTCCCCTTTGAATATAATAATAATTATAACCAACATGTTAATGACTTGCCTTTATATTAGAAAAAAACTCCAAAGTCCTAAGCTTATCCTAAAGGTTTGGATGGACTGGTGGTTGACAGGGGTTAAGGCAAGGAAGAAATAGGGAGTAATTACTTGTTGGTCAGTTGCTAAGTCTTGTGTGACTCTTTTTGACCCCATGGACTGCAGCACACCAGGCTTCCCTGTCCTTCACTGTCTCCTGGATTTTGCTCAGATTCATGTCCATTGAGTTGATGATGCCATTCAACCATCTCACCCTCTGGCACCCCCCCTTCTCCTTGGGCCTTTGATCTTTCCTAGCATCAAAGGGTAATTACTTAATTGGTGATTTTTTTCTTTTCTAATTTTGCAGTGATGAAAACATTTTGCAACTAGGTAGAGATGGTGGTTTCATAACAAAATATACTAAATGGCACTGAGTTGTTCACCTTAAAATGGTAAATTTTATTTTACATGAATTTCACCTTAATAAAAAGGAAAACAAACAAACAAACAAACAAACCCAACCTTACTCCCTGACATCCATCCCTGTCTGTGTGGGGTCACTTGTCCTAGGGAGATAAGTGACATAAGTCAGAAATACTTCCCTTTTCCTGTTGCTAGACTGTGGCACCTAGTTGGGTGCCCTCCTGCTAAACAGAAGCCTTTCTGTTGCTGACACAGTCTTCAAATGAAGTCCGGTCTGGCTCTCCCATGAATATGACTCTGGTACACATCTGGGGTTCCAGTTCCTACCAGAGTGAACCTCAGACCCTGACTTTGTTAGGGAACTTCCCCCCAGGAGCTGTGATGAAGATTGGCAAGATCTGGCCCCTCCCTCAACACTGCCAGCCCCCAGGTTGCCTGCCTTCCTGGAGACTCTGAGCTCAGAGTCCTCCCCCAGTGTGCCCTCTGTGCCACTTGGGCTAGAGGAAACATCTAGAAGGAAGTAAGGTTTGGAAGAAAAAAAATTAGTGCTTAATAAAAAAGTAATTCTTATAGAAAATAACATTAAAAAGAATATATAGATGTATATATCATCAAGTCACTTTGCCGTACAGCAGAAATTAACACACCAATGTACATCAACTATACTTCAATTAAAAAAAAAGCAAAAAATAAAGGTTCTAATAAAAAAGTAATTCTTGTACTGCTGCTTTAAGGAATTTGGGGATTTTGTATGTCACAAGGGAATTCTGGGGGCTGTAAGAAGAGCTATGCATACCATGAAGTTCTGTTTTCTGTGGAATCATTAAATCATTAACATGGAATCACTAAAAGTTAATCAGAGCAATGATGCGATCATATATGTGCTTCATGTATGTGTGTGTTAGTTGCTCGGTTCTGTCTGACTCTTTGCGACCCCATGGACCCCACCAGGTTCTTCTGTCCATGGTATTTCTCAGGCAAGAAAACTAGAGTGGGTTGCCATTTCCTCCTCCAGGGGATCTTCCTGACCCAGGGATCGAACTCTGGTTTCCTGCCTTGAAGGCGGATCCTTTACCTTCTGAGCCACCAGGGAAGGCCACTGAAGCACCCAAGAGGGCTGCAAAATATTGTGGGATTAGAAGGAGAAATACTCCAATGAGGAAGACTTGTCAGGTATCTAGCCACACAGATAAGAAATACCAGATCTGGGCAATGACTTTGCAGGCAAATCAATGTGATCACCAACATTTCTTTCCTTCCCTCACCCCTGGGCTAAGTTCTCCCTGATTAAAGTACCTTTTCTCTAAGTTCAGTTGGAATCCATTCATAAATAAGACTTCACTCATGAATGCTTTCACCTTTATTTTTCTTGATATACTCAAGATACAGACATTTCATCCACTACAGGGTTAAATGATGAGTGTATGTTTTATGTAAACCAGAGGCTCAACCATGGCTAAACTAACATCTGGCTAAGCAACTAACATCACTGAGAAGGATCTTGGGAAGTTCACCATCACCTTGATGATCTAGGAATTTACTGGGGAATGAATGGCTCCAGGGGGATTCAGAAAATGAAGTCATGAGAAGAAGGTCTGTTATCTTTTGGGTCTCGATGATCACTCTCAATAGTCAGCTGTGGGTTGCTTTCCTTCATTTCTCTCAGCAGCTTCTGGATTTGAGCATCAGATTCATCTATCTTCAACCTAGGAGGTAGAATGTGGGAGAGAGAATGTTTTCTTATTGCTTTGAGGAACTTCATTCCAAATGCCCAGGTGCCTGGCAAAGCTCATGATTTAGGAATTTACAGAGCAAGGGCCATCTGCATTGGTTATTCTATGCTGCAAAGTAGAGTTCCAGATCGATTTGGTAGGGAAAAAAGATGCTACTGGGTTAACATTGGTGGTGATGGTGGTAGTAGTGTAGTCACTAAGTTATGTCTGACTCTACAGTCATGGACCACAGCCCACCAATCTCCTCCTCCTCCAATCTTCCATAGGATTTCCCAGGGGGAGAGTACTGGAGTGGGTTGCCATTTCCTTATCCAGGGCATCTTCCTGACCCAGGATCAAACCCAGGTCTCCCGCACTGGCAGGCAGATTCTTTACCACTGAGCCACCAGGGAAGCCCTGGGTTAACATTGTAATGGTATAAAGGTACTACATAGCTTTGGGTGCTTGAATGATCTTGGGTGACTATCATATCATGCTTGGCACTAGAGATGGAGTTGATGAATACCTCTGTGATGTCCGTCTAAAACCTACCTATTCCATAACATTGACAACTTCTATTCGGTGAATCCAGGATGAGGCAGACACACTTGAATCAAGTCAGTGGGATTAGCTTTTTATGCTCCTTGGCTACGAGCTTCTAGATAACTGCTACCCCATATGTGACCCGTGATAAGACCAGTCTCATTTCTTGGATTTGCCTTTTAGTAACCATATTCAGTCATGTGTATGTGGAAATGGGGAGTGGGGAAGCAGAGGGAATAATTAAATTAAAAATAAAAACAGGAGACCAAGGATATTGGCTGCTGCGTTTCTGATTGGCATTATAGTCCCAATTTTGCTGGCATATTAATCAAAATATGTTTTGATGTTTGAGTTTCACAATATGTCCATGCAACAAACCTTCAGTTATAAGATGAATAAGTTTTGGGGGTCTCATGTACAGCTTGATGACTATAGTTAATAATACTGTATTGTATATCTGATAGCTAAGTGAGTAGATCTTATGTGTTCACACCACACACACAAAGGTAACCGTGTGAGGCAATGGATGTGTTAATTACATTGATTGTGATGCTCATTCCACAATATATACATACACAAAAATATTACACTGCATACCTTAAATATATACAATTGTGTTAATTATATCTCAGTAAAGCTGACAGACCACCCCTGTCCCCAAACTCCATGTACCCCATTAACCTTAAGCTAGCTTGAGCAGAAACCTTGTCAGCAATCAATGTGCTGCTGCTGCTGCTGCTAAGTCACTTCAGTCATGTCCGACTCTATGCGACCCCATAGACAGCAGCCCACCAGGCTCCCCCATCCCTGGGATTCTCCAGGCAAGAACACTGGAGTGGGTTGCCATTTCCTTCTCCAATGCGTGAAAGTGAAAAGTGAAAGTGAAGTCGTTCAGTCGTGTCCGACTCTTAGCGACCCCAGGGACTGTAGCCCACCAGGCTCCTCCATCCATGGGATTTTCCAGGCAAGAGTACTGGACTGGGGTGCCATAGGCAAGCTAGCTTCAAAATATTTAAAACATGACCCTTCAAGGTCAGACATAGTTGGGTCTATTCATGATTGTCAGAGGTTGGTCATACTCTTTGGTAGAAAAACAAAAAAATATTAACCTTAAAAGCTTCTGCATATCAAAGGAAACTATTAGCAAGGTGAAAAGACAGCCTTCAGAATGGGAGAAAATAATAACAAATGAAGCAACCGACAAACAACTAATCTCAAAAATATACAAGCAACTCCTACAGCTCAACTCCAGAAAAATAAACAACCCAATCAAAAAATGGGCCAAAGAACTAAAGAGACATTTCTCCAAAGAAGACATACAGATGGCTAACAAACACATGAAAAGATGCTCAACATCACTCATTATCAGAGAAATGCAAATCAAAACCACTATGAGGTACCATTTCACACCAGTCAGAATGGCTGCGATCCAAAAGTCTACAAATAATAAATGCTGGAGAGGGTGTGGAGAAAAGGGAACCCTCTTACACTGTTGGTGGGAATGCAAACTAGTACAGCCACTATGGAGAACAGTCTGGAGATTCCTTAAAAAACTGGAAATAGAACTGCCTTATGATCCAGCAATCCCACTGCTGGGCATACACACTGAGGAAAGCAGAAGGGAAAGAGACACGTGTACCCCAATGTTCATCGCAGCACTGTTTATAATAGCCAGGACATGGAAGCAACCTAGTTGTCCATCAGCAGATGAATGGATAAGAAAGCTGTGGTACATATACACAATGGAGTATTACTCAGCCATTAAAAAGAATACATTTGAATCAGTTCTAATGAGGTGGATGAAACTGGAGCCTATTATACAGAGTGAAGTAAGCCAGAAGGAAAAACATAAATACAGTATACTAACGCATAAAAATGGAATTTAGAAAGATGGTAACAATAACCCGGTGTATGAGACAGCAAAAGAGACACTGATGTATAGAACAGTCTTATGGACTCTGTGGGAGAGGGAGAGGGTGGGAAGATTTGGGAGAATGACATTGAAACATGTAAAATATCATGTAAGAAATGAGTCGCCAGTCCAGGTTCGATGCACGATACTGGATGCTTGGGGCTAGTGCACTGGGACGACCCAGAGGGATGGTATGGGGAGGGAGGAGGGAGGAGGGTTTAGGATGGGGAACGCATGTATACCTGTGGCGGATTCATTTTTATATTTGGCAAAACTAATACAATTATGTAAAGTTTAAAAATAAAATTTAAAAAAAAAAAGAAAAAAAAAAGAAAAATGATTAAATCAATCAACTGCATACCTAAAAAAAAAAAAAAAAAAAAATAGTCCCATAGATGATCTGTGTGTGGTTGAAAGTGTTGAAGGAATCAGAAATGGGGTGTGAAGAACAGATCAGAAGATACAAATGTGTTACTCTAAGAACAAGGATGGTGCTAGGGAAGACGCTCGAGAGTCCCTTGGACAGCAAGGAGATCAAACAGTCAATACTAAAAGAAATCAACACTTGAGTATTCATTGTAAAGACTGATGCTGAAGCCAAAGATGCAATCTTTTGGCCACCTGATATGAAGAGTCAACTCACCGGAAAAGACCCTGATAGTGGGAAAGACTGAAGGCAAAGGAGAAGGGGGTAGCAGAGGATGAGATGGTTAGATAGCATCACTAACTCCATGGACGTGAATTTGAGCAAACTCTGGAGATGATGGAGGACAGAGGAGCCTTGTGTACTGCAGTCCATGGGGTTGCAGTCAGACATGACTTAGTGAATGAACAACAACAAAAGCCATTAATTGTCTAGGTTGCATTTGAGGATTTAAAAAAGCTCTCACACTCTTGGGAAGAGTTTTATGGTTCTTTGTTACCACAATAGCAAATCAACAATAGAGCAAGAACAATATAACAATGAACAAGTAGAAGACAACCAGTTGGTGATAGCTTCTACGATCACAGATTACTTTGATTAGACAGCAAACTCACGCCAAAGAACATGCTTCTAAGTCTGGCATTGACCCATTGGACCTCTGTAACTAATACAGTCCACAAACAAACTTTCCAAAAACACCATAGAAGAGCTGTGATTCCATTTCCCTAATGAGACAATCGCTGGCCGCCGTAACTCCCCCTCAGGTAGACAAACCCTAAGTCCAGCCTCTTGGTTTCCAGGTTGAGTTTTTGTCTCCTTCGACTCATCTTCTCTGTCAAAACAATGGAAGGAACCTATGGGAAAATTATCTCATAACCAGACATCAATAAATAAATGAAAGTTGAATGTGAGGATTAAATGCCTACAACAAATTCCTGTAGTTTGTGTTCCCCCAAAACCTAGGATTGTGGAGCAAACACTCAGGGGAGTAGGAGGATCATACCTGAGCATCTGGAGGGGACAACTTTGAAGTTTCAAGGCATCGCACAGCATATTTACTCCACTGGACCCCAGGGAATTTTGGCCCAGGTCCAGCGTGATCAGGTTCTGATTGCTTCTAAGGGCAGATGAGAGTTCTGCACAAGAGAAGGGAGTGATGGCACATCCCCACAACCTGTAGGTGAAACACGCACATTCACTGATTTACTCGACCAGTGCTCGTTGATACCACCCCATATGCTGGGCACACACTTGGGTGGTAGTGGTCTTTGTGGTCAGGGTTGATTTGGGGTCTTCTGTGGTTCACTATGAATTTGGGGATTAAATTTTGTGTGTGGGTATGAAAAATCACATCCTGGTCAAATTTTTCATTTTTATTTATTCTTTAAAGATTTGCCTATTTTTGGCTGACTGGGTTTTCGTTGATGCGTGTGGGCCTTCTCCAGTTGCAATGTGTGGAGGCTACTCTCTAGTTACGGTGTTTAGGCTTCTCACTGCAGTGGTTTCTCTTGTTGGGAAGCATGGGCTCTAGGGTATACAAACGTCAGCAGTTGCAGCTCACAAGCTCCAGAGCACAGGCTTTAGGAATTGTGGCACATGGGCTTAGTCGTCCTGTGGCATGTGGGATCTTTCTGGACCAGGGATCGAACCCGTGTCCCCTGTATTGGCAGGTGGATTCTTTACCACTGAGCCACCAGGAAAGCCCCATCCTGGTGGAATTTTTTAAATGCTCAATGAAAATTTCGGGGGAGGTCTGCTATATTGATAGTACCTTTTAGATACAGACTAAAGTTCAAAAAAAAAAAAAAATCAATAACCCCAGACATGCAGATGACACCACCCTTATGGCAGAAAGTGAAGAGGAACTCAAAAGGCTCTTGATGAAAGTGAAAGTGGAGTGTGAAAAAGTTGGCTTAAAGCTCAACATTCAGAAAACTAAGATCATGGCATCTGGTCCCATCACTTCATGGGAAATAGATGGGGAAACAGTGGAAACAGTGTCAGACTTTATTTTTTTGGGCTCCAAAATCACTGCGGATGGTGACTGCAGCCATGAAATTAAAAGATGCTTACTCCTTGGAAGGAAAGTTATGACCAACCTAGATAGCATATTCAAAAGCAGAGACATTACTTTGCCAACAAAGGTCCGTCTAGTCAAGCCTATGGTTTTTCCTGTGGTCATGTATGGATGTGAGAGTTGGACTGTGAAAAAGGCTGAGCGCTGAAGAACTGATGCTTTTGAACCGTGGTGTTGGAGAAGACTCTTGAGAGTCCCCTGGACTGCAAGGAGATCCAACCAGTCCATTCTGAAGGAGATCAGCCCTGGGATTTCTTTGGCAGGAATGATGCTAAAGCTGAAACTCCAGTACTTTGGCCACCTCATACCAAGAGTTGACTCATTGGAAAAGACTCTGATGCTGGGAGGGATTGGGGGCAGGAGGAGAAGGGGACGACAGAGGATGAGATGGCTGGATGGCATCACTGACTCGATGGACGTGAGCCTCGGTGAATTCCGGGAGTTGGTGGTGGACAGGGAGGCCTGGCGTGCTGCGATTCATGGGGTCGCAAAGAGTCGGACACGACTGAGCGACTGAACTGAACTGAACTGAAAGTTCACAAAACCGTAACTCACCATAGACATCTTAGTTTACACAGTGGTTTCTTCAAAGCCTCGCACAGAAACTTCAATCCAATAATTCCTATGTGATTCAGTCCCAGATCCAAGTGTGTGAGGCTTGAATTTTGCTGGAGGAGTGTCGAGAGATGAATGCAGCCATCGCTGGTTATGTTGCAACACCATAGCCTAGAAATCAGATCACATGAAGAAAAATTTTTCTTTTCTCCCACTGATGAGACACACCAAAACCATGACCATCTATCTCAAGCCATGGCTTTTTAGATGAGTTTGAAGACATTGGAGACAGTAACTAGAAACTGCCCTACTTGAATCCAGTATGTATGTATATACATACAACACACACACACACACACACACACACACACACACACACACACATACAGAGCCAGCACAGACTTACACCAGGGTTTGCAGTTGACATTCAGGGTAAGTCAGGCCCTCACACAGCAGTTTCACCCCACGATCTCCAAGAGCATTCTTGGCCAAACACAGGTGGGTCAGCCTCTGGTTGACAATCAAAGCCGAAGACAGATCTTTGCAGTAGGCTTCTGTAAGCTGACAGTTTTCCAACCTGCAAAAGCACCACACAGATAGCAAGATGGTGAAAACATTTCCAGGACCCAACTTTTCTTGGCTGTCTTCAATGACTAGAGTTCTCGGTCACACCCCTTTTTGTTAATTCTCTGCCCTCTGTCAATGGTGTGCTAGTGATAGTGGTCATAAAGGGACAGGAATGAGAGAAGGATGAGATACATAAGCCATTTGTCTGGGGCCAAAAATGGGAGCCAGGCATCTATATCAGTGGGGTGCTCATCCTGGTCACCCAGCAATTCCAGGTGTTACCTCTTCTCTTCTCTGTGTGACCCTACATCTACCACAAAGACGCTCAGTGGAAAGAGGGGAGAGACTTACGACAACCTCTGTAGGAAGCACGTTGGATATCTCAGGGTCATGTAGAGCAACTTGGCTCCCTCATCCAGGAACTCATTTGCTGTGAGGTTCAAGCATGTGAGGGACTGATTGGTTTTGAGGCAGCAGGAGAGATCAGCCCATTGCTGAGTGGTGGCAGAACAAGACACCAACCTGCAGGAGAAATGGCAACAAGTCATTCACGAGGACCAAACACTGGATACACGACTGTCTACAGTTTTGTCTCTCACTCTGTTATGTTAGGGCTTCCCAGGTGGCTCTAGTGGTAAAGAACCCACCTGCCAGTGCAGGAGACTAAGAGATGTGGGTTTGATCCCTGGGTTGGGAAGATCCCCTGGAGGTGGGCATGGCAACCCACTCCAGTATTCTTACCTGGAGAATCCCATGGACAGAATAGCCTGGTGGGATACGGTCCATGGGGTCATAAAGAGTTGGACCCAGCTGAAATGATCTAGCATGCCATTATGTTAACCCTGGATTAAATTATCTGGAGCAGAGGTTGTCCAAGTGTGATTCCTAGACCAGTTGCATCAGCACCACCTGGTAACTGTGTAGAAATGCAAATCGTCTAGAGACTCTAGATGCAGAGGCCAGTGATCTATGTTTTAAGGTATCCTGCAGTCACCTGGAAGATGTCTTTTAACAAATTCCTGGGCCATATACCCAGAATTTGATTCTGAAGATCTGGGTGAGACCCAAGAATTTGGATCTTTTTATCAAGTTCCCCAGGGATGGTGCTGCTGCTGGTGGTCTGGAGATGATACATCAAGAACTACTTATTTAGAAATCCAGCCAACCAAGCATATTGTGCAATTGTATTCTATCTGGAGATACGTATTCTATTCCTGGAGGTACACATTCTTCATCATGAGCAAATAAAACTTTATTGGAACACGATATGTAGTATCATGATAAAGAATATGCATTTCCAGGAGTAGAATACAGGTAACATGTTTTTCTTTCTTTGGGGGCGGGGTGGGTCACGCTGCCTGGCATGTGGGATCTTTGTTCCCTGACTAGGGATTGAACCTGCACCCCCTGCAAGGGAAGCATGGAGTCTTAAACACTGGACCTCCAGGGGAGTCCCCTCCAGCTCATTTTCTATTCTGGGGCATGTGCTTTAAGTGGTGGTGGTTGTTGTTTAGTCATTAAGTCATTCTATCCAGTCAGAATAAGGGATTCCTGCCTCCCTCCGATTTGCACAGCATTGCCGTGTAGGTTTGTGCTAGCTCTATTCACAGGCTGAGGGTTTTCAGTGATGGTGAGGCTGATATACCTGAGATACTGCAGATTACATTTGGGGTTCCTCAAGACCTCACACAATGGGGGAAGCATGTCATTCTGGTCGTTTCCTTGAAGGGTCAGATGTGTTAAAGTCTTGTGACCACCAAAAGCCATGCAAAAGTTCCGATAAGTGTCAGCTGGGGAAATGTTTTTGAGGCTAGGGAAAAGAACAGGTGTTAGCTTGAGTTTGTATACCTACACTGCATACACATAGAATAAAGAGCTGCCATGGGCTTAAGTGTTAGAATTAATTTTTTTCATATTTTTACCTTTATTGACATACTGTTCACAGATAAAACTGTGTATATTTAAAGCATATGACTCCATGTTTTGATATACAAGTACCTTGTGAAGTCACCCCTACTATCAAGCCACCACTGCACATAGATCCCCTTCCTTCTTTTCTTCTGTGGTGAGGACACTTATGATGAACTGTCTTAGCAAATTTCAAGTATTCAGAGCAGTAATGTTAGCAGTCATCACACTGGTGTCCATCAGGTCACCAGAACTTACCATCTTGCATAGCTGAAACTTTGTGCTGTTTAATGAACAGCTCATTACAATTAGAAGCTCGAGTTTCATTTTTTTTAAAGCAGGAAAGAATTTTAATTATTCAATTCTTCTCACAGAAGAAAAAGATCTGAACTGTTAGTAGCTGTCATGTCATAGATGGATAGATGGATAGACAGACAGATAGATGATAGATCTTATGAAAGTAGAAGCTCCAATTTCTTTGGTTGTTTCAAACTTTTTCCAAAGTGAAGTCAGTCATAAGCAGTCATTTTAGACAAAAGCTGTTCTCCTATGGCTTTTTGAGAAAGATAAGGCAGTATCTCTTTTTCTTGAAGTGTTACCAATGGATGCATTTCAACAATGCTATGTTCTTGATGACAAAATTATAATGGAGGAATCACAGTTCAGGTATTCAAAACTGGACTCAGGTGGCTACTGGGAATCTGGTCTCAGACACCTCTCTGCATCACTGAGAACTTGAACTTTCTTAAAAAGCCCAAGGACACCACCCTCCAACCCCACCCTTATGGTCTCTCCAATCTCCCCTTGTAACTATGTAAGCATTTCAAACCCCAAGCAATCCTTGCTCAAGGAGCACTCTTACTTCTTGCCAGTTCCAATTATAATTCTTGATAAACAACTCAGGTAACTGACTGTAACACTGCATTTTCTGCTTTATAAACCTCCTCAATTTTGTAGTCATGGGGAACACAGTTTAAACATTTCCTGAATCCGTGTCTCTTGGGCTGTGGTCCTAAATGACCCCAAATCAGCACCTTTTAATCTCAATCAAGTCTCCATTTCTGAAATGTTGGTTAACAGCCTGCTGAATACTTTGACTCCAAGGAATGCTCTTGGGCTTAGAATCAGGACTGCAGAGGCAATAAAACCCAAAGTGGGAAGAGCTCTTATTTCTCTGCGTGGAGAAAGAAAAGTACCAAAAGAGGACTAGCTACACAAACGGACCTCAGGTCCAGGAAAACTTTAACTAAAATGCTATCCTAGGGGGACAAAATGTGAGAAGCTTGGACATGCCCTGAAGTTTTAATGCAGGGACCAGCTGCTACTTACACCACTTTCTGGAGACTAGACGCAGCAGAGGCTATTTTTTCGCAAAGAATTCTCACTGAAGAGGTACTGAGGAAGCTCTGACTGATGTCCAGAAACAGCAGACTCCTGCTTGAGTCAAACACAGAACAAAGATCCATCCAGAGAGGGAGCATGTGTTGCTCATTCTGGGACCTATGGGAAAGAGATGAAGGAGGGACTTAACAAACACTGCTGGAGAGAAAAGTGGCATTTGTCTGTCTTCGTGAATGTGTTTCAGGTTGCTCTATGCATTATTGTTGTTTAGTTGCTCGGTTGTCTTCTACTCTTTGTGATTCTATGGACTGTAGCCTGCCTGGCTCCTCTGTCCATGGGATCTCCCAGGCAAGAATACTGGAGGGGGTTGGCATCCCCTTCTCCAGGGGATCTTCCTGACTCAGGGATCGAACCTGCATCTCCTGAACTGGCAGGTGGATTCTTTACTACTGAGCCACCTGGGAGGCCCTAATAAGAAATTATAACTGTAAAAGTTGGGTGATTTAATTATTTAGCACAAGTATCAGACAACCCAATACCTAAGACATATTACTGGAGAAAGAACTTGAACTTCTCACATGTCAACCTAATAGAGCCTTAAAATAAGTCAAAATTCTAACCATATCATTGATCAAAGATTGAGAGCAATATACATCATTGATAAACACTTAAGAGTAGGTGTACACATCAATGGAGGTTATTTGGATATTTGATGGTAAATCCATATACGTAATATTCAAGCTAATTTATAACCATATTTGCTGACCTAAGATGATGTCCATAAAATCTTGAGAAAATACAATCTTTAAGTGGTTGCATATTCATATACAAAGATTTCTCAAAGAATGGTTATTTTGTTCTGGTGACTGGTTTTTAGTGGAAGGATTTTAGCAGAGGAAAGATATAGGAGACCTGGGTTCAATCCCTGGGTCAGGAAGATCCCATGGAGTAGGAAATGGCAACCCACTTCAGTATTCTTGCCTGGGAAATCCCATGGACAGAGGAGCCTGGTGGGCTATAGTCCATGGGATCGCAAAAGAGTCAGACACAACTCAGTGACTAAACAAAGATTTAGATAAATTAGTATGCAAGCCTGTCAAAACATTTGAGTGAAAGAAGGGGAAAAATTAGAATATGAATATAAATGGATCCATAAGGTAGAGAAGTGCTGATGTCAAGTTACCATGGTCCTAACACTTCCTGGAAGTAAATCAAGCTTATGACTTCACCAAGTGGTGAAGGAAAGTGGGAGAATGTTAAGGGAATATATAAAACAGACACCTCCACCAGGGGGCTAATGAGGGCATTTTATTCTAGTTCAACATATATACATGAAGATTTCAGACACAGATTTCAGATAACAACGTAGGAGGGAGGAAGAGGTGAGTTGATAAGATGAATATCAGTATGTTGACAGGTATTACACACCACCGTGAGGTAGAGATTTTAGATTGTGACCACAGGACTTTATAAGCCAATAGACTTGAGCTCTAATCCCAGCCAAATACTCTTTTCTGAAGCCAATATCTTCATCTTAACATGGAAGGTGACCTGTTTCTAGTAGGTGCCAAGTTAGAGGTATTTGGAAGCTGCACATGATCTCAGTTGATGTTATTTGTGCCTAAATTGAAAATAACAAAGATTCATAACTGGCCATCTCATTATCTAAGTCTGTCAGGTGAAGTTCCTGGGAGGACAGTTTCCGTGATCATGGGTGAGGTGTGGTGTTCAGAAACTTGGATTCAACTCCTAACTCCATCTTTAATGCTTTTCTTGAAGTCATGCCCCAAATGGGACCACCATGTTATACATCTCCCCAAATCTACACAGCCAACCTGCAGACTGAAACAGGTGGAAACATTAAAAAAAAATGGTTTGGCTAAAGGAAAATGGAGGTGGGTCTTCAAAGAAGTTCTGGTTCCAAAGCTCCCATTTCTAATGCCATCATACCTCCTGCCTTGAATGTTAGGTTGGCAGGACACAAGGCCACAAGAGGCCACTTACTGACCTTAAGCAAGAGGGAGCAAGACACACTGGCTTTTTCTTAATGAACCATGGAATAAGCAAAAGATAGGAGAACTAGCCAGGTGAAAAATGAGTTCTGACCTTTCAACCTGAGTGCCTGATTCCAGTGCGGTATCATTATCCAGGAATATCCCCTCTTCTACCTGAAGTGAAAGTTTCTGCAAGTTTCCACAGTGCTTGAGGCAGAATGATGAGTGCACGACATCCGTTTCATTTTTCAAATGCAGGGACATCTCCTTAACATGGGCCATGGCATCTTTCACGAGCTGCTCCTCCTGAGACTCGTATAGACAGCTCAGAACCTCCTTCATGTCCATTACGGAAAAGGATTTCTTCCCATGGGGCATCAATGTGTATTTCAGTAGCTCCCGCTTGATCTCCGTTGATACCAGACAGCCGAAAGTCGTCTCCAGCTCCATGGCCCTTCTTTCGTTGCAGAGGCCAAACAGGAAGTACCCGACGTGAGTCAGGCTGGGGTTCTTCAGCCTTTCCTCCTTGGACAGCAGTTTCCCCACATTCCCAACGTGCCACTGGCGGCGGCCCAGCCCTTCCTCCTCTTGCTCTTCCAGCTCCAAGACATAGAACATGGCGGCCAGAAGCTGCTGGACGCTGAGATGGATGAAAGAGTAGCAGGCCTCACCGTCTTCACTCTTCTGGAGAATATTCCCGTCCAGGAAAGGACAGAGGACAGACGGGTCCACCCCAAGTCGCCTGAGGTCTTCCCCATCGAACACAGAGCTCCGCATCCACACGCCCTCAGCAGCCAAGAGGCACAGGGGCTTGAGCGGAGCCTGGAGGCCCCGCCTGGGGCCGCCGCCATGCGGCGGGGGGAAGCGGCTGCAGAGGAAGCGCAGGAACAGGGCCGTGGTGGTCCTGCAGGTGGCGGCGGGGTCCTCCCCCCTCTCCATCTGCTGTCTCAGGCAGGTGCAGACCATCCAGCACACGGAGGGCGCCGAGCCCAGCTGGAACAGAGCCTCGTTGTTCTTCATCAAGTCGAAAGCTCGCAGGGCCTGACTCTCCTCTTCAAAGTGTTTCAGGAAATACGCCTTCCGGTCCTCCTCCAAGAAGCCCTCGATCTCTATGAAGAGCGGCTGTTCTGTTAAGAGCCGCAGCTCCCTCAGGGCTCCCGGTCGGGTGGTGATGAGTAAGGTGGCCTTGGGTAGCATCTTTCTCTTCAGTAAACTCCCCAGGAGGACGGGCACCGGCTTCTGCTTCTTCCAGTCGCCACATATGTCGTGGATGAGCGCCCCCGAGGGGACCTTCAGCTCATCAAAACTGTCGAGGATGAACAGGACTTTCTGTGCCTGGGCCAGGATCGCTGGTATGTCCTCCTGCACATGTGGCCAGTTGGTAGATATCAGCTCTGCAAAGGTGCACGTCCCCATGTGGTTGAGCTCCTTGCAGCTGAGGTAGAAGGCGAAGTTGAAGGTCTCTGCCAGGTTGTCCTGTGTCCAGTCCAGCATCAATTTCTTTGCCAGTGTGGTTTTCCCAACGCCAGCAGGACCGTGCAGCACCACAGTGTGTGGAAATGGCCCGGCCGGCATTTTAGGATTACAGAATGGGATCAGGGTCTCATATCTTTGAGTGACAATACAAACATCTTCACTGAGTCTGGGCCAGAAGTTCTTCCAGTGTTGACAGAACTTCTTTTTCAATATATTTCTGTATTTATCTTGTTTACCTTCAGTGATAAGAGTCAGGGGATAGAAAGATATAGTTGGTTATTCATTAGGGAGATGATGCTTTGTTTTAAGTAGGAAAGAGAAAAAGAAATGAGGTTTATAAAGAACCACCCAACACCAAACTCACTCCAGGTAGAGAGGACAGACCTGGCTTTTCTCCTTCCAAATCTTCTTTCGTTTCTTGTAGGTTTGTGACATCTTCTTCCTGTACTTGGGCCAGCTCTGCAAAATACAAATTAAAGTGAGCTTGACACAAAACCGGTGTACTTCTTCTTCTTTCTCTTTCTTTTTTTTTTTTTTTACCAGAAATATGGTGTTAAAGTAGACTCCAAGGAGTCCAGAATCTAAGTTTTTTGTCCACAGTGTGTGCTGGGATGTGTAAAGTTGGGTTTATAGTGATGAAGATAGCAAGTGAGTCCCTAAACCAAGTTGCATGCCTCTACTCTGTGGAACCATAACAAGAAATGCTGCCTGTATCACAACTCAATGTGGTTTATTGAAATTATTTGTCTATCTTTTCCAAAGGATTAGAAGAAGTGCCCATAAAACAGGTAATGGATCTTCCCCATAATAGTCTCAAGTCATTTTAGGAGCTCAGTATTAAAGTACAGGCAACTTGTAAGTATGCACCCAAGATAAATGGGCATATGTCTATACAAAGACTTGCACCCTCTATACTAAGAGTGTGCATGGCAGCGTTATTCAAGACAGTCAATAAATAGATATGATTCAAACTTCCCTTCCCTGATAAATGAGCAACCTAAACATTTTATATCCACTCAATAGAATATTACTCAGCAACAAAAAGGAATGGATCAGTGACACATGTAACAACATGGATGAACCTCAAAAGCATTTTTTTTTGAAAGTTGCTCAGCTGTGTTTAACTCTTTGTGACCCCCATGGACTATACAGTCCATGGAATTCTCCAGGCCAGAGTACTGGAGTGGGTTGCCATGCCCTTGTCCCGGGGATCTTCCCAACCTAGGGATTGAACCCAGGTCTCCCGCATTGCAGGCAGATTATTTACCAACTGAGCCACAAGAGAAGCCCAAGAATACTGGAGTGGGTAGCCTATCCCTTCTTCAGCAGATCTTTCCAACCTAGGAATTGAACTGGGGTCTCCTGTGTTGCAGGTGGATTCTTTACCAACTGAGCTATCAGGAAAGCCCCCCAAACCTCAAAAATGTTATTGTAAGTAAAAAAGAAAACAGACACAAAAGACCACACATATTCAGAAATGGAGAATATAGAGAGACAAAAAAGTTAATGGCTGCCTGGACTTGGGGGATAGAGACCAGGGAACAGTTACATATGGACAAGAAGGATCTTTCTGGAGGTGATGGAAAGATTGTAAAATTGAATAGTGGTGATTTTTGTACAACTCAGTAAATTGACTAAAAGTTATTAACAGGTACATTTAAAATGAATGAAATTTATGATACATAAATTATACTTCAACAGAGCTGTTGAAGCAGACTTGAGAGTGAGACTAATGTTAAACTGGCCTCCACATTGGTTGAGGCAAATCAGCTACTTACAATAGGTCTCAATTTTCTAATCTGTGAGTTGATACTATCAAAGTTGTCTGAACAATTGGCAAAATCTTAAGAAAATTCTATACGACATACTCCTGATTTTCCATGAACTGAATTCTGGCTTTCCCAAATGTTTATTTCCCTCTTTATTCTTACATAATAGGAATAAGACAGGGAGGAAGGCATTCTCCATAAGACAACTGGGGACAATGAATCAGTTCAGTCCAGTCACTCAGTCGTGTCCGACTCTTTGCAACCCCATGGACTGCAGCATGCCAGGCTTCCCTGTTCATCACCAACTCCCAGAGCCTATTCAAACTCATGTCCATTGAGTCGGTGATGGGATCCAGCCATCTCATTCTGTTGTCCTCTTCTCCTGCCTTCAATCTGCCTTCCAGCATCAGGGTCTTTTCAAATGAGTCAGTTCTTCACACCAGGTGGCCAAAGGATGGAAGTTTCAGCTTCAGGATCAGTCCTTCCAATGAATATTCAGGACTGATTTCCTTTAGGATGGACTGGTTGGATCTCCTTGCAGTCCAAGGGGCTCTCAAGAATCTTCTCCAACACCACAGTTCAAAATCATCAATTCTTTGGTGCTCAGCTTTCTTTATAGTCCAACTCATACATGACTACTGGAAGAACCATATCTTTGAATAGATGGACTTTTGTTGGCAAAGTAATGTCTCCGCTTTTTAATATGCTGTCTAGGTTGACTATGAACATGTCTAGGGGACTATGAATATTGGTGAAATAAAGTTAGAGAGAGATGAGGTTCCCCCAAAGAGTGAGAGAGGACAGCCAGGAAGGGTCTACTTCATTTAGTTTACTCCAATATTGGATGTCCTAAGATCAACCTGGCTCTTTGTCTTCCTCTTCTCCTACATGCTGCTGTGTTTGTTCCTGGGTTTTCATATTTTGTTATCCCTGAAGAAAAGGGAGGGTGTTATGGTCTTGCCACTATGCCAGTATTGAAGCTTCTGTTTATAAGAGAGTGGAATTTCAAGATGTTTCAAGTTCAACAATTGGGTCTCAATGTCTAAGCCCAGATTACATGAAAAGGGTATTATTGAGGTTCTGGAGATAAAATTAAAGTGTCAGGCCATGATCTCAGTGCCATTCTGACAACTGAATTCCTGTGCAGCTAAGAAATGGGCACATACAGACAATGGCTCTTTCCGAGGGGCATCAAAAAGTCTTCAAGACAAATTCCCTAGTTTCTGACAAGGTATGTAAAGTTACATAGTCATAGGATGCAACCTTGGAACAGGGAGAAGTCATACAGGAGAAGAAATACTTCAAGTGCAACATGGATAATGAAGAGGTGAGGGAGTTCCCTGGTGGTCCAGTGGTTGGGATTCTGAGCTTTAGTGCTGAGGACCTGAATTCAATCCCTGGTCAGGAAGCTAGGACCTCAAAGGCAAAACAAAAGAAGAGGTGAATGTGTGGAACTTGTGAAAAGGTATCCAGGAGGCAACAGGATATGAGTATCTGAAGTTCAGGGAAATGCTGAAGATGTCACCTGGAGAGTCCTTGGCATATAAATAGCCAGTAAGACTCCATGTGAGCCTTCCAGGATAAGTATACATAGTGAAAAATGGCCAACCAACCGTTCATTTTGAAAATTAAACAGGAGAGCAGGGGCTCTGGGGAAAAAATGTTTGTACACAGGTGATGTCATGTTGCCAAGAGTTAAGTTTTCTTTAAGGATTTTTTTTTTTTTTGATGTGGACCACTTTTATGAAGTCTTTAATAATTTATTACAATATTGCTTCTGTGTTTTTTTTTTTTTTTTTTTTGCCATTAAGGTACGTGGGGCTCAAACCTGCATCTCCTGCCTTAAGGTGAAGTCTTAACCATTTAACCATCAGGGAAGTCCCCAAGAGAAAGATTTTTAGACAAGGAACTCTCTGATGCTAGTTTAGTTAGAACATTAAATTAAATATCAACTTTGAGGCTGGTACTATTCCTTAAAGCATTGCCAAATGTCAACTCCAACAGATCATTAGCTTATGTTTGAATTTAGATCATAACTGTAGGACATTTAACATATTTATGTATCAGTAGAAGCAGTTAGATTTTTGGTAGGGGAATTATGTATGAATGGCTGTCTTCACTTTTCAAACCAGCCCCCAGTCTACAATTTTCTTGAACCCAAGTTATTTTTAAAGATACTGGGGATGTCAAGAGAAGATAATGTTGAAAATCACAAATTCAAAAATCATTTTTGGCCGGGATTAGCAAACATTTTTTTTTAAATCCTCTCTGCAAAGGAGCAGTAATGAAGATTTTCTGTTTTATGCCCAATATAGTTTGTTGCAATTACTCATCTCTGCCCTTGTGGGGCAGAAGCAGTCATAGGTAATATAATATATAAGCAAATGACTATGCTGTGTACAAATAAGTTTATTTATATTAACATGTAGTTAAATTTGAATTTCACATGATTTTCATAGACCATAAAATATTTCTTTTTTAAAAAATATAATTTATTGGCTGTATTGGATCTTGGGGTTTCCCTTATAGCTCAGTTAGTAAAGAATCCACCTGCACTGCAGGAGACCCAGGTTCGATTCCTGGGTCAGAAAGATCCCCTGGAGAAGGGATTGGCTACCCACTCCAGTATTCTAGCCTGGAGAGTTCCATGGACTGTATAGTCCATGGGGTCCCAAAGAGTTGGACATGACTGAGTGACTTTCAACTGGGTCTTAGTTGTGACATGTGGGATCTAGTTCCCAGCCCAGGGATTGAACCCTAGCCCCCTGCATTGAGATCATGGAATCTTAGCTACTCAAAAACCAAGCAAGTCCCTGTAAAATATTCTTTTGATCTTCCCAGCCACTTAAAAATGCAAATACCATTCTTAGCTTGTGAAGAAGTGAAGTAAAGTCACTCAGTTGTGTCCGACTCCTTGCGACCCCATGGACTATAGCCTACAAGGCTCCTCTGTTCACAGAATTTTCCAGGCAAGAGTACTGGAGTGGGTTGCCATTTCCTTCTCCAGGGGATCTTCCCGACCCAGGGATTGAAGGATCTACAAAAGCTGATGCTTTGGAAGCCATGGTTTGCCAACCCTGGCTTTAGGAGACTAAAGTAAAATTCAGCCTATTCAGATTCCAAGAGGAAGTTCACTCTCTCTCATGTTTGCATGCATTTACTGATTTCTGGCATAAACATTGCCTCATTGTACCTTTCAGTGTCTTACTGTTGCCCACCTGGATGACAGGAGAGGTGAGGTCTTCTGTTTCTTTGCATTCCTACTGCTCAGCATGATGTATTTTCTAATTAAAACAATCCTGAATTCTAAAATCTCACTTTTAGATAAAGTGAGATTGTGAATGAGGTGACTTACCTAACGACGGAGGCTTATTTTCCTGAAGTGACTTCAAAGCTGTTTCTGAAAAAAAAAAAAAAAGGAAGAAATTAACATTTTTCAGAGCCCAGACCCTGGTAGTTGTACATCCCTCTGAGTTTACTCAAGTGATTTTAAAATTTGCACCCTCCAGATGGCTTTAGGCGCTAAAACCATCACCTGTCCATTGAAGAGGTAACAGTAGGCTAAAAACTGAAGCTGGGACTTCCCTGGTGGTTCAGTGGTTAAGAGTCCATGTTTCTAATGCAGGGGGTGAGGGTTTGATTCCTGGTAGGGGAACTAAGATCCTACATGCTATGTGGTGTGGCCAAAAAATAAAGATAAAATAAAATTTACAAAAAGCTAAAAACTGAATTTAAATTGGCAACTAAAGAAAATGCACTTTCTCCCCCACAAATTCGTCAAAAGATCATCTGAATGCTGAGCAACTTCCACAAAGCAACTTCTGAATGCTGACAGAGGACACCAGGTACCCAGAAAGGCAGCCCATTCTCTTTGAAAGGAGGTAGGACAAAATAGAAAAGTCAAAAAGAGACAAAAAGAGTTAGGGATGGAGACTCGTCCTGGGGAGGGAGTTGTGAAGGAGGAGAAGTTTACAAACAGCAGGAAACCCTCTCATCAGCGGGTCTGTGGGGAGTTTTGGAGTCTCCAACCTAATCAGAGGGCAACATAACCAGAAGAAGAAGAAGAAGAAGAAGAAAAAACCCCCACAGAATCTGTGCCTAACTGCAACTCCCAGTGGAGAAGTAGCCCAGACACTCTTGTCTGCCACCAGCGAGCACGGGCTGGACAGGGAGATGTGGGCTGCATGCTTAGGGTAAGGACCAGGCCTGAATGCCCTGAGGACAATCTGAGGGAGCTGATGCTTTTTAACTGTGGTATTGGAGAAGACTCTTGAGAGTCCCTTGGACTTCAAGGAGATCCAACCAGTCCTTCCTAGAGGAAATCAGTCCTGGGTGTTCATTGGAAGGACTGATGCTGAAGGTGAACTCCAGTACTTTGGCCACCTGATATGAAGAACTGACTCATTGGAAAAGACCCTGATGCTGGGAAAGAATGAAGGGAGGAGGAGAAGGGGACGAAAGAGGATGAGATGACTGGATGGCATCACTGACTCAGTGGACATGAGTTTGAGTCAACTCTGGGAGTTGGTGATGGACAGGGAGGCCTGGCATGCTGCAGTCCATGGGGTCGCAAAGAGTCGGACATGACTGAGTGACTGAACTGAACTGAATTGACTGAACCTCTACTCTAGATTTTTAATCTTTGCTTTTTGGTATTTGCTGTCAATTTTGTACCTTTAAGAATCTAATCTTCAATATCCATTTTCACTTAGGGGTGTGATTACTAGCTTGATTGCTCTCTCCTCTTTTGACTCTCCCTTTTCTCCCTCAGGTCACATCTATCTCCTCTCTCCCCCTTCTCTACTTAACTCTGAATCTCTCTGGGTGTTCCAGGCTGCAAAGAGCACATAGGGAATTGATTACTGGCTAGACTGCTCTCTCCCCTTTTGACTCCCCCTCTTCTTCTCCTGGTCACCTCTATCTCCCTCCTCCCTCTTCTTTTCTCCATGTAACTCTGTGAACCTCTCTGGGTCTCCCTCACTGTGGAGAATTTTTTCACCATTAACCTAGATGTTTTATCATCTGTGCTGTATGGATGGAGAAGTCTAGAGGCTACTGTAAGAATAAGACTGAAAACCAGAGGCTTAAATCCAAAATTTGAGAACACCACAGAACTCCTGATTCCAGGGAACGTTAATAGACAAGAGCTCATTAAAAAGCCTCCATACCTACACTGAAACAAAGCTCCGCCCAAGAGCCAAAAAGTTCCAGAACAAGACATACCAGACTAATTCTCAAGCAATGCAGGAACACAGCCCTGAGCACTTAAATACATGCTGCCTAAAGCCATGCTAAGCCCATAGACACCCCAAAACTCACTACTGAACACTTCATTGCACTCCAGAGAGAAGAGATCCAGCTCCAACCACCAGAACACAGATGCAAGCTCCTCTAACCAGGAAACCTTGACAAGCCACTAGTCCAACCCCACCGACAGGGAGCAAGCTCCACAATAAAGAGGAACCACAAACTTCCAGCCTAAAGAGAGGCCATCCCAAACACAGCAATCTAAACAAAATGAAAAGGCAGAAAAATATTCAGCAGGTAAAGGAACATGATAAATGCCCACCAAACCAAACAAAAGAGGAGGAGATAGGTAGTCTACCTGAAAAAGGATTCAGAATAATGATAGTAAAGATGATCCAAAATCTTGAAAACAAAATGGAGTTACAGATAAATAGATTAGAGACAAGGATTGAGAAGATGCAAGAAATGTTTACAAGGACCTAGAAGAAATAAAAAAGAGTCAATCAATAATGAATACTGCAAGAACTGAGATCAAAAACACTCTGGAGGGAACCAACAGTAGAATAACTGAGGCAGAAGATAGGATAAGTGAGGTGGAAGAGAGAATTGTGGAAATAAGTGAAGCAGAGAGGAAAAAATAAAAAAGAATTAAAAGAAATGAGGACAACCTCGGAGACCTCCTGGACAATGTTAAATGCCTCAACATTTGAATCATAGGAGTCCCAGAAGAAGAAGACAAAAAGAAAGGTCATGAGAAAATACTCGAGGAGATAATAGTTGATAACTTCCATAAAATGGGGAAGGAAATAGCCACCAAAGTCCAAGAAACCCAGAGAGTCCTAAACAGGGTAAACCCAAGGTGAAACACCACAAGACACATATTAATCAAATTAACAGAGATTAAACACTAAGAGCAAATATTAAAAGCAGCAAGGGAAAAGCAACAAATAACACATAAGGGGATCCCCATAAGGATAACAGCTTATCTTTCAATAGAAACTCTTCAGGCCAGAAGAAAATGGCAGGACATACTTAAAGTGATGAAAGAGAAAAACCTACAGTCCAGA
Source organism: Bos indicus (assembly GCF_029378745.1). Lineage (NCBI taxonomy): Eukaryota > Metazoa > Chordata > Mammalia > Artiodactyla > Bovidae > Bos > Bos indicus. The sequence goes on from NC_091777.1 coordinate 63,130,774, forward strand.
TTACTATACCCAGCAAGGATCTCATTCAAATATGAAGGAGAAATCAAAAGCTTTACAGACAAGCAAAAGCTGAGAGAATTCAGCACCACCAAAACAGGTCTTCAACAAATGCTAAAGGATCTTCTCTAGACAGGAAACACAGAAAAGGTGTATAAACTTGAATTCAAAAGAACAAAGTAAATGGCAATGGGATCATAATTATCAATAATTACCTTACATGTAAATGGGGGTTGAATGCCCCAACCAAAAGACAAAGACTGGTTGAATGGATACAAAAACAAGACCCCTATATATGCTGTCTACAAGGGACCCACCTCAAACAAAGGGATACATAAAGACTTAAAGTGAAGGGCTGGAAAAAGATATTTCATGCAAATGGAGACCAAAAGAAAGCAGGAGTAGCAATACTAATATCAGATAAAATAGACTTTGCAATAAAGGCTGTGAAAACAGACAAAGAAGGACACCACATATTGATCAAAGAATCAATCCAAGAAGAAGATATAAAAATTATAAACACATATGCACCCAACATAGAGGCACCAAAATATGTAAGGCAAATGTTGACAAGTGTGAAAGGGGAAATTAAAAGTAACATAATGAAAGTGGGAGCCTTTAATACCCCACTCACACCTATGGATAGATCTACCAAACAGAAAATTAGCAAGGAAAAGCAAACTTTAAATGATACAATGGACCAGTTAGACCTAATTGATATCTATAGGACATTTCACCCCAAAACAATGAATTTCACTTTTTCTCAAGTGCACACGGAACACCTGGGCCATAAATCTAGCCTTGGTAAATTTTATTTTATTTTATTTATTTTTTATTTTTTTATTATTTTTTAAATTTTATTTTATTTTTAAACTTTACATAATTGTATTAGTTTTGCCAAATATCAAAATGAATCCGCCACAGGTATACATGTGCTCCCCATCCTGAACCCTCCTCCCTCCTCCCTCCCCATACCACCCCTCTGGGTCGTCCCAGTGCACTAGCCCCAAGCATCCAGTATCGTGCATTGAACATGGACTGGCATCTCGTTTCATACATGATATTTTACATGTTTCAGTGCCATTCTCCCAAATCTTCCCACCCTCTCCCTCTCCCACAGAGTCCATAAGACTGTTCCATACATCAGTGTCTCTTTTGCTGTCTCGTACACAGGGTTATTGTTATCATCTTTCTAAATTCCATATATATGCGTTAGGATACTGTATTGGTGCTTTTTCTTCTGGCTTACTTCACTCTGTATAATAGGCTCCAGTTTCATCTACCTCATTAGAACTGATTCAAATGAATTCTTTTTAATGGCTGAGTAATACTCCATTGTGTATATGTACCACAGCTTTCTTATCCATTCATCTGCTGATGGACATCTAGGTTGCTTCCATGTCCTGGCTATTATAAACAGTGCTGCGATGAACATTGGGGTACACGTGTCTCTTTCCCTTCTGGTTTCCTCAGTGTGTATGCCCAGCAGTGGGATTGCTGGATCATAAGGCAGTTCTATTTCCAGTTTTTAAAGGAATTTCCACACTGTTCTCCATAGTGGCTGAACTAGTTTGCATTCCCACCAACAGTGTAAGAGGGTTCCCTTTTCTCCACACCCTCTCCAACATTTATTATTTGTAGACTTTTGGATCGCAGCCATTCTGACTGGTGTGAAATGGTACCTCATAGTGGTTTTGATTTGCATTTCTCTGATAATGAGTGATGTTGAGCATCTTTTCATGTGTTTGTTAGCCATCTGTATGTCTTCTTTGGAGAAATGTCTATTTAGTTCTTTGGCCCATTTTTTGATTGGGTCATTTATTTTTCTGGAGTTGAGCTGTAGGAGTTGCTTGTATATTTAACTGAAATCATTTCAAGCATCTTTTCTGATCACAGTGTGGTAAGATTAGATGTAACTACAGGAAAAAAACTATTAAAAATGCAAACATATGAAGGCTAAACAACACACTGCTGAATAACCAACAAATCACAGAAGAAATAAAAAATGAAATCAAAATATGCATAGAAACAAATGAAAATGAAAACACAACAACCCCAAACCTATGGGTTTTAGTAAAAGCAGTGCTAAGGGGATGGTTCATAGCAATACAAGCTTACCTCAAGAAACAAGAGAAAAATAAAATAAATAACCTAACTTTACACCCACAGCAACTAGAAAAAGAAGAAATGAAGAGCCCCAGGGTTAGTAGAAGGAAATAAATCATAAAAATCAGAGCAGAAATAAATGAAAAAGAAACAAAGGAGACTATAGCAAAACCCAACAAAACTAAAAGCTGGTTCTTTGAGAATATAAATAAAATAGACAAACCATTAGCCAGACTCATCAAGGAAAAAAAGGAGAAGAATCAAATAAACAAAGTTAGAAATGGAAATGAATAAATCACAACAGACAACACAGAAATACAAAGGATCATAAGAGACTACTATCAGCAACTATATGACAATAAAATGAACAACTTGGAAGAAATGGACTAATTCTTAGAAAAGTATAACCTTCCAAAACTGAACTAGGAAGAAATAGAAAATCTTAACAGACCCATCACAAGCACAGAAATTGAAACTGTAATAAAAATCTTTCAACAAACAAAAGCCCAGGACCAGATGGCTTCACAGCTGAATTCTACAAAAAATTTAGAGAAGAGCTAACACCTTTCCTACTCAAACTCTTCCAGAAAATTGTAGAGGAAGGTAAACTACCAAACTCATTCTATGAGGCCACCATCACCCTAATACCAAAACCAGACAAAAATGCCACCAAAAAAGAAAACTACAGGTCATTATTACTGATGAGCATAGATGCAAAAATCCTCAACAAAATCCTAGCAAACAGAATCCAAGAAGATATTAAAAAGATCATACATCATGACCAAGTGGGCTTTATCCCAGGGATGCAAGGATTCTTCAATATTTGCAAATCAATCAGTGTAATACACCACATTAACAAATTGAAAGATAAAAACGTATGACTATCTCGATAGCTGCAGAGAAAGCCTTTGACAAAGTTCAGCATCCATTTATGACGAAAACCCTCCAGAAAGCAGGCACAGAAGGAACATACCTCAACATAATAAAAGCCATATATGATAAACCTACAGCAAACATTATCCTCAATGGTGAAAACTGAAAGCATTTCCCCTAAAGTCAGGAATAAGACAAGGGTCCTCACTCTCACCACCTCTATTCAACATAGTTTTGGAAATTTTAGCCCCAGCAATCAGAGAAGAAAAAGAAAAAAAGGAATCCAGATTGGAAAAGAAGAAGTAAAACTCTCACTGTTTGCAGACATGATCCTCTACACAGAAAACCCTAAAGACACCAGCAGAAAATTACTAGAGGTAATCAATGAATATAGTAAATTTGCAGGATATAAAATTAACATACAGAAACCCCTTGCATTCCTATACGCTAACAATGAGAAAACAGAAGAAAAATTAAGGAAACAATTCCATTCACCTTTGAGATGAAAAGAATAACATACTTAGGAACAAATCTACCTAAAAAACTAAAGACCTATATATAGAAAAGTATAAAACATTGATGAAAGAAATCAATGACACAAATAGATGGAGAAATATACTATGTTCATGGATTGGAAGAATCAGTATAGTGAAAATAAGTATACTACCCAAAGCAATCTATAGATTCAATGCAATCCCTATCAAGCTACCAATGGTATTTTTCAGAGAACTAGAACAAATATTTTCACAATTTGTATGGAAACACTGCTGCTGCTAAGTCGCTTCAGTCGTGTCCGACTCTGTGCGACCCCATAGACGGCAGCCCACCAAGCTTCCCCGTCCCTGGGATTCTCCAGGCAAGAACAGAGTGGGTTGCCATTTCCTTCTCCAGTGCATGAAAGTGAAAAGTGAAAGTGAAGTCGCTCAGTCATGTCCGACTCTTAGCAACCTCATGGACTGCAGCCTACCAGGCTCCTCCATCCATGGGATTTTCCAGACAAGAGTACTGGAGTGGAGTGCCATCACCTTCTCCGGTATGGAAATACAAAAAACCTCAAATAGCCAAAGCAATCTTGAGAAAGAAGAATGGAACTGGAGGAATCAACCTGCCTGACTTCAGACTATAGTACAAAGCTACAGTCATTAAGGCAGTATGGTCCTGGCACAAAGACAGAAATATAGATCAATGGAACAAAATAGAAAGCCCAGAGATAAATCCACATACCTATGCACACCTTATCTTTGACAAAGGAGGCAAGAATATACAATGGAGAAAAGACAATCACTTTAACAAGTGGTGCTGGGAAAACTGGTCAACCACCTGTAAAAGAATGAAACTAGAACACTTTCTAACACCATACACAAAAATAAACTCAAAATTGATTAAAGATCTAAATGTAAGACAAGAAACTATAAAGCTCCTAGAGGAAAACATAGGCAAAACACTCTCTGACATAAATCACAGCAGGATCCTCTATGACCCACCTCCCAGAGTAATGGAAATAAAAGCAAAGATAAACAAATGGGACCTAATTAAACCTAAAAGCTTTTGCACAACGAAGGAAACCATAAGCAAGGTGAAAAGACAGCATTCAGAATGGGAGAAAAGAATAGCAAACAAAGCAACTGACAAAGAATTAATCTCAAAAATATACAAGCAGCTCCTGCAGCTCAATTCCAGAAAAATAAATGACCCAATCAAAAAATGGGCCAAAGATGTAAACAGACATTTCTCCAAAGAAGACATATAGATGGCTAACAAACACATGAAAAGATGCTCAACATTACTCATTATCAGAGAAATTGCAAGTCAAAACCACAATGAGGTTCCATCTCATGCCGGTCAGAAAGGCTGCTGTCAAAAGTCTACAAACAATAAATGCTGGAGAGGGTGCGGACAAAGGGAACCAGCCCTCTTACATCGTTGGTGGGAATGCAAACTAGTTCAGCCACTACGGAGAACAGTGTGGAGATTCCTTAAAAAACTGCAACTAGAACTGCCATATGACCCAGCAATCCCACTGCTGGGCATACACACCAAGGAAACCAGAATTGAAAGAGACATGTGTACCCCAATGTTCATCGCAGCACTGTTTACAATAGCCAGGACATGGAAGCAACCTGGATGTCCATCGGCAGATGAATGGATAAGAAAGCTGTGGTACACATACACAATGGAATATTACTCAACTATTAAAAAGAACACCTGTGAATCAATTCTAATGAGGTGGATGAAACTGGAGCCTATTATACAGAGTGAAGTAAGTCAGAAAGTGAAGCACCAATACAGTATATTAACACATATATATGGGGTTTAGAAAGATAGTAATGATGACCCTACATGTGAGACAGCAAAAGAGACACAGATATAAAGAACAGACTTTTGGACTCTGTGGGAGAAGGCCAGGGTGGGATGATTTGAGAGAATAGCATTGAAACATGTATATTACTGTATGTGAAATAGATCACCAGTCCAAGTTCGATGCATGAAACAGAGCACTCAAAGCTGGTGCACTGGGACAGGCCTGAGGGGAGAGGGGTTCAGGATGGGGGACACATGTACACCCATGGCTGATTCATGTCAATGTATGACAAAAACCACCACAATATTGTAAAGTAATTAGCTTCCAATTAAAATAAACAAATTAATTTTAAAAATGATAGGATAAGAAGAAGAGATATGTTAAATGCTCTTGCTGAGGGTGGGGAGAGAGAGAATGTTTATAGTCATATTATATGGGGGAGGGAAACATAGTGGGACTTGACGACAAAATAGAGGGTTTATAACCCTAACCTTCACATTTTTCTCCTATATTTTTTACACAGAGGCAACTGTTTTATGAGTAATTGGAGTAAGAAATGGCAACCCAGTCCATGGAAAATCCCATGGACAGAGGAGCCTGGTAGACTACAGTCCATAGGGTCACAAAGAGTTGGACACAACCGAGAGACTGAGCCTGCATGCACATAGTATTTTTACTTTTTTCTTTGAGTTCTTTGAATTTCACTTCTCTTCATGTTTTTATGTGTATTAAAAAGTAAAATAAAATAACACTGTGTGCATTTTTAAATATACATAATATTATGAATGTTTTATGGAGAGGGAAATGGCAACCCACTCCAGTATTCTTGCCTGGAAAATCCTGTGGACAGAGGAAACTGGTGGGCTGCTGTCCGTGGGGTCACACAGAGTCGGACACGACTGAAGCAACTTAGCATGCATGCATGCATTGGAGAAGGAAATGGCAACCCACTCCAGTATTCTTTCCTGAAGAATCCCAGGGACAAAGGAGCCTGGTGGGCTGCCGTCTATGGGGTTGCACAGAGTCGCACATGACTGAAGTGACTTCGAAGCAGCAGCAGCATGAGTGTTTTAAACAGAGGGTTGATAAGATCTTGGAGGACATATGAAAGAGTGAAAAAATGAATCTACTCCCGAAACAGTCTTGAACAGGAGAAGAGTTGTTTAATGAAGTGGCCAGGGTAGGTATACAATATTTGGAGTAAAAACAGCTAGAATACAGGAATCTTGGAAGACACCACCAGACTTGACCAAGGTCTAACACTTGTGTTCAGGTCAGCTAGCCTCTCCATGGAGCAATATCATTTCTGTGTTTCTAAAACCACAGAGACTATTACTCCTCCCTCCCAGGATGCAGTGTGGGCTTGTTTCTGCTTACCCTGGAGTTCATCCTTTGCTCTCTCAGACAGATCCATTCGGTTCATCTCATCAGAGACCTGGATGCATAATGGAGGAAGGAGAGGGTGGGACGAATTGAGACAGTAGCGTGGAAATATATATACTACTACATATGTAAGGTGGATAGCCAGTGGGAATTTGCTATGTGATGCAGGCAGCTCAACGTGGTGCTCTGTGATAACCTAGAGGGGTGGGATGGAGTGGGAGGTGGGAGGGAGGCTCAAGAGGAAGGGGACATATGTATACCTATGGCTGATTTATGTTGATGTATGGCAGAAACCATCACAGTAGGTCAAGTAATCACCCTCTAATTAAAAAAATAAAAAAGACCTGGATGGTCACCATCTCTACCCAGTAGCTGGGGCAGTGGGCAGTGAGGAGGTATGCCAGCTGCTTCCTGCTGGCCTCCTCCACCTCTGTCTGCAGGAGGTGCTGTAACTCCTCTTTCAGGGAATGGTCCCTCAGAAGAGATTTGAATTTGCTCAGCTTATCCTGGCCGAGCTCCTCTAATAGAGGCTGCAGATGGAAACCCAGCTCGGCAGAAGATGCCATCTTGACCAACAAATGAGAGCTCAAATTTTGGCATTAACCACGTTTTAAGGGGAGGAAGGGAAAGGCACAGGGGATTGGTACTCCCCTCTCAAATGCTGGTTGCTTCTGTGTCAGGAAATAGGCTGTTTATTCTCCCTGCCTAACCTGCTGCGTTAAGAACAAACTCCCCAGTAGAGGTAAAACCCACATAGAACTCTTTCTTGGATTTAGAGCTTAGGACCCCTCTGAGAACAGGCGGTAGCTGAGGTAGGAAGGAAGTCCACACTGCTGGATCTCCTGTATGCAGTGGCTCATCTGGTATTTTTCAGTAAATTGATGTACAAATAAATTAATGAGAATTATTAACTTTAGCCCTTAGTAGCAACTTGATGTGTAGTTATCTTAGGATGTTTATAGAGCTTGACTACTAAATGAGGATCTTGAGTTGAGACTATTTTAACAGATATTCACTCTGCAGTTGAGTGGAATGCCTTTTCAATTTACTGTTCTTAAAGAGTCACTTCCTGAACTCAACAGACCTGGATTTGAAACTCTTTTAACAGTTGAGGGTTTGAGCCGAGGGTTCTGAGCTCGAATTTCTAATTGCTAATCAACTACACCATCACCCACCTTATTAAATGGCTAGGGGCATTCATCTATGCCAATAAAAGGCTCCTTTGGATGTCAAGAAATATTTTAAATAAAAAATTTTATTGAGGTATAGTTGATTTATGTTGTATTAATTTCTGCTGTACAGCAAAGTGATTCAGTTATACATATATACATTTTTATAGTCATTTCCATTATATTTGCCATAGGATATTGAATATAGTTCTCTGTGCTATGCAGTAGGACCCTGTTGTTTATCCATCCTGTATATAATAGCTTACGTCTGCTAATCCCAAATTCCCAATACATCTATCCCCAGACCCCTCCCCCCAGGAACAATTTTAGAACCTAAATGACAGCTGTAAAGATGGGTAAGAGGTCTGCCTATTTGGGGTTTATACTCAATTTGAGTACACACATGGAGTGTAGGGGGGAGAAGTAGACATTTTGCAGATGAATTCAAACAGAAGCAATGACAAAGCTTGGAGACAAGATGACACAGAGAAATAGAATAAGAGTCAGGTAACCATGGAATTTTCTCAGAGGAAATATTTCAGTTGAGGACCTGATGAATAGGAGCTGCTGGTTAGGGAAACTGGTGGGGGTTAGAAATTCTAAGCAGTGTGAACAACTAGTATCATTTTAGGGCTGAAATGAATACGGCAGGTTTGAGGGAAAGAATTTAGGTGTGTATTGGCTGGAGCAGACAGACAAACGCCGTGACTCCTACTCTAGGATCAGACATCCTGTCATGAAGGGGTTCCAGGTTAATGAGGATTTACAATTTGATTCCAAGTGCAGTAGCAAGCTGCTCCAAAATTTCCAGTGGGGAGACCTCACAGCCTGCTGTGTTTTCAGGAGCACTTTCTCTTACTTCTTGGGGGAGAGAGGGGAGTCACACCAAGGAGCTGGTTAAAATTTTTTGTGATGCTTGAAGCTAGTAAGGAAGACTTTGAGAGAGGTTACTGAATTGGGGGTTTTGAAGTAGGGGAGAGAGATAGAACTTAACTCCAACGACAATAAAGACAAGTGGGAATTGAGAGCCAAGGAACAGGATTTACAGGGTGGGGAGGGGTTCTGTGGGAACCCAATTACTAAGAGGAAATGTCAAGGCTAGGAGTATTCTTGTCAGATCGACTCAACAGTATTCTTGCTGAGGGCAGGTCAGGATGATCAGACATCACTCTGAAGGGTGACGAATTTGATCAGATATTGAAGGTGGGGATTTTTGCTCAACTGACTGAGCAGTGCTGTACTGTGCTTAGTTGCTCAGTCATGTATGACTCTTTGCGACCCAGTGGTCTGTAGCCTGCCAGGCTCTCTTGCTCAAACTAGACTGAAATGGGCCAGGGAGAGAGCCCAAGGATGAAGTCTAGTGAAAACAAGGAGAGTCTTTGTTGCTGCCTGCTGAGAATTCTGAACTCATCCAGGTGAGGGTAGGGTCAGGGAACACCTGGATAGTACCAGGCACTGCAATCAACCCTGTAGACTTGGCTCATTAATCCTATGATATTCCCAAGTACTATATCCTCCCTATTCCAGATATTGATACTGGATTAGCAGAAATGTTAGATAGAACATCCACGTTTACATGGTCATAAAGTGTCAGAACTGGGCTCTGAACCAGGTATAACAAATAGCTCTAGGGTCCATGTTTTAGTTAATTACTCTGCTTTGATGGTTCTTTGTTCTTAGATGTAGTTGTAGAGGGGCTTCCCAGGTGGCACTAGTGGTAAAGAACCCACATGCCAATGCAGGGGACGTGGGTTCCATCCTTGGGTTGGGAAGATCCCCTGGAGGAGGACATGGCAACCCACTCTAGTATTCTTGCCTGGAGAATCCATGGACAGAGGAGCCTGGCTACAGTCCATAGGGTCGCAAAGAGTCAGACATGACTGAGTCGACTTAGCACTCACACCTAGTTGTAGAGAACTAATTGAATTCAGGTTATATCTTTTGAGAGAAGTCAATAGTTTTTGACTGGATATGGAAAGAGGGAAAAGAAGAATTTGTAAGAACATAAACACCTGGGTTACGGGCCCTCATTTGAGCTGGGTTTCTTCTACCTCCAACTGCTTGGGATTCCCATACAGCCTTCCCACTAAGGAAAGGGTTAGGTTTAAGGTTTGGGCCAAGAACAGGCACCTCTGCTGTGCTCCTGAGGTGCATTGAAAGTTAATCCAATTTACATTATGTTCCTGTGACTTGAGGAGGCTGAGCTTCAGCAAGAGAAAAGAACCTGTTTAAAGTTATGAAAGGAGCCCTGGGAAGGGGCTCCCCTTCAGGAGTCCTCCATTTTTGCACAAGCAGGAGTTTGACTTGAAACTTCAAGTCCTTCAACAGTTTGACATCCAAATATTCAAAGAAAAGGAGGAGGAATTTTTACTGTGGAGACTTAGCAGTTGAATGAAGATAGAGAGGCATGAAGTCAAGAAGCAGGATTGTTACTCACCTCTCCTATGCTTAACCCCTGCTCCAGAGTGCTGAAGCCACAGGAAACCTCCTATAAAAGACTTCCTCTTTCTGCCCAAGCTCTGTGATTGGCTACTGGGAGCCAATCCCATTGCCAGGAGCTTCCTGCAGCCACACAATGACTGACAGGTGGAGACCATTTCCTCAATTTGAGCATCAAGTTCTCCCAGACCAGTGGTTCCCAACCTTGACTGCCTTAAAACTCACTTCCCTGGGGTATCATTTCAAAGTATTAATGCCCAGAGATTCTGATTTCTAGGTTAGATCAGAGATGCCCAGACACTGAGGTTCTTTAAAGGCATCCTGTTGTTGTTGAGCCATTCAGTTGTGTCCGACTCTTTGTGACCCCATGGACTGCAGCATGCCAAGCCTCCCTGTCACTTACCATCTCCCAGAGCTTGCTCAAACTCATGTCTATTGAGTCGGTGATGCCATCCAACCATCTCATCCTCTGATGCTTTCTTCTCCTTCTGCCCTCAATCTTTCCCAGCATCAGGGACTTTTCCAAAGAGTCATCTATTCACATCAGATGACCAAAATACTGTAGCTTCAGATTCAGCATCAGTCCTTACAGTGAATGTTCAGGCCAATCTTCCCTAAGATTGACTGCTTTGATCTCCTTGTTGTCCAAGGGACTTTCAGGAGTCTCCTCCAGCACCAGAGTTTGAGGTCATCAATTCTTTGGCGTTCTGTCTTCTTTATGGTCCAGCTTTCACAACTGTACATGACTACTGGGAATATCATAGCCTTTACTATGGGGACCTTGTTGGCAAGGTCTCTGCTTTTCAACAACTGCCTAGGTTTGTCATCAATTTCCTGCCAAGAAGCAATTGTTTTCTAATTTCATGGCTGCAGTCACTGTCCACAGTGATTTTGGAGCCCAGGAAGAGGAAATCTGTCACTACTCCCACCTTTTCCCCTTCTATTTGCCATGCAGTGACAGGGTCGGATGCCATGATCTTAGTTTTTTTAATATTTAGCCTTAAGCCAGAGCTTTCACTGTCCTCCTTCACCCTTATCAAGAGGCTCTTTAGTTCCTCTTTGCTTTCTGCCATTAGAGTGGTATCATCCGCATATCTGAGGTTGTTGATGTTTCTCTGGCCCATCTTGATTCCAGCTTGTAACTCATCCAGCCCGGCACTTCTCATGATGTGCTCAGTGCACGGGTTAAACCACAGGGTGACACAGACAGCCCTGTCGTATTCCCTTCCCGATCTTGAACAGCCAGTTGTTTCATACAGGGTTCTGACTGTTGCTTCTTGACCTGCATGCAGGTTTCTCAGGAGACAAGGCCCCCTGCTGCTGCTAAGTCACTTCAGTCGTGTCCGACTCTGTGCAACCCCACAGATGGCAGCCCACCAGGCTCCCCAGTCCCTGGGATTCTCCAGGCAAGAACACTGGAGTGGGTTGCCATTTCCTTCTCCAATGATGAAAGTGAAAAGTGAAAGTGAAGCCGCTCCGTCATGTCCAACTCGCAGCGACCCTAGGGACTGCAGCACCAGGCTCCTCCATCCATGGGATTTTCCAGGCAAGAGTACTGGAGTGGGGTGCCATTGCCTTCTCCCAAGGCCCCCTAGATGACTGTAATTGCAGTCAAGCTTGAGAACCACTGCTTAGAACCTTCAGCTGTTGATCAGCTGCCTATCCCATCGAACCAGATACATTAAAATCCATCCACATTTCACGTTCAATGTAAATAACACAAGAAGTGCATCAAGAAACAGGTTCATCAGTTTTACACTATTTCATAAAATATTAATATTTACAATATTAATTTCTATAGATTTATATTAAGACTTCAAAATTTTGTGTTTTGAAGCCTTCATCTTTTAGAACCAATATATCTATATGTCCATCTCTCTCTCCCCACCTCCGCCTATCTGCTCAAAATTGAAATCTTACGGTGAAAACAATATACTATACAATAAATTGAATACAATAAAATAGCTTAACATACTAAAGTAATATTTTAAACATGTAATATTGACCATGCTTGTAATGTAAAATTTTCTACTTTTCAATATTGTATTTAATAATAAATAAATGATAAATGGTTAAAAAAAAAACAAACAAAAATTTTCTAATAGCCATGACAAACAAGTAAAAAGAACTAAATAAAATTGCTTTTTATAATATATCGACTCCAATATATCCAGAGTATTATTTCAACTTGTAGTCAATATAAAAACAACTGAGATATTTTCCCTTCAACATTTGGTACTGAGGCTTCAAATCCGGTATTTCATACTGGGAGGACATTTAAGCTTACATTAGCCACAGTCCTTGCTTTCAATAGCCACATGTGTCTACTGGCCACCGTATGGGTTAGGTCTGGACTAGAGGACAGGAAGGGGACCTCTGGCTTTAAACATTTTTTTAATTATTATTTTTGGATGTGCTGGGATCTTCATTGCTGTGTCTGGGCTTTCTCTAGTTGGGGTGAGCAGGGACTACTCTTTGTTGCAGTGTGTGGGCTTTTCCTTGCAATGGCTTCTCTTGTTGCAGCTCATGGGCTCTAGAATGTGGGCTCAGCAGTTGTGGCACACGGGCTTAGTCACTCTGTGGCATGTGGGATCTTCCCTGACCAGGGATTGAACCCATGTCCCCTGCATTGGCAGGTGGATTCCTAACCACTGGATCAACAGGGAAGTCAGGGACCTCTGGCTTTAAAAGAAAGGAGGTTCAAGGGATTCAAAGGTTTGGATGTCCTCTGAGCCTCAGTTTTGTGACGTGGGCTTTCCCTTTACCTTAAACCCAGAAAAGGAGAAATTGTACTTTATGCAGACCCTGAAACACTGTAGTCAGAGGCCCTTCCACACAGGTCAGGTAAGCCATATTAGTTAATAATGTGATACATAATAAACCTTTTAATGGCTAAATATTTTAGCTCTTTTAGATACTGTGAACTAGCCGTTTTGCAAAAATATATTTTTTTATGTAAGATTTTATAGACATGGAAAAATGAGGCAATGAATACTTTAAAGCAGATTTATTTTTATAGAAAGGTTATATCCTCCTGATTCTGTATCCTGCTGTTTCTCCTTAAAACTATATCCCTAACATTTCCACCTATGTCTCTATTCATATCTGTATCCATAGATGTGTGCACTCAGCAGCTTCAGTAGTGTCCGACTCTTTGAGACCCATGGACTGTAGCCCACCAGGCTCTTCTGTCCATGGAATTCTCCAGGAAAGTATCCTGGAGTGGGTTTCCATTTCCTCTTCCAGGAAATCTTCCAGACCCAGGGATCGAACCTGTGTCTTTTGTGTCTCCTGCATTGACAGGAGGATTCTTTTACCACTAGCATCACCTGGGAATGCCCTCAGACATCTATAGATATCTAAATAAAATGTATGAACATGAGTTATATGTAGAATCATGTGAATGACAAATGGAAAACTACTCAATCATTTAAATTATGCACATGCACATATAAAAATACATTCTAAACAATAGATTATCATAATATGTTACATGTATAATATACTATATACAAAATAAATATATAAACATGAATATTCAAATATATGCATATATAATTCTTTCTATGTTAGTATATATAATGTGTATAACAGATATTATATAAATACATAAATCTATGCATGATTTAAGTAACTGAAGAGTTTTCCATTTGGTCATGTACATAATTATCTTTATTATTCCCAAGATCTTATTCCCGAGATCTGCTGCTAAGTCACTTCAGCCGTGTCCGACTCTGTGCGACCCCATAGACAGAAGCCCACCAGGCTCCCCAGTCCCTGGGATTCTCCAGGCAAGAACACTGGAGTGGGTTGCTGTTTCCTTCTCCAATGCATGAAAGTGATAAGTGAAAGTGAAGTCGCTCAGTCGAGTCCGACCCTCAGCGACCCCATGGACTGCAGCCTACCAGGCTCCTCCATCCATGGGATTTTCCAGGCAAAAGTACTGGAGTGGGGTGCCATTTCCTTCTCCGTCCCAAGATCTACCTTTATGTAATTTTTGTGTTTGGGTACATGTTCGTGTGTGCATACATATGCTTCTAACTGCGTGTTTGTGAGTGCGTGTAAAAAACAGAAACCTCAATTAACTGGAGTTGGGAGAGACCAGAAGGGGGCGCTCCCACACCCTGAGCTGATAGCTCAGCATGATAGGAAGAAGGAAGACCCCCTCTTCTCCGTAGCAACTCAACCAATGAAAAGCCACGGACTGTTTACTACAGACCTCCAGCTTCCTGCTGCTGCTGCCAAGTCGCTTCAGTTGTGTCCGACTCTGTGCAACCCCATGGACGGCAGCCCACCAGGCTTCACCGTCCCTGGGATTCTCCAGGCAAGAACAATGGAGTGGGTTCCAGCTTCCTCAGTTCAGTTCAGTTCAGTCGCTCAGTCGTGTCCGACTCTTTGCGACCCCATGAATCGCAGCACGCCAGGCCTCCCTGTCCATCACCAACTCCCGGAGTTCACTCAGACTCACGTCCATCGAGTCAGCGATGCCATCCAGCCATCTCATCCTCTGTCGTCCCCTTCTCCTCCTGCCCCCAATCCCTCCAAGCATCAGAGTCTTTTCCAATGAGTCAACTCTTCGCATGAGGTGGCCAAAGTACTGGAGCTTCAGCCTCAGCATCATTCACTCCAAAGAAATCCCAGGGCTGATCTCCCCCAGGTCCCTAGTCCCCTCTATAAAAGTGGTCTTCTCCTGCCCTTTGGGAACATGGGTCCCCGTGGTCATAGACCCTAAACTGCAATTCTCTAATTCTGAGTAAACACATTTTTGCCATTGAAATAACTGGCAGCCTATTTGTTCAGGTTAACATGTACGGTTTTCCTCGCCCCTGTTTTCTTTTTTTAAATTTATTTTTAATTGGAGGGTAATTGCTCATTTAAAGGACACTGAACTGAGAATTTCCTGGGAAAACAGTTCCATGTGGTGTAATGACCTCCTGAAGTCAAGTTTCTAAAATGGATTTGTGAGTCAAAAGTGACCCACATCTTCAGTTCTGAGACACATTGCAAACTGCTCTCCAGAAATTGACGCTTCCCCCAACTTCTTCCTCTGACTCAACCACAGGAACCAGTCAGGTGGTGCAGCTTCTGTTTGCCACCTTCTGGGAAGCTCTGAAATCTACTTCTTCCTTTCTGTGTGGGCTCAGATCTGACCTCTGACATGGATTCCCTCCATCTTTAAAGAGCTTCGCTTCTTTCAGTTCCTCCCCTCCTGTCCAGTCTCCATGGTGACTTCCAGGAAACTCTTTCTCACATGCAGTTCTGATCTTGTCACTTCTCTATTCAAACCGCACCTTGATTCCCAATCCCCCTTTCTGTAAAATCCAGACTGAATGTAATTTTCAGGATTTGTTTGAATCTGGTTTCAGCTAATTCTTTTCTCTTTTCACATTTCTATCCACTTGGTGCTCAACCCAAGCAAAGTTTTGTGGTTCCTAACATCATGAGAAACGCTGGGCTGGAAGGAGCACAAGCTGCAATCAAGAATGCCAGGAGAAATATCAATAACCTCCGATATGCAGATGACACCACCCTTATGGCAGAAAGTGAAAAGGAACTAAAAAGCCTCTTGATGAAGGTAAAAGAGGAGAGTGAAAAAGTTGGCTTAAAACTCAACATTCAGAAAACAAAGATCATGGCATCTGGTCCCATCACTTCATGGAAAATAGATGGGGAAACAGTGTCAGACTTTATTTTTTGGGGCTCCAAAATCACTGCAGATGGTGACTGCAGCCATGAAATTAAAAGACGCTTACTCCTTGGAAGAAAAGTTATGACCAACCTAGATAGCATATTGAAAAGCAGAGACATTACTATGCCAACAAAGGTCTAGTCAAGGCTATGGTTTTTCCAGTGGTCATGTATGGATGTGAGAGTTGGACTGTGAAGAAAGCTGAGCATTGAAGAATGGATGCTTTTGAACTGTGGTGTTGGAGAAGACTCTTGAGAGTCCCTTGGACTGCAAGGAGATCCAACCAGTCCATTCTGAAGGAGATCAGCCCTGGGATTTCTTTGGAGGGAATGATGCTAAAGCTGAAACTCCAATACTTTGGCCACCTCATGCGAAGAGTTGACTCATTGGAAAACGCTCTGATGCTGGGAGGGATTGGGGGCAGGAGGAGAAGGGGACGACAGAGGATGGCTGGATGGCATCACTGACTCGATGGACATGAGTCTGAGTGAACTCCGGGAGTTGGTGATGGACAGGGAGGCCTGGCGTGCTGGGATTCATGGGGTTGCAAAGAGTCGGACATGACTGAGCGACTGAACTGAACTGAACATGTGGGGCAATGTTGCAATAACTTTTAATCAAAAGTTACAATAACTTTTTATCAAAGGGATGGTGGGTTTTTAAATTTTCACTTTAAAAATAGAAGTTGTGTATATAATATATAAGGTGTACATAATGATGGGGGTTCCTTTGGCGGCTCAGTGGTAAAGAATCTGCCTGCCAATGCAGGTGACTCAGGTTCCATCCCTTTATGTAATTTTTGTGTTTGTGTACATATTTGTGTGTGCATACATATGCTTCTAATTGTGGGTCGGGGAGATTCTCAGCAGAAGGAAATGGCAACCCACTCCAGTATTCTTGCCTGGGAAATCCCATGGACAGAGGAGCCAGGTAGGCTACAGTCCATGGGGTCACAAAAGAGTCGAACATGACTTAGTGACTAAACAAGAATAACAACCACCACGTGATGATGACTGAATACTGGGATTATATCTTCTCTCTGCATTTTATGCCCACAGGCCCTCTGTTATGGTCCCTGTGACTGATTTCTGTTCATCCTAATTCCCATGACCCCAGTTTTAAAAATCACTTCCAGATAACCTGACTCAATGCACGTGTCATTCTCCTGTTTCTGTAAATAAAGATTTACTGGAACACAGTCATGCCATTCCTTTACATATCAACAGTCTGCTAACTGCTGCATTACATCACAGGTTTGGAGCCTTGGCTGCTTATGGGAATAACCTGGGAGACTTAAGGAATTTTACTACTGGGGTCCCATTCCAAGAGATTTTTCCAGGGGGTGGGAGAATGGGGAATCTGGTTCCCAGGATTTAAAATAATTCTTTAATTGATTTGAATATGTAACCAAATTTGAAATCACAGTACCAGAGTCACATCTCTTTAACTGGGTGTGTCTTAATTGTCTGTATTAGAAATAAGTGGGAATTTTTATAAATGATAACCATTTCCTGAGTACTGTCCTTGGTTGGCTGAAGAAGCCATAGAACCAACCTTTAATCCTCCTCCTCCATGCCCTCTTCCCATCCCAATAATTCTTATTGAAACTGAAGTTTTGGAACATTTGCAGTAAACCAGCAGCTGAAAGATGTTTTCTTCGAGGGCCAAAGAGTAAATATGTTAGGTTTTGAGAGCCATCTGGTCTCTGCTGCAATTCCTTGATGCTACAGGAATTACAGCGGGGGAATAGCCACAGGTAATAAGTAAATCAACGTGCTTGCCTGTGTTCCAATAAACCTTTATTTGTGGAGGTTGAAGTCTGAATTTCAAATAGTTTTTACATGTCATAAAATATTACTTTTTTCATCCTATTTGGGGTCCTTTGGGCTTCACGGATATGGTTATGGCTAGTTGGGCTTCCCCTGTGGCTCAGCTGGTAAAGAATCTGCCTGCAATGTGGGAGACCTGGGTTGGGAAGATCCTCTAGAGAAGGGAAAGGCTGCCCACTCCAGTATTCTGGCCTGGAGAATTCCATGGACTAGTCCACGGGGTCTCAAAGAATCGGACACAACTGAGCAACTTTAACTTCACTTCAGTGCCTTGATTGTGGTGATGATATCATGTCATTTGCATTTATCCAAACTCATCAAATAGTACCCACTAAATATGTGCAGTTCTTTCTAAATCAGTTATACCTCACCAAAGCAATTAAAGTATTCTTTTGATTTTTTCAACCATACAAAATGCAGTGGTGCTGACTGTTGTAAAACAATGTGAATGTATTTAATGTCATTTAACTTTATACCTAAAAACTTTTTTTTTCTTTTTTATTTAGCCATGCCCTGCAACATGCAGGATCTTAGTTCCCCAACAAGGGACTGAACTCATGACCCCTGTCGTGGAAGTGTGGAATCTTAACCACTGACATCCAGTAGGTCCCTAAAAATGGTTAAAAAGGTAAATTTTGTGTCATGTGTATTTTAGCTGCTCGGTCATGTCCAACTCTTTGCGACCCCATGACTGTAGCCTGTCAGGCTCCTCTGTCCATGGGATTCTCCAGGCAAGAATACTGGATACTGGAGTGGGTTGCCATGCCCTCCTCCAGGGGATCTTTCCAGCCCAGGGATCAAACTCAGGTCTCCAGCATTGCAGGTGGATTCTTTACCTTCTGAGCCACCAGGGAAAAAAGCAAAAAAAAAGTATTGAAAAGTGTAAAAATGTAACATGTATGGAACAAAACTGGTGACTTGCCAGGTTTGACCTGTGGGTTCTAGTTTATTGACCCCTGCTAGACAACAAACTCTTCAACAAGAGGGATGGTTTTAGGATCTTTCCTGTGCCCCTACATATAGTCAATTTGCAAAATAAAGCACCAATCATACAGAAACAATGTGAGTGAGAGTATTTATCTCTTAGGACTTATCTGAACTGGAAACCCGATTTCAAATTTATTTTCATGGACCTTCAGTTAATTGGCACCCATTAGCCTCTAAGTGGAGACTTTTAGAGAAAACGTCAAAAAACTATCAGAATTTCCTGTCACTCACTCAAGACTCCTGATAGATTCCGTAAAAGCCAATGTTCAGTCCTTTCTCATTCCTTTATATAGATTCAAATTTTCATCTGGTATATTTTTTTCTTCACTTAAAGAACTTCCTTTAGTATTTCTTATAGTAGGTTATGAACATTCTCAGCTTTTGTTTTCAGAAGGCTGTAACATAAAACCTGGTACCCAAGAGGATTTAAGTACACTTACTTATTAATTAATCCCCTTCATGGATCACAGCCTTGTCATGGCAAAAGAAAACCAACCCTGAATATTCACTGGCAGGACTGATGCTGAAGCTGAAGTTCCAATACTTTGGCCACCTGATGGGAGGAGCCGACTCAATGGAAAAGACTGTGATGCTGGGAACGACTGAGGGCAGGAGGAGAAGGGGACGTTAGAGGATGAGATGGTTGGATGGCATCACCGACTCAATGGACATGAATCTGAGCAAACTCCGGGAGACAGTGAAGGACGGGGAGTCTGGCGTGCTGCGGTCCATGGGGTTGCAAAGAGTCGGACATGACAGAGACTGAACAACAACATTTAATTAATGAATAATGAAGACTTACAAAACATTACCCTGTCACTCTTCTGGTGACTTCAGAGGGTCTCAGGAACTCCTGGGCAACTAGAGATTCTGGGACTGACTGGCTGATGTTGCTGAGGTCTCTAGATTTCCGGGTGTGTGTGTGGGGGCGCATCAGGACCTTCTGAGGAATGTGGGCTCCCTCAACCAGGCTGACTGTTAGGTTTGGAGCCTCAGTTCTAGAGGAGGGAGCTACCAGAGGTAGCTGTGAGTTCTGCTGCCCAGATGAAGTGCTGGCCCTGGTGCCTGGCTTATTTGAAGGCCAGCGTCACATACTCGCTGCTCTGGGTCTGTCTGGGCACCCAGGAAGGGGTCCCAGCTGTCCCCTGGTGGGGGACATGGCAGGTCACCTGGGAATAGGTGACGTCCTGTGGGTCTGCAGCTTCAGAGGCCTGAGGAAGGAAGGGAGAATATGAGATGGGGTTGTGACAGGAGGCATCCAAGGGACAGTCTAGGGGAGGAAGCCCTCACCTGTCCATTCACCCAGCCAGCTGCCTCTGGGTGTCCCTCTTTCCTCTCAGCATCTAGAGGGAAAGGGGAGGTTGTTATGGACCGTGTATCTGTGTCCCCACTCCCCCTTCCCCCAGATTCATCTGCTGCAGTGGGGACCTGCACGTGATGGTGTTTGGAGATGGTGCCCCTGGGAGGAACTGAGGTTTTGATGGGGTCCTGAGGGTGGGATTCTCATGGTCAGCCAGAGCTCTTGCTCACTCTCTCTGCCAGGAGAGGTGACCATCTGCAAGAGAACCCTCACCAGGAACTGAATCCCAGCACCTACATCTCAGACCTCCCAGCCTCCAGAATTGTCAGAAATGAATGCTGGATGTTTGAAGCACCTGGTCTATGGTGTTCTGTTAGAGCAGCTCGAACAGACAAAGAGAGGGTCATTTCTTAAAAAACTGAAGTACTGTTGAATGTACAATATAAGTTACAGGTATACAGTATAATGATATACAGTTTTAAAAGGTTAAACTCCGTTTATAGTTATTATAAAATATTGCTTTATTCCCCATTTTGTTGTTGGGGCACTTGAAATCTTTTTTTTTTCCCCCTAGTTGTGGCATGTGGGATCTAGTTCCTTGACCAGGGATCAAACCTGTACCCCCTGCATTGGGAATGTGGAGTCTTAGCCACTGGACCACCAGAGAAGTCCCATCCTTGTAGATTATTTTATACCTACTAGTTTGCACCTCTTAATCCCCTACCCCTTAATTGCCCCTCCCCTCCCCATTGGTCACTGCTAGTTTGTTCTCTATATCTGTAATTTTAAACACAACATTATAGCCTCAATATTTCTCTTTGTCACTAGAGGTGTTTCCTAAACAATTTTTTAAATGGCTACGTTAGTTGTAGCATTGTGTATAGTTTATATCTTCTGTTTTATGACACCATTTTGGTATATGGGTTATATACTGTTTTATGACATTGTTTTGTAGTATTGTAAATAATGCCATGGTGACTATGTTTGTGAATTCGTGTATCCTTCCACCAGCAGCTTAAGAGAGTGTTTACATCTCATCTTCCCCGATTGAATTTTCTCATTTTTCATCTTTGATAATGAAAAACGACACAGCAACAACAACAACAACAATCTCGTGAACATAACAAAGAGAGGGTCATGTTTTCGGGAGGGTGGCTGTCGATTCCCTCCAGCCCTGTCGTCTGGAAGGCAGTTACCACAGTCACAGTGTGAACAAGCAAAACAGCCCACCCCTTATTGCTTCTCGACCCCTCAGCCCCTCCTCCTCCCCCAGCAAGTGCCCTGCCCCATTTCCCCAGTGGGATTTGCGTCCCAGGGATCTCTGCACAGGCTCCCCCTCCTGCTGTCAAGAACCTACTGTTTTTGGCTTTGCGAAGACAGTAGAGGATGAAGAAGACAAGGAAGACTAGGAGCAGGAGACCCACGGCCACCGGGACACCGATCCAGATGCCTAGGCGTTTGTCTTGGGAGGCTAGGTTGCCAGACGGGGCTGCAAAGAGGACATAGTGCTGGAGCAGGCACCCTGTGTAAAGAGCCTTCACACACAGCATGGTTTCTGAGTATTTCCTCAGACCCCAGCACAATCCCCAAGCTCAGAATTGCTGACCCCGTTTCTTAGAAAAGGAATGAGCTTTGACCACCTCGTTTGCTTGCTGCATGAAGTCATAGATAACAGAGCACTTGGAGGGATGTCTTTGGAGATCCAGTGCTGAAGACTTCCCCTTCAATGCAGGGGGTGCTTGTCCCATCCCTGATCGAGGAGCTAGGATCCCACATGCCTCATGGCCAACCCCCCCAAAAAACATAAAACAGAAGCAACATTGTAACAAATCCAATAAAGATTTAAAAGAGAAGCCACTCAGAAATGGAAATTTGTATCCTTATAGAGACCAGCACATGATGACACACAGATCAACCCCCCGCCCACCTGTGTTTTCCTGTGGCCCTCGAGCTCAGAATAGACTTACATTTAAAAACTGTAATCCAATAATAATAATAATAATAATAAAAAGAAAGAATGAAATTTGCGACAAGTGCAAACGAACTGAAATTCAAGCTTCAGTGCCTGTATCTATCGTTTCATCAGAGCTCGACCTCGGCTCACTTGCTTCTGCATATTGTCAGTGGCTGCTTTTGTGCACAGGGTCAGAGTTGAGCAGTTGAGAAAGAGACCAGCTATCCGGCCACTGAGTAACTGGCCTATTACAGGAAATATTTACTGACTGCTGGCGCGGAGGAAGCACAGCTCAGAAAAGAGCCAGCGGTGGTGAATCAAGAATATGGTGTTAGCCAAGCTCAGGGGAGGGCTCATTCCAAGAACTGACTTGAGCCATCATATGGAAATGTGTAGGAAAAGTATGCATTTCATTACACAAAAGCAACCATGGACAACAAAAAGAATTCTTTCTGTGTTGGCTAGATTCCAATACAGAAAAAAAATATATGTTTTTAAAAACAAATAGGCTGTGAGGTGGATAGAGCACACGTTTCACACCCCCATCCCCCCACCCCGCCCCCAGTTTTCCAATCAAGTTTCTATCCATCTCATAGGTGATAGGGCCCAAATGGGGTCTCATTGATAAGGCAGCTCATTATGTCGACCTCGAAAACAAAGAATAAAGTTTCACAGCAATCTGTGAGACTGACCAAATTGCCCATATGGCACCCTATTATCTCACTGGTGCCCATCTTCTCAAAGCTGTGAGACCACCAGATTCCAGACCTCTGGCTACATGACCATCCCTTCAGAGAATTTTTCATTGGTGGGGTATAAAAAGGACTCCGTAGGAAAGGGAGGAGGCTGGTTCTCCTTAAGAGCCAGTCACCCCTCTTTTCCCTCTAATAAATTTCCTTTTCTTGCCTGACTGCCTGGTTCACTCTCTTTTTCTCTGCACTCGCCTTAATTCTGGTGCTGAAACCCAGGAGGGAAGATCCGCTGCAGCTGGGTGGGCTCTTCTCCCAAGCCCACCTCCGGTGGTCCCCTCTTTTGCCAAGAAACTGAGACGAGCTCTGGGATGGGACCCTCCACTTGCCTTGCTGGACTGACATCCACATACCGGCCTGCTTTTCATCCATCGGTTACAAGGGTGAGTGAAACCCCATCCCCTCGGATCCTCTCTCTCTCTCTCCCCACGGCCCTCGGGCCCTCGGCCTTGTGCCCCGTCTGACTTTGAAATAGGGGATGCCCATTTCAAAGCAGACTATTATTACTCTCTGAGAAAGTCCTGAGAATGGGGGCACCTTTTCTCTTGGACCCTTTTTTCTCCTCGCTTTCTTTTGCCCTTGTCTAACCTCTAGGAGGGCATGGTCAACTCAAGAGCAAGGAGTCCAAGAGCAAACCCTCCTCTTGAGGACCCCTCCAGTTTTGGAAGCTCCTTATAGGCATCTGTCTATGAATGGCCCCCCCCAATACACACACACTCATGCACGCACACACACACAGTACAGACTCTGAGACATGTCTTGGGACAGGAAGCAAGTTCATACTGCTGCTGCTGCTAAGTCGCTTTAGTCGTGTCTGACTCTGTGCAACCCCATAGACAGCAGCCCACCAGACTCCCCCATCCCTGGGATTCTCCAGGCAAGAACACTGGAGTGGGTTGCCATTTCCTTCTCCAATGCATGAAAGAGAAAAGGGAAAGTGAAGTCGCTCAGTCGTGTCCAACTCTTTGCGACCCCATGGACTGCAGCCCACCAGGCTCCTCCGTCCATGGGATTCTCCAGGCAAGAGTACTGGAGTGGGGTGCCATTGCCTTCATCTAAGTTCATACTAAATTCTTCTCAAGACGTAAGAAAGAAGTGACAGTGGTCACAACCACTGCCTTAACCCAACAGACCTTAATCCTGTACAGAAGGAAATGAGGCTCAGAGGAGGGGAAAGACATTGACAGGGAATTTGTTGTAGGAACAGCTCTCATAATCTGTGTGTACTCAGTGCAGTCTAGGGATGAAGTCACCAGAGAACAAGGTTATCTGATCATCTGGATTATTCTGAGCTGATATTGAGAGACTAACCCTTCTGGGAGAGAGCTCCGTGGAAAATGAAAGTGAAAGTGAAGTCATGTCCAACTCTTAGTGACCCCATGGACTGTAGCCTACCAGGCTTATCCGTCCATGGGATTTTTGAGGCGAGAATACTGGAGTGGGTTGCTATTTCCTTCTCCAGGGAATCTTCTCCACCCAGGGAATGAAACCAGGTCTCCCGCATTGTAGGCAGACGCTTTACTGTCTGAGCCACCAGGGAAGTCCAGAATATTGTCAATTACGGATCACTGATAAATGAATTTTAGAATACTGTCAAATATGGATCACTGATAAATGGTATCTATGGATCCTATTGGTTTTATCTGCAATCTGTAGACTGTCTAATCTTCTTTCCCTTAGGAAGAGCAGCCCCACCTGCTATATCTGTGTTCTCCATTCCCCAAGACATCAGAAACCTTCTTAAAAAGCTGGCCCTGTCTGTAGTAAGCCCCGTTCCACTCCAGGTTAGAGAGAAGGGAATATAGAATCTCTTTTCAGTTTTCCACCTAAACTCAGTTACTCACCAGTTGAACATCTGGGCTGTGGGCTGCTGGGAGAGTCAGTAGTTCCTGAAAACAGAGGTGAAGTGGGAGAGGTCTTTCTTATTTCCGCTCAGTCAGGCTCTCACCTCCCAGAGTCCCAGGGACCCACACGACCCGTCCCCAGCCCTTCCCTCAGAGATGCGTGTCTAAGCTGATGGTGCTCACACCTCCCCCCCCACCCCCCGCCCCCCTTGCAGTCCTCTTCCCCAGCCAGTGCTTTAACCGCACAGAGTCAGCCCCCAGGGCGGGGAGCAGGTGGGTGGTCTGGGTTTCTTCCTCACCTTCAACCTGAAGCTGCAGTGGGTCACTGGGCTGAGACCACACATAGGGGTTGTCTCGGAAGGCACCGTAACATCTGTAGGTCCCTGCATGTGTGGAAGAGACTGGATTCATGAGGAAGATGGTCTGGCGTCCTCTGTCCTGGGGGATGGAGCTTTGGTTCTGGGTGATGTGATCTCCATCTTCTTTGGTGAGGATAAATACATCATGGTTGATATTGGAGAAACACTGCAACTTCACATTCTCCCCTGGAGCCACCACTGTGCCAGCCATGCTGGACAGGGAGGGCTTGTCATAAGCTCCTAAGAAAGAAGGAAGTTCAGCGATGAAGGGAAGGGTCACGTAGGCACTGTCCCTTTTGTCCCCTGGGAGCAGATGTGGCTCTGGTCTCTCTCCCCTCCTCGCCCCGCTCACCCTTGAGGAAGTCTCTCGGCATCATCCCTGAGACCTCCCCAAGGACAAGGCTTGGTCCTCCTGCTTCCTGTCCCCAAAGCCTGGTCCTTCCCTCGGCAGAGGGGTCAGTCCCGGCTCCGCTGCCTCTGTGTCCCCCTCACCGGTCATCACCAGCTGCAGGGGGTCACTGAACTGGGACCAGTGGCCTCCTCTCTGATAGGAGCAGTGGTACAGCCCTGTCTTGTCAAATGTCATCTCTGCGATACTCAAAGCGTTGGTCTTCCTGGACGTGATCTGTTCCTCTTTGTCCATGGGCTCAGGACTTCCCACTCTTGATATCCTGTACCTCTCAGCTCGTTTAGGTCCTTGACACAGGAGGGTCACATGACTCTTCCATGGAACTGTGGATCCAGGCAGAGCTGTCATAAGAGGCGGGGGGAGATTTCCTAGAACACAGGGAACAGGTAATAGACACACAAGCGTTTCTCCCTCCACCCTTCTATTTCTCCCCCTCTTACAGCCCCTGCTCTAAAGTCTGAGTCCCCTCTTTCCAGCGGCCAAGAGACTTGATATCTGGCTTAAACCCTGCTTGGTCCTCAGGAGTATCACACAGAACACTCACCCTTCTGTGCCCAAGTGCTCTGGCTCAGACACAACCCTAGAAAGAAACACCCGGTAAGGACAGCTCAGCCTTAAAGAACCACCAGCCCTGCCCTCCTTAGCCATCTATTTGTACCCAACCCTCTCTCCCCAACTGACCAAGACAGAGCAGCGAGGGAGGAACCATGGACATGATCCCACGTTCAGGCTGCCCACTGGCCTCAGCCCTGCTCCTCTGATGAAGGGCACACTGCTCTGTCGAGTGACCCACACTTACAGGAAGCTGTGCAGTTGCTTTCAGTTCTCAGCCCTGTAGTGAAGGCAGTTCACATCCTCTTCCTCCTGGGTTGGGAGTGGGGCATACAGACGTCGCTGACACCATGAAGACACTGTACTGAACTTCTCGTCTGTGGTCATACTGGGTCATGGCTGGGTGGAGAGAACCGTGGTGTTGGGTTGAAACTTCAGAGGCCTGTGGCTCAGGAGGGCTTCCCTCAGGACTGAGGAGATGACGGAAGGTTCCAACTCAGAACAAGAGGTTGTTGTTGTTCAGTCACTCAGTCGTGTCTGACTCTTTGAGACCCCACGGGCTGCAGCATGCCAGGCCTCCCTGTCCGTCACTGTCTCCCAGAGTTTGCTAACCCTAACCTCCATGTCAAAAGGGACACTGCCCCACTCCAGTACTCTTGCCTGGAAAATCCCATGGACGGAGGAGCCTGGTGGGCTGCAGTCCATGGGGTCGCGAAGAGTCAGACACGACTGAGCGACTTCCCTTTTACTTTTCACTTTCATGCATTGGAGAAGGAAATGGCAACGCACTCCAGTGTTCTTGCCTGGAGAATCCCAGGGACGGGAAAGTCTGGTGGGCTGCCGTCTATGGGGTCACGCAGAGTCGAACACGACTGAAGTGACTTAGCAGCAGCAGCAGCAGATGTGGTGAAATTAAGGGTCTTGGGTGGGAGCTTATGGCAGGTTGTCATGGGGGGGGGGTGCCCCAGGTAGTCACGGGTCTTTTTTAAATATAATTTTATTTTTATTTATTTATTCATTTGGTTGCTGCTCATAGGCTTAGCTGCTTTGCAGCCTGAGGGATCTTAGTTCCCTGACTGGGTATCAAACACACATCCCCTGCATCGCAGGGCAGATTCTTAACCACTGGACCACCGGGACGTCCCCAAAAGTGTTCGCTAAAAGGGAAGCAGGAGGGTGGGGGTGTGTGAGGCAAGAAGGGAGGAAGGAAGCAGAGGTCAGAGAGGAGAAGAGGCGCTCCCCTCCTGGGTCTGGAGGATGGAGTCCAAGACAGGGAGCACAGGCAGAGTCTAGAAGCTCGAAAAGGCAAGAACACCAACGGGAAAGTAGCAAGTAGTGCAGGCTTGGGGACAGGGTTTAGACTTCTGCTCTCTAGAACTGAAAGAGAATTCACAATGGGCTGCTCTAGTCCACGGTGCCTCTGGTATGTTGTTTCAGGTTCGACAGGAAACGAGTAAACTGCTGCATTGGATGGGTGACCCAGACAGGGCCCTGGAACCGCCGCCCCCACAAGTGAGCACAGTGCTTTGATGCCAGCGGAGGGTCATCGGTGCTTGTCAGTCCACTGGGGTGGGGGCTCATCTGACTTCACTGAGGGACCCCCCCCGGCTGCACCAGGCTTCAGCCAACAGGATGACCATGACCAGGAGAAGCAGGGCAGCCAGGCTCAGGCGGACTTGAGTCTCCACGGAAGGATGCCAAGCCGTAGGCGCTGAGAGAGAGGAGGTAGAAGGGCTGATTCCCGTTGGTGGTTGTTGATTAGTCACTCAGCTGTGTCCTTGTGACCCCATGGACTGTGGCCCACCAGGCTCCTCCATCCATGGGATATCCCAGGCAAGGGTATTGAGTGAGTTGCCATGCCCTTCTCCAGGGCATCTTCCTGACCTGGGGATTGAACCTGGATCTCCTACTTGGCAGGTAAATTCTTTACCACTAGCTACCAGGGAAGCTGTCGATGCCTCTAAAGGACCCTAAAACTCAAGCTCATTTCTGCAGACCTCTGGACCTGGTGGGAAGCCTGCCCAGCCCACTCCCTCGGGGTAAGCATTAAACAGCTTTCTTTCCTCCTGTCATTATGGGCACTGTGCTGATACTGGACTTCTGGAGTCAAGAAAGACAGGACTGGGGTGTTGGAGGCTGCCAGTCCCTGCCCAGAGCCTGGCCTGCTCCTCGCTCCGTATCTCCTGTGATTTGACCATTCCCCAGCAGCAGACATGCTGGCCTCTGTTACCCATGGGCTCCTGAGTGGGTCTCTACGTCTGGGTCTTGGCCCAGGGCTGGTTCCTCTGTGTGTCCTGCACTCTCTACAAGGATCACCCCCTGATTTCATCCCAGTGTTTGTTAAAAACACACCCATGAGGGACTTGCTTGTTGAGCCCTCTTCTAAACCACTAGCCCCTTCTGTCAGTCTTGTTCTGTTACACTGTGTGACTCTGTTTTTCCCAATCAGTCATTATGTGACACATTTTTATTCTAACAAAAATGAAAATACATATAACACATGTATTAATATAGTGTATATAAATATTTTTCTGCAAAGCATATATGATATTTAATAATAGTTACATACATATAAAATACATATATATGCATGGAGTTCCCTGTAGCTCAAACAGTAAAGAATCTGCCTGCTATGCGAGAGACCAGGGTTCAATCCCTGGGTCAGGAAGATCCTCTGGAGAAGGGAATGGCAACCCACTCGAGTGTTCTTGCCTGGGAAATCCCATGGACAGAGGAGCCTGGTGGGCTACAGTTTGTGGGGTCACAGAGTTGGACACGACTGAGTAACTAACACACACATATATCCATATAATATATAACATATACATCTGCATCCATGTGGTTAACACTCGAGGTCAGAGAGAAGGGAACACAGAATCTCTTTTCAGTTTTCCACCTAAACTCACTCACCAGTTGAACGTCTGGGCTGTGTGCTGCTGGGAGAGTCAGTAGTTCCCGAAAACAGAGGTGAAGTGGGAGAGGTCTTCCTTATTTCCACCCAGTTAGGCTCTCACCTCCCAGAGTCCCATGGACCCACATGGCCTGTCCCCGGCCCATCCCTCAGAGATGCGTGTCTAAGCTGATGGTGCTCACACACCCTCCCTCTTGTGGTCCTCTTCCCCAGCCAGTGCTTTAACCGCAGAGTCAGCCCCCAGGGCGGGGAGCAGGTGGGTGGACTGGGCTTCTTCCTCACCTTCGACCTGAAGCTGCAGTGGGTCACTGGGCTGAGACCACACGTAGGGGTTTTTGCGGAAGGCACCGTAGCATCTGTAGGTCCCCACCTGTGTGGAGGAGACTGGATTCAAGAGGAAGATGGTCTTGAAAGGTTGTTGTTGAATCACGCGAATACACCGGGATTCTTGGCCCCTGGAGGAGAAGAATTCAATCCGGGGCCAGAGACGAGGCTTGATCGCTCAGAGCTTTTGTGTAGTAAAGTTTTATTAAAGTATAAAGGAGATAGAGAAAGCTTCTGACATAGGCATCAGAAGGCGGCAGAAAGAGTACCCGCTTGCTAGTGTTAATAATGAGGTTATATAATCCAAAGAATGTCTGGAGGTTGTAAAGACCTCCTCCGACCTACTCCCATAATTTACATTTTAAGATAACACTGTCCTCAGGCAAGATACGTCCTTGTAAAGACCAGGTATACTCCCATAATTACTATTTTAAAATAACAGAAGGTTGAATCCAAAGACTGTCGTTAGGCAGGATACATTATTGGTATATAATCCTAAGGAATGTGGAGAAAGAAAAAAGTTTGTCCTTTCTTCCTCCTTGAGAATTTCAGACCCCTCTCTCCTTGGGGACCCCTAGACTCCCTATCAACCTGCCTAGGAACTGACTCTCTCATTCCCCCCTTGTCTTTTAGGAGAATTATGTTGCCTACGGAAAAGGGGCATCGTTTTCGTTCCATAACTGCTTCCGAGCTGACAAGGGGCGTTGTCCCTAAATTGGTGAGGCAACATATTCTCCTAATCCTCATATTGAGGATATCTGATCCAGGGGCCCCAAATAGTAGTTGGAGGAAGCTACAGCAGTAGCAGGAGTTTGAGCAACTATTTGTAACTTAAAAGCTTTCATGCGGCTAGAAACAAATCCAGTTATACAATTACAGATGCAGGGAGCAAACAGCAAGAACAAAACAACCAGAATCAAAATTAAAAGTCACAGTATGTCCATAGTTAAAGTGCAAAGTGTTGCACCAGTCCATTTTAAGGTTGGTAAATGTCATCAGATGAAGAAGAGGCATCGCATGTGATTGTTGTCGAAGGTATTCACAGACTTGGAGAAAGTCTTTTCCTTGAAGTGGGGATGTCCACCACGGGAAGCCTTCCACTGACGAAGAGGGGAGCGCTCCGCAGACCCAGCAGTTAGACCGATTGTGGAATGCAGCATAGGAGTGAGCCCAGGACAGGAATATATTGTCTTGAGGATCCAACGGCAGACTCAGGATATTTGGAGTCAGCAGAAGTAAGCTCACATAAGTTATCAGGCCCATCCGCTGCCCTGTGCTTAACTCTAGAGCTCGGGTCAGGGCCACAAGCTCCGCTAACTGAGCACTGGTTCCCTGGGGGAGAGATTTTGCTTCCAAAACCTGTTCAGCAGTCACCACGGCATAACTTGCTTTACGCTTTCCATCCTGAACAAAAGAACTGCCATCTGTAAATATTTCCATGTCAGGATTGTCTAATGGGATATCCTTTAGATCCTCCCGAGCTGCATAGTTTAAAGTTAGGAATTGAGAACAATCGTGATCAGGTGTTTCATTTTCCTTCTCAGGAAGGAAAGTGGCAGGATTTAAATTTCCACAAACTTTAAGTTTAGTTACTGGTCCTTCTAACAACAATGACTGATACTTAAGAAGCCTACTGTCTGTCATCCAAATATTAACCTTAGAATTTAAGATTCCACTCACATCATGAGAAGTCAGTACAGTAAGGTTTCGTCCATTAATTATTTTTAAAACTTCAGGTGCTAATAAAGCCGCTGCCCCAATTACTCTTAGGCAGTGGGGCCACCCACATGAAACTACATCTAATTCTCTGCTTAGATAAGCAATAGGTTGCTGGTGAGGCCCTCGGGGTTGTGTCAAAACTCCCAATGCCACACCTTTTCTTTCAGTGACAAACAAATTAAATTCTGACCCTGTGGGCAAGCTCAGAGCTGGAGCTTGCAGGAGAGCAGTCTGAAGAACCTTAAAAGCCTTTTGAGTTTCTGGAGACCAAACCAGTTTGTCGGTTTGGGCCTGCTGAGTTTCAGCTATAAGTTTATATAAAGGCCGGGCAAGTTTCCCCATAACCCGGAATCCAAATGCGACAGTAACCTGTGATTCCCCAAAATCCTCTCAATTGTCTTAAAGTCATAGGTAGGGGGTGATTTAGTATAGGTTTAATTCTCTCAGGGCCTATGGCCCTAGTCCCTTCTGATATGATTAGGCCCAGATATCTAACTGATTGTTGACAAAGCTGAGCCTTTTCTCTTGATGCCTTGTAACCACAGTCTGCCAGAAAGTTTAAGAAATCTTCTGAGGCTCGCGAACAAGCTTCCTCTGTCTCAGCACAGAGCAAAATATCATCTACATATTGTAACACCACTGCTTCAGAGCTATTAAAATTTTGTAGATCCCGTGACAAACTTTGTCCGAGTAAGTGAGGACTGTCACGAAATCCCTGGGGCAAAACTGTCCAGGTTAACTGAGAAGCTGGCTGCGTAGGGTCTTCAAAGGCAAATAGGAATTGACTTTCTTCCGCCAAAGGCACTGAATAGAAGGCATCCTTTAAATCAATTACTGAGAAATATTTGGCCCGTTCAGGAATTTCAGACAATAGAGTATAAGGATTAGGCACCACGGGGTGTAAAGGAACTACAGCCTCATTTATTATTCGTAAATCTTGAACTAGTCTCCATTTACCATTTGATTTCTTTATACCCAAAACAGGAGTGTTGCAAGGACTGTTACAGGGAATTAATAGTCCCTGCTCCTTTAAATTTTCAATGATGGGTTTTAACCCTTCTTTAACTTCAGGTTTCAGTGGATACTGCTTCTTATGTGGAAATACGTGTGGGTCTTTGAGCTTAACAACTACAGGAATAGCATTTTGTGCTCGACCCACAGATTTTCCATCAGCCCATACTCTAGGATTTACATTTTGTTCAACTAAAGGGAGAGAAAGGGAGGGCTCCATATTCATGAAAACAGAGGCATGGACCTTGCTCAGTATATCCCTTCCCAAAAGGGGTGAGGGAGATTCTGGCACAATCAGAAACTCGTGTGAAAACAGCACAGAATCCCAGTTGCAAGATAAAGAATAACTGAAATAATACCTTTTGGCTCGTCCAGACAGTCCCATTACGGAAGCGGATTGGGAAGAAAGTGGGCCAGGGTCTTCAGTAAGCACAGAATAAGTTGCCCCAGTATCTAAAAGGAAATCGACGGATTGGACCCCCACAACTATTAATACCCGGGGTTCCTCAGGTGTAATTAGGACGGGAGCTTGTGTGGGGACCCCCGGGCACCTTCAGTCCTGATTGTCTTGAGAGTCCGACCCCGGAGACCTACGCCTCTGGGGGCAGTCTCTCTTCCAGTGTGGTCCTTTGCAGACCGGACATGGAGCCGGGGGCGGCTTAGATGCCTGAGGGCAATCCCGCTTGAGGTGCCCCTCCTTTCCACAGCAGTAGCAAGCCCATCCCTTTTAACCTGGGCCCCTCTGGGCATTTTTCTCAGGCTGTTTAAGAATGTTTTTCATAGCCATGGCGAAGGCTTCCGCCTTTTCCTTTGTCTTTTTTTGCCTTTCTTTCTTTTCCTCGTATTCCCTACTATAATAGACTGTCTGAGCCAGTTGTAACAGAGTATCTAAAGACTGATTTGGTCCATACGCCTGTTTTAATAGCTTACGGCGGCTATCTGGAGCCGACTGAGTGAGAAATCTATCCTTTAAGATCACTTTTCCCTCTTCACTTTCGGGATCAATCTCAGTGAATCTGCGAAGGCCTTCTCTCAGTCTATCTAGGAATTTACCAGGAGCTTCCTTCTCCTCCTGTTCTATGTCTGCCAATTTGCCGTAGTTTAAAGGCTTAGAACGCGCCTGCCTAAGTCCCTCAAGAATACATCTAACAAAATGACTCTGATCCCATCTTCCTTTAGCTGTGTTGTAGTCCCAGTCTGGTTCTATAGTTGGGACCGCCTGATTCCCAGTGGGGAGGGCCCCTATCTCGTTCTCCCTCTTCCCTACTGATTCATTACCAAGCCATTCATCTCCATAAGCAACCGCTTTTCCCAAAACTCGAGTCTTTGACTCGGGAGTCAGCGTTTGTCCCAAGATATACATCACATCCTTCCAAGTGAGGCCATAAAGCAAAGTAACACCCTTAAAAGCTCTGATATATTTTTCTGGGTCCTCTAAATAGTCTCCCAGATCCTCCTTGATTCTTTGTATTTCTTGACAAGAAAAAGGCTTATTAACTCTCACAGACTGATTATTTCTCCCTGTGGGTGTTTCATAAAGAGGCAACAGCTTGTGTGGCTGTTCCTCAGTCTCTCTGGCTGCTCTGCGCATATGATCCCAGGGATAGATTGGAGAAACCTGTTTTTCCTCTTCTTTTTGTCTCCTGTCCTCCATCTCATCTCTTACTTCGATGGTCTGAGTTTCTACTGAAACCAGAGTAGTCTGAGGTCGTACTGAGACAGGAGTTGTTTGGACCTCCATGTGGGCAGTTTGAATCCCAGTTTGGAGTCCCAGGTACAGGGGCAAAGTAAGAGGATAGGAGGGAGCTGAAGGTTTCACGCCCAAATCTATACCCTTAGGACATAAGTTTGGCATATTTCACAGAGAGAAAAAGGGCAACACATATGCTACTTCTACCCATTTCCCTTGTTCCTTACAGAACCGGTCTAATTGTAGAACAGTATTATACTTAAGAGACCCTCCAACTGGCCACCATTTGCCGTCCTCCAATGGATACTGTGGCCATGCAGTATCACATAGGAAGACCAGGTGTGTCTTCTTTAAGCCCTGGGGATCAAATCTATCCCAGTTTTTCAGGATAGAGTTCAAAGGAGTGAGGCTGGCATTGTTAGCTCCCATCTGTAAGAGAGAAAAAAAGCGACCAGCGCCATTTTTTCTACCGGAGGCGTCCCTCCCTGCTCTAGATGGGGGTGTAGACAGACGTTACACCAAAAGCTTTTCCTTCCTGGTCGGACTTAGTCTGTCCCTTACCAACGCAGGGGCCGTACTCGTCCCTCCCGGTTCTACCACCGAGATGGGGTGGGGATGTACCAGGGGTAGACTTGATAGCATCCCTACTTGACGTCCAGCCCTTCACCCTTAACCTTGCTTGCCTCTGATGTCACCCGGGGTGAATCAGAGTAACCTTCCGGAATGCCTCCCAAGCTAAGACCGCTGTAGGAAACATTCATCACCTGAGTGCCTGTGCACGACCCTGAGTATTTCCTGACCACAATAAGACCGACGCGAACATAAAACTGAGATGTTCTTTCCAAGCATCACCACACCACTATAACAGCCTCTTCTGATCCACTAAGAGCTGGCATTACCAAAGAAAAAAACCCATCGCAGTCCCAATCTGAGTAACCTTTAACCTCAGAGATGTTCTGGGAGCTAGAGCTCCATCTAGCTTCCGAACTTTAGATTCCTAGTGAGGCTAGACACTTTCTTGACTACCAATCCAAGTTTGGGACCTAAGCCACAGTACACAATAACAGTATAGATCACAAGTCCCTTGAAAGTCTATGATCCGATAGATTAGGTTAGTACTTCTAATTCCCAAGGAGTTATGAAATGGTCAAAGAGACCGAAAAGTTTGACCGAGAAAGGAGAGTTCGGTCCACACGCTTTGCCCATTTCTGGTCGGTTCCCGAAGGAGACATTGGATGCCTCTTGGCATTGGCAGGTCGGCATAACGCCCCAACAGGTTTCTGCCATAAGCCCTATGAGATCACCGTGGAACCGCAGAGCAGGGCTCTTTACTTGTTTCACGCAGTGCATGCCATTCATTCACACAAGCACACGGTAGAGTTAGTAAAGCATAGCAGAAAACGTGTTCGCTAAGAGAACAAAGAACTAAAGCTCCAAGCATCCTTACCTTTTCCAGAAGGATCCCGGACGAGCCCCCAAGATGAAAGGTTGTTGTTGATTCACGCGAATACACCGGGATTCTTGGCCCCCGGAGGAGAAGAATTCAATCCGGGGCCAGAGACGAGGCTTGATCGCTCAGAGCTTTTGTGTAGTAAAGTTTTATTAAAGTATAAAGGAGATAGAGAAAGCTTCTGACATAGGCATCAGAAGGCGGCAGAAAGAGTACCCGCTTGCTAGTGTTAATAATGAGGTTATATAATCCAAAGAAGGTCTGGAGGTTGTAAAGACCTCCTCCGACCTACTCCCATAATTTACATTTTAAGATAACACTGTCCTCAGGCAAGATACATCCTTGTAAAGACCAGGTATACTCCCATAATTAACATTTTAAAATAACAGAAGGTTGAATCCAAAGACTGTCGTTAGGCAGGATACATTATTGGTATATAATCCTAAGGAATGTGGAGAAAGAAAAAAGTTTGTCCTTTCTTCCTCCTTGAGAATTTCAGACCCCTCTCTCCTTGGGGACCCCTAGACTCCCTATCAACCTGCCTAGGAACTGACTCTCTCAGTCTGGCGTCCTCCATCCTGGGGGGTGCAGCTTTGGTTCTGGGTGACGGGATCTCCATCTTCTTTGGTGAGGATGAATACATCATGGTTGATTTTGGAGAAACACTGCAACTTCACATTCTCCCCTGGAGCCACCACTGTGCCAACCACACTGGAGAGGGAGGGCTTGTCATAAGCTCCTGAGAAAGAAGGAAGTTCAACGATGAAGGGAAGGGTCACATAGGCACTGTCCCTTTTTGTCCCCTGGGAGCAGACGTGGCTCTGGTCTCTCTCCCCTCCTCGCCCCGCTCACCCTTGAGGAAGTCTCTCGGCATCATCCCTGAGACCTCCCCAAGGACAAGGCTTGGTCCTCCTGCTTCCTGTCCCCAAAGCCTGGTCCTTCCCTCGGCAGAGGGGTCAGTCCCGGCTCCACTGCGTCTGTGTCCCCCTCACGGGTCATCACCAGCTGCAGGGGGTCACTGAACTGGGACCAGCGGCCTCCTCTCTGATAGGAGCAGTGGTATAGCCCTGTCTTGTCTGTTGTAACCTCTGCAATACTCAAAGTGTTGGTCTTCCTGGACATGATCTGTTCGTCTTTGTCCATGGGCTCAGGACTTCCCACTCTTGATATCCTGTACCCCTCAGCTTGTTTAGGTCCTTGACACAGGAGGGTCACATGACTCTTTCATGGAACTGTGGATCCAGGCAGAGCTGTGAAAGGAGGCGGGGGGAGAGTTCCTAGAACACAGAGAACAGGTAATATACACACAAGCGTTTCTCCCTCCACCCTTCTGTTTCTCCCCCTCTTACAGCCCCCGCTGTAAAGTCTGAGTCCCCTCTTTCCAGCGGCCAAGAGACTTGATATCTGGCTTAAACCCTGCTGGGTCCTCAGGAGTATCACACAGAATACTCACCCTTCTGTGCCCAAGTGCTCTGGCTCAAACACAACCCTAGAAAGAAACACCTGGTGAGAACAGCCCCGCCTTAAAGAACCACCAGCCCTGCCCTCCTTAGCCATCTATTTGTACCTAACCCTCTCTCCCCAACTGACCAAGACAGAGCAGTGAGGGAGGAACCATGGACATGATCCCGTGTTCAGGCGGCCCACCGGCCTCAGCCCTGCTCCTCTGATGAAGGGCACACTGCTCCGTTGAATGACCCACACTTACAGGAAGCTGTGCAGTTGCTTTCGGTTCTCAGCCCTGTAGTGAAGGCAGTTCACATCCTCTTCCTCCTGGGTTGGGAGTGGGGCATACAGACATCGCTGACACCATGAAGACAC
Source organism: Bos indicus (assembly GCF_029378745.1). Classification (NCBI taxonomy): domain Eukaryota; kingdom Metazoa; phylum Chordata; class Mammalia; order Artiodactyla; family Bovidae; genus Bos; species Bos indicus. The sequence continues at coordinate 63,167,641 of NC_091777.1, forward strand.
TGAACTGAACTTCTCCTCTGTGGGCAAAGTGGGTCATGGCTGGGGGGAGAGAACCATGGTGTTGGGTTGAAACTTCAGAGGCCCGTGGCTCAGGAGGGCTTCCCTCAGGACTGAGGAGATGACTGAAGGTTCCAACTCAGAGCAAGAGGTTGTTGTTGTTCAGTCACTCAGTCGTGTCTGACTCTTTGAGACCCCATGGGCTGCAGCATGCCAGGCCTCCCTGTCCATCACTGTCTCCCAGAGCTTGCTCCCTCTCGTGTCCATTGCGGTTAGACAGGGCTTTCTTTATTCTGACACTGTGGAGAATACACATATCCATGTCTATCTATCATTATCTGTCATTTTATTGTCTACTTATTTATCATCTATCAATCATGCGTTTATTATCTATTGATCATTTATTATCATCTACCTGCTGCTCCTGCTGCTAAGTCGCTTCAGTCATGTCCGACTCTGTGCAACTCTGTATGGCAGCCCACCAGGCTCCCCCATCCCTGGGATTCTCCAGGCAAGAATACTGGAGTGGGTTGCCATTTCCATCTAGCTACCATTTATTTGTCTAATTCTATCATCTATCTACAGCCTTCCATGGTGGCTTGTGGTGAAGCATTGCCTGCAACGCAGAGGACGTGGGTTCTATCCATGGGCCGGGAAGATCCCCTGCAGCAGGAAATGGCAACCCACTCCAATGTTCTTGTCTGGAGAATCCCATGGACAGAGGAGCCTGGTGGGCTACAGTCCGTGGACTCAAAAAGAGTCCGACACTACTTAGGGACTAAACAACAGCAACAATAATCACTTATCTATATCTACCTCTAGATGTCATTTATCTATTAATAATCTGTTTGTATCTATCTACCATCTATTCATTCTCTACATTCTATCAAGCAATCATCTATTATTTTATTTTAAATATCCAGTTATTTGTGTGTTTATCTGATGGTACCAGATTTTACTTGTGGTCCACGGAATCTTCAGTTGCAGCAGGCAAACTCTTAGCTGCCACAGGTGGGATCTAGTTCCCTGACCAGAGACCAAGCCCAGGTCCCCTGAATTGGGAGCAAGGCGTCTCAGCTACTGGACCACGAAGGAATTCCCTATTTTTATTTTTTAAGACAGCCTGGAAATAGACTATTTTATTTATTTAACTTTGGCCATGCCCTGTGGCATGTGGGCTCTTAGTCCCCTGGCCAGGGTTGAACTCATGCCCTCTGCATTGGAAGCATGGAGTCTTAGCCACTCGACCACCAGGGAAGTCCCTATCTATCGTTTATACATATCATTTTTTGCTTACTTATCTACCTATCTGTCAATGTCTAATGTCCTCTATTTTGTATCATTTCTCTCCCTCCTCCCACCTCTTTCCCTCCATCCAGGGCATTGAAAGGGAATCCCGAGAAAATCTCCATCACTGCTTTCTAGGAGAACCATCTCCAGATGCTTTGTTTAGCTTGTCTTTGCTCTCAAGTTACTTGGACTCAACGGTTTGGAGGAAAGATTGTAAGAGAGGATCACTGAGTTCTAAAACCCACTGTCTGTTTTTGCATGGCCTCAGGATTTTTAAATGACTGACAAAAAACCCAAAGAAAATTAGCCTTTTGTAACCCATGAAATGAGTTAAAATTCACATTTTGCTTTTTCAAACTAAGTTTCAGAGGATTATGGCCTTGCTCATAAGGTCATACATCACGCTCCTGCTTTTGTGCTGTATGTGCGCTCAGTCAGGTCTGACCCTTTGTGTGACCCGTGGACTGTAGCCCAGCAGGCTCCTCTCTGTCCATGGGAATTCCCAGGCAAGAATACTGGAGTGGGTTGGCAGTTCTTTCTCTAGGGGGTCTTCTTGACCTAGGGATTGAATGTGGGTCTTTCCCATCTCCTGCATGGGCAGGTGGGTTCTTCAGCCCTAGTGCTCCCTGGGAAGCCCTTGAGAGCACAACTGAGTGCCTGCAAAGAGAGCGAATGGCTCACTATATACTTACCGCTTTTCAGAACTCAGCTGTCATTTAGAACATGACAGGGACACCTAGCCGACTCTGAGAAGGCATTCAGAGAAAACACCCAAGGAAAGTTAGGTCTATGCTGACACAGAGAAAGAGGTAAGGAACAGGCAGAAGGAGGGGACATTGGTGAGGGAACAGCAGCCAATGGCAGCCAGCTGAGTCGAGTCTTGGGGCAGAGGTGAGACGGAAGAGCACGTGATCAGTTAGTGTCTCTGTTTTTCTGTGAAGTATCCACGGAGGTTTAAGTGCAAGGGTATTTATTATTTACTTAAACAGCTTGGAGCTAAGAAGTCGCCAAACTATTTCATCAGCTCAACTGTAACAGGGGGTGAGTTAGCCTTTCTGTGATTTTGTTGTTTTAGTCTCATGCTTTGAAAGCTGTTTCTTCTCAGAAACAAAAAACCAAACCCCAAACCCAAAGAGGAAAAATTGCTAACATCACAATTATCTGTGTAACTTAAATCCCCAAACCAACCAACCAATATGAATGTTCATGCTTTTATACTTGCTTTCTGCTGCCGCTAAATCCCTTCAGTCATCTCTGACCCTGTGAGACCCCATAGATGGCAGCCCACCAGGCTCCACCATCCATGGGATTTTCCAGGCAAGAATACTGGAGTGGGGTGCCATCGCCTTCTCCACTTGCTTTCTAGAATTTTTAAATTCCGCAGAGTGGGACACGCCTGAGCAAGTTTCACTTTCACAAGGGCTATATTGAAGGAAAAACATTCAGCATTTCTAGCCCTAGATCCATTTCCCATCCTGCAAGAACAACCACTCTAAGGAATTTACACATTACACATAAGCAAAATTTATTAAGTATCATCTCTGTTTGAATCACATCCTGTTCTAAAGTGAAAAGAGTGTTAAAACATTTATTCCCAAGTACTTCCCTGGCAGTCCAGTGGTTAAGACTTCATCTCTCAATGAGGGGCTGTGAGTTCAAATCCTGGTCGGGGACCTACGATCCAACGTGCCGCATGGCCCAAAAAACCAAAACGTAAAACAGAAGCAAAATTGTAACAAATTCAATAAAGACTTAATATTAAAGCAAAACAAAAACCCATGCGTATTTCCGAGTGTCTTCTGTGAGACAGTGCATAAAAGTAAGGATTTCTGGCTCAAAGATCAGACTCAGTGATCTCCAGGAGGCAGGGTGAGTAATATCCTCTAATTACAGTGTTGCAACCCTACCCAGAACATCCATGTCAAAAGGGACACTGCAGATGTGGTGAAATTAAGGGTCTTGGGTGGGGGCTTATCGCAGGTTGTCACCGGCTGGGGGGGGGACAATGTAGTCACGTGTTCTTTTTTTAAATACAATTTTATTTTTATTTATTTATTCATTTGGTTGCTGCTCACAGGCTTAGCTACTTTGCAGCCTGTGGGATCTTAGTTCCCTGACCGGGCATCAAACACACATCCCCTGCGTGGCAGGGCAGATTCTTAACCACCGGACCACTGGCAAGTTCCCACAAGTGTTCGTTAAAAAGGAAGCAGGAGGGTGGGGGTGTGTGAGGCAAGAAGGGAGGAGGGAAGCAGAGGTCAGAGAGGAGAAGAGGCACTCCCCTCCTGGGTCTGGAGGATGGAGCTCCACGACAGGGAGCACAGGCAGAGTCTAGAAGCTCGAAAAGGCAAGAACACCAACGGGAAAGTAGCAAGTAGTGCAGGCTTGGGGACAGGGTTTAGACTTCTGCTCTCTAGAACTGAAAGAGTTCACATTGGGCTGCTCTCATCCACGGTGCCTCTGGTACGTTGTTCAGGTTCGACAGGAAGCGAGTACACTGCTGCATCGGATGGGTGACCCAGCCAGGGCCCTGGAACCGCCACCCCCACAAGTGAGCACAGTGCTTTGATGCCAGCGGAGGGTCATCGGCACTTGTCAGTCCACTGGGGCGGGGGCTCATCTGACTTCACTGAGGGACCCCCGCCCCACCTCCCCCCTCCCCGGCTGCACCAGGCTTCAGCCAACAGGATGACCATGACCAGGAGAAGCAGGGCAGCCAGGCTCAGGCGGACTTGAGTCTCCACGGAAGGATGCCAAGCGGTAGGCGCTGAGAGAGAAGAGGTAGAAGGGCCGATTCCCGTTGGTGGTTGTTGATTAGTCACTCAGCTGTGTCCTTGTGACCCCATGGACTATGGCCCACCAGGTTCCTCCGTCCATGGGATTTTCCAGGCAAGGGTATTGAGTGAGTTGCCATGCCCTTCTCCAGGGCATCTTCCTGACCTGGGGATTGAACCTGGGTCTCTTACTTGGCAGGCAGATTCTCTATCACTGGGAGAGTCAGCTACCCACCAGGGAAGCTGTCCATGCCTCTAAAGGACCCTAAAACTCAAGCTCATTTCTGCAGATCTCTGGACCTGGTGGGAAGCCCGCCCAGCCCACTCCCTCGGGGTAAGCATTAAACACCTTTCTTTCCTCCTGTCATTATGGGCGCTGTGCTGATACTGGACTTCTGGAGTCAAGAAAGACAGGACTGGGGCGCTGGAGGCTGCGAGTCCCTGCCCAGAGCCTGGCCTGCTCCTCGCTCAGTATCTCCTGTGATTTGACCTTTCCTGCAGCAGACACGCTGGCCTCTGTTACCCGTGGGCTCCTGAGCACGTCTCTACCTCTGTGTCTTGGCCCAGGGCTGGTTCCTCTGCCTGTCCTGCGCTCTCTACAAGATCACCCCTCTGATTTCATCCCAGTGTTTTTTAAAAGTACACCCACGAGGGACTTGCTTGTTGAGCCCTCTTCTAAACCACTAGCCCCTTCTGTCAGTCTTGTTCTGTTACACTGTGTGACTCTGTTTTTCCCAACCAGTCATTATGTGACACGTTTTTATTCTGACAAAAATGAAATTAATATAACACGTGTATTAATACAGTCTATGTAAATATTTTTCTGCAAAGCTTATGATATTTAATAAGTTACATATATATAAAATACATATATATGCATGGAGTTGCCTGTAGCTCAAACAGTAAAGAATCTGCCTGCTATGCAGGAGACCACGGTTCAATCCCTGGGTCAGGAAGATCCTCTGGAGAAGGCAATGGCAACCCACTCCAGTGTTCTTGCCTGGGAAATCCCATGGACAGAGGAGCCTGGTGGGCTACAGTTTGTGGGGTCACAGAGTCGGACACGACTGAGCAACTAACACACACGTATATCCATATACTACATAACATATACATCTGCATCCATGCAGTTAACACTCGAGGTCAGAGAGAAGGGAACACAGAATCTCTTCTCAGTTTTCCACCTAAACTCAGTTACTCACCAGTTGAATGTCTGGGCTGTGTGATGCTGGGAGAGTCAGTAGTTCCTGAAAACAGAGGTGAAGTGGGAGAGGTCTTCCTTATTTCTGCTCAGTCAGGCTCTCACCTCCCAGAGTCCCAGGGACCGACATGGCCCGTCCCCGGCCCGTCCCTCAGAGATGTGTGTCTAAGCCGATGGCACTCACACACGCGATCCTTTTCCCCAGCCAGTGCTTTAACCGCACACAGTCAGCCCCAAGGCGGGGAGCAGGTGGGTGGACTGGGCTTCTTCCTCACCTTCAACCTGAAGCTGCACTGGGTCACTGGGCTGAGACCACACGTAGGGGATGTTGAGGAAGGCACCGTAGCATCTGTAGGGCCCCACCTGTGTGGAGGAGACTGGATTCAAGAGGAAGATGGTCTGGCGTCCTGCGTCGTGGGGGACGGAGTTTTGGTTCTGGGTGACGTGATCTCCATCTTCTTTGGTGAGGATAAATACATCATGGTTGATTTTGGAGAAACATTGCAACTTCACAGTCTCCCCCGGAGCCACCACTGTGCCAGCCATGCTGGAGAGGGAGGGCTTGTCATAAGCTCCTGAGAAAGAAGGAAGTTCAGCGATGAAGGGAAGGGTCACGTAGGCACTGTCCCTTTTTGTCCCCTGGGAGCAGACGTGGCTCTGGTCTCTCTTCCCTCCTCGTCCCCCTCCCCCTTGAGGAAGTCTCTCGGCATCATCCCTGAGACCTCCCCAAGGACAAGGCTTGGTCCTCCTGCTTCCTGTCCCCGAAGCCTGGTCCTCCCCTCGGCAGAGGGGTCAGTCCCAGCTCCACTGCCTCTGTGTCCCCCTCACCGGTCATCACCAGCTGCAGGGGGTCACTGAACTGGGACCAGCGGCCTCCTCTCTGATAGGAGCAGTGGTACAGCCCTGTCTTGTCAAATGTCATCTCTGCGATACTCAAAGCATTGGTCTTCCTGGACGTGATCTGTTCGTCTTTGTCCATGGGCTCAGGACTTCCCACTCTTGATATCCTGTACCCCTCAGCTTGTTTAGGTCCTTGACACAGGAGGGTCACAGGACTCTTAGCTGGAACTGTGGATCCAGGCAGAGCTGTGATACGAGGCGGGGGGAGAGTTCCTAGAACACAGGGAACAGGTAATAGACACACAAGCGTTTCTCCCTCCACCCTTCTGTTTCTCCCCCTCTTACAGCCCCCGCTGTAAAGTCTGAGTCCCCTCTTTCCAGCGGCCAAGAGACTTGATATCTGGCTTAAACCCTGCTGGGTCCTCAGGAGTATCACACAGAATACTCACCCTTCTGTGCCCAAGTGCTCTGGCTCAGACACAACCCTAGAAAGAAACACCTAGTAAGGATAGCTAAGCCTTAAAGAACCACCAGCCCTGCCCTCCTTAGCTGTCTATTTGTACCCAACTCTCTCTCCCCAACTGACCAAGACAGAGCAGTGAGGGAGGAACCATGGACATGATCCCACGTTCAGGCTGCCCACCAGCCTCAGCCCTGCTCCTCTGATGAAGGGCACACTGCTCCGTCGAGTGACCCACACTTACAGGAAGCTGTGCAGTTGCTTTCGGTTCTCAGCCCTGTAGTGAAGGCAGTTCACATCCTCTTCCTCCTGGGTTGGGAGTGGGGCATACAGACGTCGCTGACACCATGAAGACACTGTACTGAACTTATCCTCTGTGGTCATACTGGGTCATGGCTGGGCGGAGAGATCCGTGGTGTTGGGTTGAAACTTCAGAGGCCTGTGGCTCAGGAGGGCTTCCCTCAGGACTGAGGAGATGACGGAAGGTTCCAACTCAGAACAAGAGGTTTTTGTTGTTCAGTCACTCAGTGGTGTCTGACTCTTTGAGACTCCACGGGCTGCAGCATGCCAGGCCTCCCTGTCCGTCACTGTCTCCCAGAGTTTGCTCCCACTGGTGTCCATTGCGGTTAGACAGGGCTTTCTTTCTTCTGACACTGTGGAGAATACACATATCCATGTCTATCATTATCTGTCATTTTATTGTCTACTTATTTATCATCTATCATCTATCAATCATGAATTTATTATCCATCGATCATTTATTATCATCTACCTGCTGCTGCTGCTGCTGCTAAGTTGCTTCAGTCGTGTCCAACTCTGTGCAACTCCAGAGACGGCAGCCCACCAGGCTCCCCCATCCCTGGGATTCTCCAGGCAAGAATACTGGAGTGGGTTGCCATTTCCACCTAGCTACCATTTATTTGTCTAATTCTATCATCTATCTACAGCCTTCCATGGTGGCTTGTGGTGAAGTATTGCCTGCAACGCAGAGGACGTGGGTTCTATCCGTGAGCCGGGAAGATCCCCTGCAGCAGGAAATGGCAACCCACTCCAATGTTCTTGTCTGAAGAATCCCAGGAACAGAGGAGCCTGGTGGGCTACAGTCCGTGGACTCGAAAAGAGTCCGACACTACTTAGGGACTAAACAATAGCAACAATAATCACTTATCTATATCTACATCTAGATGTCATTTATCTATTAATAATCTGTTTGTATCTATCTACCATCTATTCATTCTCTACTTTCTATCAAGCAATCATCTATTATTTTATTTTAAATATCCAGTTATTTGTGTGTTTATCTTACCACACCAGGTCTTAGCTGTGACCCACGGGATCTTCAGTTGCAGTAGGCGAACTCTTAGCTGTCCCAGGTGGGATCTAGTTCCCTGACCAGAGACCAAGCCCAGGTCCCCTGAATTGGGAGCAAGGCGTCTCAGCTACTGGACCACGAAGGAATTCCCTATTTTTATTTTTAAGACAGCCTGGAATAGACTATTTTATTTATTTAACTTTGGCCATGCCCTGTGGCATGTGGGCTCTTAGTCCCCTGGCCAGGGTTGAACTCATGCCCTCTGCATTGGAAGCATGGAGTCTTAGCCACTCGACCACCAGGGAAGTCCCTATCTATCGTTTATACATATCATTTTTCGCTTACTTATCTATCTATCTGTCAATGTCTAATGTCCTCTATCTTTGTATCATTTCTCTCCCTCCTCCCACCTCTTTCCCTCCATCCAAGGCATTGAAAGGGAATCCCGAGAACACCCCCATCACTGCTTTCTAGGAGAACCATTTCCAGATGCTTTGTTTAGCTTGTCTTTGCTCTCAAGTTACTTGGACTCAACGGTTTGGAGGAAAGATTGTAAGAGAGGATCACTGAGTTCTAAAACCCACTGTCTGTTTTTGCATGGCCTCAGGATTTTTAAATGACTGAAAAAAAAAAAAAAGAAAATTAGCCTTTTGTAACCCATGAAATGAGTTAAAATTCACACTTTTGCTTTTTCAAACTAAGTTTCAGAGGATTATGGCCTTGCTCATATGGTCATACATCACGCTCCTGCTTTTGTGCTGTATGTGCGCTCAGTCAGGTCTGACCCTTTGTGTGACCCGTGGACTGTAGCCCAGCAGGCTCCTCTCTGTCCATGGGAATTCCCAGGCAAGAATACTGGAGTGGGTTGGCAGTTCTTTCTCTAGGGAGTCTTCTTGACCTAGGGATTGAATGTGGGTCTTTCCCATCTCATGCATGGGCAGGTGGGTTCTTCAGCCCTAGTGCTCCCTGGGAAGCCCTATGAGAGCACAACTTAGTGCCTGCAAAGAGAGCGAATGGCTCACTATATACTTACCGCTTTTCAGAACTCAGCTGTCATTTAGAACATGACAGGGACACCTAGCCGACTCTGAGAAGGCATTCAGAGAAAACACCCAAGGAAAGTTAGGTCTATGCTGACACAGAAAAAGTAAGGAACAGGCAGAAGGAGGGGACATTGGTGAGGGAACAGCAGCCAATGGCAGCCAGCTGAGTCGAGTCTTGGGGCAGAGGTGAGACTGAAGAGCACGTGATCAGTTAGTGTCTCTGTTTTTCTGTGAGGTATCCACGGAGGTTTAAGTGCAAGGGTATTTATTATTTACTTAAACAGCTTGGAGCTAAGAAGTCGCCAAACTATTTCCTCAGCTCAAGTATAAGAGGGAGTGAGTTAGCCTTTCTGTGATTCTGTTGTTTTAGTCTCATGCTTTGAAAGCTGTTTCTTCTCAGAAGCAAAAACCCAAACCCCCAAACCCAAAGAGGAACAGTTGTTAACATCACAATCATCTGTGTAACTTAAATTCTCCAAACCAACCAACAAATATGAATGTTCATGCTTTTATACTTGCTTTCTTCTTCTGCTGCTGCTAAGTCACTTCAGTCCTGTCCGACTCTGTGCAACCCCATCGAGGGCAGCCCACCAGGCTCCCCCATCCCTGGGATTCTCCTGGCAAGAACACTAGAGTGGGCTGCCATTTCCTTTTCCAATGCATGAGAGTGAAAAGTGAAAGTGAAGTCGCTCAGTCGTGTCCAACCCTCAGCTACACCATGGACTGCAGCCTACCAGGCTCCTCCATCCATGGGGTTTTCCAGGCAAGAGTACTGGAGTGGGGTACCATCATCTTCTCCACTTGCTTTGTAGAATTTTTTTTTTTTTTCGGTGAACAAGGCCCACACTTTATTTTCCAAAGTAGTTTTTATACCTTAAGTTTGCTTTCTAGAATTTTTAAATTCTACAAAGAGTCAGACATGCTTGAGTGACTTTTACTTTCACAAGGGCTATATTGAAGAAAAAAAAAATCAGCATTTCTAGCCCTAGACCCATTTGCCACCCAGCAAGAATAACCACTCTACAGAATGTACATATTACACATAAGCAAAGTTTATTAAGTATCATCTCTGTTTGAATCACATCCTGTTCTAAATTGAAAAGAGTGTTAAACATTTATTCCCAGGTACTTCCCTGGCAGTCCAGTGGTTAAGACTTTGTCTCCCAATGAGGAGGCTGTGGGTTCAATCCCTGGTCGGGGACCTACGATCCAACATACTTCGTGGCCAAAAAACCAAAACGTAAAACAGAAGCAAAATTGTAACAAATCCAATAAAGACTTAAATATTAAAGCAAAACAAAAAACCTGCTTGTTTCAAAGTCTCTCCTGTGAGACAGTGCATAAAAGCAAGGATTTCTGGCTCAAAGATCAGACTCAGTGATCTCCAGGAGGCAGGGTGAGTAACAGCCTTCTAATGATAGTTTTGCAGAGCTACCCAGAACCTCCATGTCAAAAGGGACACTGCCCCACTCCAGTACTCTTGCCTGGAAAATCCCATGGACAGAGGAGCCTGGTGGGCTGCAGTCCATGGGGTCGAGAAGAGTCAGACACGACTGAGTGACTTCCCTTTTACTTTTCACTTTCATGCATTGGAGAAGGAAATGGCAACCCACTCAAGTGTTCTTGCCTGGAGAATCCCAGGGACGGGAAAGTCTGGTGGGCTGCCGTCTATGGGGTCACACAGAGTCGAACACGACTGAAGTGACTTAGCAGCAGCAGCAGCAGATGTGGTTAAATTAAGGGTCTTGGGTGGGAGCTTATCGCAGGTTGTCATGGGGGGGTGCCCCACTAGTCACGGGTCTTTTTTAAATATAATTTTATTTTTATTTATTTATTCATTTGGTTGCTGCTCACAGGCTTAGCTGCTTTGCAGCCTGCGGGATCTTAGTTCCCTGACTGGGCATCAAACACACATCCCCTGCATCGCAGGGCAGATTCTTAGCCACTGGACCACCGGCAGGTCCCCATAAGTGTTCGTTAAAAGGGAAGCCGGAGGGTGGGGGTGTGTGAGGCAAGAAGGGAGGAAGGAAGCAGAGGTCAGAGAGGAGAAGAGGCGCTCCCCTCCTGTGTCTGGAGGACGGAGCTCCACGACAGGGAGCACAGGCAGAGTCTAGAAGCTCGAAAAGGCAAGAACACCAACGGGAAAGTAGCAAGTAGTGCAGGCTTGGGGACAGGGTTTAGACTTCTGCTCTCTAGAACTGAAAGAGTTCACATTGGGCTGCTCTCGTCCACAGTGCCTCTGGTATGTTGTTTCAGGTTCGACAGGAAGCGAGTACACTGCTGCATCGGATGGGTGACCCAGCCAGGGCCCTGGAACCGCCGCCCCCACAAGTGAGCACAGTGCTTTGATGCCAGCGGAGGGTCATTGGCGCTTGTCAGTCCACTGGGGCGGGGGCTCATCTGACTTCACTGAGGGACCCCCCTGGCTGCACCAGGCTTCAGCCAACAGGACGATCATGACCAGGAGAAGCAGGGCAGCCAGGCTCAGGCGGACTTGAGTCTCCACGGAAGGATGCCAAGCCGTAGGCGCTGAGAGAGAGGAGGTAGAATGGCTGATTGCCGTTGGTGGTTGTTGATTACTCACTCAGCTGTGTCCTTGTGACCCCATGGACTGTGGCCCACCAGGTTCCTCCATCCATGGGATTTCCCAGGCAAGGATATTGAGTGAGTTTCCATGCCCTTCTCCAGGGCATCTTCCTGACCTGGGGATTGAACGTGGGTCTCCTACTTGGCAGGTAAATTCTTTACCATTAGCTACCAGGGAAGCTGTCCATGCCTCTAAAGGATCCTAAAACTCAAGCTCATTTCTGCAGACCTCTGGACCTGGTGGGAAGCCCGCCCAGCCCACTCCCTCGGGGTAAGCATTAAACACCTTTCTTTCCTCCTGTCATTACGGGCGCTGTGCTGATACTGCACTTCTGGGGTCAAGAAAGACAGGACTGGGGCGCTGGAGGCTGCCAGTCCCTGCCCAGAGCCTGGCCTGCTCCTCGCTCAGTATCTCCTGTGATTTGACCATTCCTGCAGCAGACACTCTGGCCTCTGTTACCCATGGGCTCCTGAGCGGGTCTCTACCTCTGGGTCTTGGCCCAGGGCTGTTCCTCTGCATGTCCTGCGCTCTCTACAAGGATCACCCCTCTGATTTCATCCCAGTGTCTGTTAAAAATACATCCACGAGGGACTTGCTTGTTGAGCCCTCTTCTAAATCACTAGCCCCTTCTGTCAGTCTTGTTCTGTTACACTGTGTGACTCTGTTTTTCCCAACCAGTCATTATGTGACACATTTTTATTCTAACAAAAATGAAAATACATATAACACATGTATTAATATAGTCTATGTAAATATTTTTCTGCAAAGGATATATGATATTTAATAATAGTTACATATATAAAAAATACATATATATATACATGAGGTTCCTTGTAGCTCAAACAGTAAAGAATCTGCCTGCTATGCAGGAGACCAGGGTTCAATCCCTGGGTCAGAAAGATCCTCTGGAGAAGGGAATGGCAACCCACTCCAGTGTTCTTGCCTGGGAAATCCCATGGACAGAGGAGCCTGGTGGGCTACAGTTTGTGGGGTCACAGAGTCGGACACGACTGAGCAACTAACACACACGTATATCCATATAATATATAACATGTACATCTGCATCCATGCGGTTAACACTCCAGGCCAGAGAGAAGGGAACACAGAATCTCTTCTCAGTTTTCCACCTAAACTCAGTTACTCACCTGTTGAACGTCTGGGCTGTGTGAGGCTGGGAGAGTCAGTAGTTCCCGAAAACAGAGGTGAAGTGGGAGAGGTCTTCCTTATTTCGCTCAGTCAGGCTCTCACTTCCCACAGTCCCAGGGACCCACATGGCCCGTCCCTGGCCCATCCCTCAGAGATGCGTGTCTAAGCTGATTGCACTCACACCTCCCCCCCCATTTCGGTCTTTTTCCCCAGCCAGTGCTTTAACCGACTAGAGTCAGCCCACAGGGCGGGGAGCAGGTGGGTGGACTGGGCTTCTTCCTCACCTTCAACCTGAAGCTGCAGTGGGTCACTGGGCTGAGACCACACGTAGGGATATTCGCGGAAGGCACCGTAGCATCTGTAGGTCCCCGCCTGTGTGGAGGAGACTGGATTCAAGAGGAAGATGGTCTGGCGTCCTCCGTCGTGGGGGACGGAGCTTTGGTTCTGGGTGATGTGATCTCCATCTTCTTTGGTGAGGATAAATACATCATGGTTGATTTTGGAGAAACACTGCAACTTCACAGTCTCCCCCGGAGCCACCACTGTGCCAGCCATGCTGGAGAGGGAGGGCTTGTCATAAGCTCCTGAGAAAGAAGGAAGTTCAGCGATGAAGGGAAGGGTCACGTAGGCACTGTCCCTTTTTGTCCCCTGGGAGCAGACGTGGCTCTGGTCTCTCTCCCGTCCTCGCCCCGCTCACCCTTGAGGAAGTCTCTCGGCATCATCCCTGAGACCTCCCCAAGGACAAGGCTTGGTCCTCCTGCTTCCTGTCCCCGAAGCCTGGTCCTTCCCTCGGCAGAGGGGTCAGTCCCGGCTCCGCTGCCTCTGTGCCCCCCTCACCCGTCATCACCAGCTGCAGGGGGTCACTGAACTGGGACCAGTGGCCTCCTCTCTGATAGGAGCAGTGGTACAGCCCTGTCTTGTCTGTTGTAACCTCTGCAATATTCAAAGTGTTGGTCTTCCTGGACGTGATCTGTTCGTCTTTGTCCATGGGCTCAGGACTTCCCACTCTTGATATCCTGTACCCCTCAGCTTGTTTAGGTCCTTGACACAGGAGGGTCACAGGACTCTTAGCTGGAACTGTGGATCCAGGCAGAGCTGTAATACGAGGTGGGGGGAGATTTCCTAGAACACAGGGAACAGGTAATAGACACACAAGCGTTTCTCCCTCCACCCTTCTGTTTCTCCCCCTCTTACAGCCCCCGCTCTAAAGTCTGAGTCCCCTCTTTCCAGCAGCCAAGAGACCTGATACCTGGCTTAAACCCTGCTGGGTCCTCAGGAGTATCACACAGAACACTCACCCTTCTGTGCCCAAGTGCTCTGGCTCAGACACAACCCTAGAAAGAAACACCCGGTGAGAACAGCCTAGCCTTAAAGAACCACCAGCCCTGCTCTCCTTAGCCGTCTATTTGTACCTAACCCTCTCTCCCCGACTGACCAAGACAGAGCAGCGAGGGAGGAACCATGGACATGATCCCAGCTTCAGGCTGCCCACTGGCCTCAGCCCTGCTCCTCTGATGAAGGGCACACTGCTCCGTCGAGTGACCCACACTTACAGGAAGCTGTGCAGTTGCTTTCAGTTCTCAGCCCTGTAGTGAAGGCAGTTCACATCCTCTTCCTCCTGGGTTGGGAGTGGGGCATACAGACGTTGCTGACACCATGAAGACACTGAACTGAACTTCTCCTCTGTGGGCATACTGGGTCATGGCTGGGGGGAGAGACTCATGGTGTCGGGGTTGAAACTTCAGAGGCCCGTGGCTCAGGAGGGCTTCCCTCAGGACTGAGGAGATGACTGAAGGTTCCAACTCAGAGCAAGAGGTTGTTGTTGTTCAGTCACTCAGTCGTGTCTGACTCTTAGAGACCCCATGGGCTGCAGCATGCTAGGCCTCCCTGTCCATCACTGTCTCCCAGAGTTTGCTCCCTCTTGTGTCCATTGCGGTTAGACAGGGCTTTCTTTCTTCTGACACTGTGGAGAATACACATATCTATGTCTATCTATCATTATCTGTCATTTTATTGTCTACTTATTTATCATCTATCAATCATGCATTTATTATCTATTGATCATTTATTATCATCTACCTGCTGCTCCTGCTGCTAAGTCGCTTCAGTCCTGTCAGACTCTGTGCGACCCCATAGACGGCAGCCCACCAGGCTCCCCCATCCCTGGGATTCTCCTGGCAAGAACACTAGAGTGGGCTGCCATTTCCTTCTCCAATGCATGAGAGTGAAAAGTGAAAGTGAAGTCGCTCAGTTGTGTCCAACCCTCAGCTACACCATGGACTGCAGCCTACCAGGCTCCTCCATCCATGGGGTTTTCCAGGCAAGAGTACTGGAGTGGGGTACCATCGTCTTCTCCACTTGCTTTCGAGACTTTTAAAATTCTACAAAGAGTCAGACACGCCTGAGTGACTTTTCCTTTCACAAGGGCTATATTGAAGGAAAAAAAATCAGCATTTCTAACCCTAGACCCATTTGCCACCCAGCAAGAACAACCAGTCTAAGGAATGTACACATTACACATAAGCAATGTTTATTAAGCATCATCTCTGTTTGAATCACATCCTGTTCTAAATTGAAAAGAGTGTTAAACATTTATTCCCAGGTACTTCCCTGGCAGTCCAGTGGTTAAGACTTTGTCTCCCAATTCGGGGGCTGTGGGTTCAATCCCTGGTCGGGGACCTACGATCCAACATACTTCGTGGCCAAAAAACCAAAACGTAAAACAGAAGCAAAATCGTAACAAATCCAATAAAGACTTAAATATTAAAGCAAAACAAAAAACCTGCTTGTTTCAAAGTCTCTCCTGTGAGACAGTGCATAAAAGCAAGGATTTCTGGCTCAAAGATCAGACTCAGTGATCTCCAGGAGGCAGGGTGAGTAACAGCCTTCTACTGATAGTTTTGCAGAGCTACCCAGAACCTCCATGTCAAAAGGGACACTGCCCCACTCCAGTACTCTTGCCTGGAAAATCCCATGGACAGAGGAGCCTGGTGGGCTGCAGTCCATGGGGTCGCTAAGAGTCAGACACGACTGAGCGACTTCCCTTTCACTTTTCACTTTCATGCATTGGAGAAGGAAATGGCAACCCACTCCAGTGTTCTTGCCTGGAGAATCCCAGGGACGGGAAAGTCTGGTGGGCTGCCATCTATGGGGTCACACAGAGTCGAACACAACTGAAGTGACTTAGCAGCAGCAGCAGCAGCAGATGTGGTGAAATTAAGGGTCTTGGGTGGGAGCTTATCGCAGGTTGTCATGGGCAGGGGGTGGTGCCCCATGTAGTCACGGGTCTTTTTTAAATATAATTTTATTTTTATTTATTTATTCATTTGGTTGCTGCTCACAGGCTTAGCTGCTTTGCAGCCTGTGGGATCTTAGTTCCCCGACTGGGCATCAAACACACATCCCCTGCATCGCAGGGCAGATTCTTAACCACTGGACCACCGGCAGGTCCCCATAAGTGTTTGTCAAGAGGGAAGCAGGAGGGTGGGGGTGTGTGAGGCAAGAAGGGAGGAAGGAAGCAGAGGTCAGAGAGGAGAAGAGGCGCTCCCCTCCTGGGTCTGAAGGACAGAGCTCCATGACAGGGAGCACAGGCAGAGTCTAGAAGCTCGAAAAGGCAAGAACACCAACGGGAAAGTAGCAAGTAGTGCAGGCTTGGGGACAGGGTTTAGATTTCTGCTCTCTAGAACTGAAAGAGAATTCACAGTGGGCTGCTCTCGTCCACAGTGCCTCTGGTACGTTGTTGAGGTTCGACAGGAAGCGAGTACACTGCTGCATCGGATGGGTGACCCAGCCAGGGCCCTGGAACCGCCACCCCCACAGGTGAGCATAGTGCTTTGATGCCAGCGGAGGGTCATCGGCGCTTGTCAGTCCACTGGGGTGGGGGCTCATCTGACTTCACTGAGGGACCCCCCTGGCTGCACCAGGCTTCAGCCAACAGGACGACCATGACCAGGAGAAGCAGGGCAGCCAGGCTCAGGCGGACTTGGGTCTCCACGGAAGGATGCCAAGGGCTAGGCGCTGAGAGAGGAGGTAGAAGGGCCGATTCCCGTTGGTGGTTGTTGATTAGTCACTCAGCTGTGTCCTTGTGACTCCATGGACTGTGGCCCACCAGGTTCCTCCATCCATGGGATTTCCCAGGCAAGGGTATTGAGTGAGTTGCCATGCCCTTCTCCAGGGCATCTTCCTGACCTGGGGATTGAACCTGGGTCTCCTACTTGGCAGGTAAATTCTTTACCACTAGCTACCAGGGAAGCTGTCCATGCCTCAAAAGGATCCTAAAACTCAAGCTCATTTCTGCAGACCTCTGGACCTGGTGGGAAGTCTGCCCAGGCTACTCCCTCGGGGTAAGCATTAAACACCTTTCTTTCCTCCTGTCATTACGGGCGCTGTGCTGATACTGGACTTCTGGAGTCAAGAAAGACAGGACTGGGGTGCTGGAGGCTGCCAGTCCCTGCCCAGAGCCTGGCCTGCTCCTCGCTCAGTATCTCCTGTGATTTGACCATTCCCGCAGCAGACACGCTGGCCTCTGTTACCCATGGGCTCCTGAGCGCGTCTCTACCTCTGTGTCTTGGCCCAGGGCTGCTTCCTCTGCCTGTCCTGCGCTCTCTACAAGGATCACCCCTCTGATTTCATCCCAGTGTCTGTTAAAAATACACCCACGAGGGACTTGCTTGTTGAGCCCTCTTCTAAATCACTAGCCCCTTCTGTCAGTCTTGTTCTGTTACACTGTGTGACTCTGTTTTTCCCAACCAGTCATTATGTGACACATTTTTATTCTAACAAAAATGAAAATACATATAACACATGTATTAATATGGTGTATGTAAATATTTTTCTGCAAAGCATATATGATATTTAATAATAGTTACATATATAAAAAATACATATATATACATGGAGTTCCTTGTAGCTCAAACAGTAAAGAATCTGCCTGCTCTGCAGGAGACCAGGGTTCAATCCCTGGGTCAGGAAGATCCTCTGGAGAAGAGAATGACAACCCACTCCAGTGTTCTTGCCTGGGAAATCCCATGGACAGAGGAGCCTGGTGGGCTACAGTCCATTGGGTGGCAGAGTCGGACACGACTGAGAGACTAACAGACATATACATCCATCTAATATATAACATATACATCTGCATCCATGCGGTTAACACTCCAGGTCAGAGAGAAGGGAACACAGAATCTCTTCTCAGTTTTCCACCTAAACTCAGTTACTCACCAGTTGAATGTCTGGGCTGTGTGCTGCTGGGAGAGTCAGTAGTTCCTGAAAACAGAGGTGAAGTGGGAGAGGTCTTCCTTATTTCTGCTGTCAGGCTCTCACCTCCCAGAGTCCCAGGGACCCACATGGCCCGTCCCCGGCCCGTCCCTCAGAGATGTGTGTCTAAGCCGATGGTGCTCACACACCCTCCCTCTTGTAGTCCTCTTCCCCAGCCAGTGCTTTAACCTCACAGAGTCAGCCCCCAGGGCGGGGAGCAGGTGGGTGGACTGGGCTTCTTCCTCACCTTCGACCTGAAGCTGCAGTGGGTCACTGGGCTGAGACCACACGTAGGTGTTGTCGCGGAAGGCACCGTAGCATCTGTAGGTCCCCGCCTGTGTGGAGACTGGATTCAAGAGGAAGATGGTCTGGCGTCCTCCGTCCTGGGGGGTGCAGCTTTGGTTCTGGGTGACGGGATCTCCATCTTCTTTGGTGAGGATAAATGCATCATGGTTGATTTTGGAGAAACACTGCAACTTCACAGTCTCCCCTGGAGCCACCACTGTGCCAGCCATGCTGGAGAGGGAGGGCTTGGAATAAGCTCCTGAGAAAGAAAGAAAGAAGTTCAGCGATGAAGGGAAGGGTCAAGTAGGCACTGTCCCTTTTTGTCCCCTGGGAGCAGACGTGGCTCTGGTCTCTCTCCCGTCCTCGCCCCGCTCACCCTTGAGGAAGTCTCTCGGCATCATCCCTGAGACCTCCCCAAACACAAGGCTTGGTCCTCCTGCTTCCTGTCCCCAAAGCCTGGTCCTTCCCTCGGCAGAGGGGTCAGTCCCGGCTCCACTGCCTCTGTGGCCCCCTCACCGGTCATCACCAGCTGCAGGGGGTCACTGAACTGGGACCAGCGGCCTCCTCTCTGATAGGAGCAGTGGTACAGCCCTGTCTTCTCAAATGTCATCTCTGTGATACTCAAAGTGTTGGTCTTCCTGGGCGTGATCTGTTTCTCTCTGTCCATGGGCTCAGGACTTCCCACTCTTGATATCCTGTACCCCTCAGCTTGTTTAGGTCCTTGACACAGGAGGGTCACAGGACTCTTAGCTGGAACTGTGGATCCAGGCAGAGCTGTGATAAGAGGCGGGGGTAGATTTCCTAGAACACAGGGAACAGGTAATAGACACACAAGCGTTTCTCCCTCCACCCTTCTGTTTCTCCCCCTCTTAGAACCCCCGCTCTAAAGCCTGAGTCCCCTCTTTCCAGCGGCCAAGAGATCTGATATCTGGCTTAAACCCTGCTGGGTCCACAGGACTATCACACAGAACACTCACCCTTCTGTGCACAAGTGCTCTGGCTCAAACACAACCCTAGAAAGAAACACCCAGTGAGAACAGCCCCGCCTTAAAGAACCACCAGCCCTGCCCTTCTTAGCTGTCTATTTGCACCCTAACCCTCTCTCCCTGACTGACCAAGACAGAGCAGTGAGGGAGGAACCACGGACATGATCCCGTGCTCAGGCTGAGGGGTGGCCTTGCTGATGCTGAATGGACTTGTTAGAAGAGACACAGCCCTCCAGGAAGTAAGGTTGTGGCCCACTCGTGAGAACAAAGGCAGTCAGCGTCCTCTTTCCCCCTACTTCCTCTGGGTGAGGCTTGAAGTTCTGTCCTTAAGAAGACGTTCATCATCTGTACTTCAGCCTGAGGGATCTTTCTTGTATCATGTGGCATGTGGGATCTGAGTTCCTGGACCAGAGATCAAACCCACAACCCCTACATTGCAAGGCGGGTTCTTAACTGCCACACCCCCAGGCACGTCCAATCACCTTTGCATCAGATTATCACTGGTCTAATCTGATTCCTCTCTTTCTTCGCCAATCCCCTGTCAGCATTTTAATCTTTACATAATGCAAGGGGTAAGAGACTCTCAGTGTAAACACAGGAGGGAAATAAATTCCGCTGTGGGGATTGCTCTGAAATCTCAAGTGTATTAAGGGCCCTGGCCTCTTAACGCTGCATTCCAGTTCTTTGTATGCAAATCTGGGGGAGTGTTGAAGAGTTCCCAAAGCTACAATCACATGGTATATGGAAATTGTCCAAAACAGACCTTGGTAGAGAGATCATTGCAGAGTCACTAGGAGAGCAACTCTTCTGCCCTTTCCTGTTTGCCCATTCTGGTTTTCCCCAATCCTAGAAGGACCTATGAGTAATGACAGAAATGAAATCACTAGCCAATTTAACCTAACTGCTGATTTACGCTCTACTGAATGCCCACCGTGTCTTGCCAACCCTGTATATTCTTTTCCAGATTAAAGGAAGAATGAAGAATTTTTAAAGAGTGACTAGCTCTCTACTCCCTTAGGGATCCCTCAGGCTGATCACACGGGCAAGATAACTTCTGAAGAAAAATTGCATGGGAGTCCCTGGTGGTGTAGTGGTTGGGATGTCACCTTCCAATACAGGGGCTGTGGGTTTGACCTCTGAAGGGGGTAGCTAAGATCCCATTTGCCTTACAAAGCAATATTCCCTTTCTACCAACACTTGCCTCTCCAATACATTATTTTTAAACATATTGTTTGATGTGGACCATTTAAAATGGTCTTTAGTGAATTTGTTACAATATTGATTGTATGTTTTGGTGGTTGTTTTTGGCCATGAGGCATGTGGGATCTCAGCTCCCTAACCAGGGATGGAACCCACACTCTCTGTGTTGGAAGATGAAGTCTTAACCACTGGACCAGCAGGGAAAGCCCTCCAGTACTGGTTTTAGAGTGGAGAGCAGCTGAATCTGAGCTTGGTAACAATTATTCCACCATCCCCACCCACTTCTGCAATATTCCCAACCTTATGTCAGCATTGATTATCCACTGGTGTCAATTTTGAACCTAAATGAGATACCCACACACCAGGTGGCTCAGTGGTAATGATTCTGCCTGCCAATGCAGGAGACACAGGAGATGCAGGATCGACCCCTGGGTCGGGAAGAGCTCCTGGAGGAGGAGATGGCAACTCACTCCAGTAGTCTTGGCTGGAGAAGCCTATGGACAGAGGAGCCTGGCTGGCTGTATAGTCCATGGGGTCACAAAGAGTCAGACGGGACTGAGCGACTGAACACACACACACACACGTAAGGTTAAGTCACGACTTTGTTCTTAAACTTTCATTCTGGCTGAACCGAACTGAATAGTTATGGCACCTATTCTGGATACACACATACCATTGATTTAAAGTATTCCCTATTATATTGTCATAATGCTATCTTTGCAAAAATCTAAGATAACTTAAGACACCCTGGGCTTCCCAGGTAGCTCAAACAGTAAGGAGTCCGCCTGCAATGCAGGAGACCTGGGTTCAATCCCTGGAGTAGGAAGATCCCCTGGAGGTGGGAATGACAATCCACTCCAGTATTCTTTCCTGCAGAATCCCATGGACAGAGGAACCTGGTGGGCTACAGTCCCTGGGGTCACACAGAGTCAGACCGGAGTTAGCACGCATGAACAGACACACGTAGTCACACTGTAGATCTAAACCTTTTCCAGTTGCAATTCCCTCAGGACTTAAAGGCTACCGTGACATGGCATACAGGTTTTATTACAGGGATTGGACTTGACTGTGATCACAGAGAAAGAAATTTGTGGAAGGCCACTGTGACAGCATCTGTGGTCCTCCTGATGTCATGAAAAGTCAGGCAGACTGGGAGCTGAGAGGCGAACCTGGGTGTGTGTGGCAGGGGGCAGCGGGGTAGATCGGGTCAGAACTGGAGCGCTCGAGAAAACCAGTGTCAACCTGTCCATCTCTGGCTCCTGTCTCAGTGAAGCCTAGGGCTCTTTATCATAGGTCTTCAAAAAGGCGGCACAGGTGCTGGCCTCGTTGAAGGAGCTGGGGGAGTTGGAGGCACTGGGCTTGGCTGTGGGCTCGCACCAGTGGGTGGGCCGGCAAGTCCATATAAGGTGTGTGGGCTGAACACAGGCCCCCTGGGTGTGGTCACATTCAGCATCTGGGTGTCAGCAGGCCCGCAGCTTCACTTCCACCTTCAGTGCCTTGGGTCAGTTCCTGTTGTGGTTGCTCCTAACCCAGAGCTGGAGGGGGAAGAAAATTCTAGGAAATGTAGTACAAATTTAGCTAAACTAACAGACAGGAAAGCCACAGTCACGGTTTCTCATCAACCTGGCTTCCAAAACACATCCTTTAACCATACTCTGGGCTTCCCCGATGGCTCAGTATGTAAAGAATCCGCCTGCAGTGCAGGAGACACGGAGATGCAGGTTCGATCCCTGGGCCAGGTAGAGCTCCTGGAGGAGGAAAATGGCAACCCACTCCATTAGTCTCACAGGAAACATCCCAAGGACAGAGGAGCCTGGCGGGCTACAGTCCATGGGGGGCACAAAGGAGTTGGACACAACTGAACGACTAAGCACAAAAGCACACAACCACACTTCCCTTTTGGATACAGACATGGAAAAACCAGGGTTTCACTTGACATGATAATGCCAGTATTCTTCATACTGCTGGAAGCATGCCAGTCATCCCCCAGTAGAGGATACAATGGCTTTTATCCATCGTGGGGTGAGGTTCAGTCCTTTCCTAGTCAAGTCATGCTCTTAGTTTGGTAACCGGTCAGGTATCAGAATCACTGATGTTTGTGGCTTTGACCAGTGTCTCCCTTTTCCCCACCTCCCCAGCCCCTGGGAACCACCGTTCTACTCTCTTGTCTCCACAAGTTCAACTTTTTTTTTCCTATTCTTTTTTTTAAAAATTTTAATTGGAGGCTAATTACAATATTGTATTGGTTTTGCCATACATCAACATGAATCTGCCATGGGTGTACATGGGTTCCCAATCCTGAACCCCCCTCCCACCTCCCTCCCCATACCATCCCTCTGGGTCATCCCAGTGCACCAGCCCCAAGCATCCTGTATCCTAAGATTCCACATATAGGTGATACCTTTCACCATGTGACTTTCTCTGTCAGGCTTAATTTCACTTAGCAGAATGCCCTCCAGGTTCATCTATGTGGTCACCAATGGCAGCATTTGGAGACCCAAATTAGAAGAAATTTATTTCTTTTTCAACTTTTTATTTTGTATCGAGGGTTACAGCCAATGAACACTGTTGTGATCATGTCAAGTGGATAGTGAAGGGACTCAGCCTTACCTTTACACGTATCCGTTCTCCCCCAAGCCCCTCTCCCATCCAGGCTGCCACCGAACAGGGAGCAGAGTTCCCTGTGCTCCACAGCAGGTCCTTGTTGGTTCTCCATTTTAAATACAGCAATATGTATATGTTGATCCCAAACTCCCTAACTATCTTTCCCCCAGTCCCTCCCCGTGGCCACCATAAGTTCATTCTCCAAGCCTGTGAGTTAGAAGCAGGTGATTTAGATGGTGGGTTTTATTTCTCCTTCTCAGGGTAACAGTCCTGCCTTGTCTGTGACCTTCACCTGCCTGTTTACAGAGACCCACGGCCTGGCTTAAGTCAGTTGTAACAGCACTGGACATGCTGTTGAAGTATTTTGGAATTGTGGCTTCTTATCAACTTAACCAGTGCTATGTTCTGGCCAAAAGAGTTCCTCTTTTGAATATCCGACCACCTTTGTGGGCTTGGTCTACCCTCCCCAAACTCAATTATTCAGAAGGCTGTTTAATTGCACCCCTCTCCCCTGCCACCCACGAGTTATATGAACTTCGGGATGTTAGCTGACATTTCAGTCTTAATTTCTTCACTCGTAAATGAGAATGTTCAGAGCCCATGTAGGGTTATGGGATGATTAAATAAAATCATGTAAAGACTGGCTCACAACACATATGATTCCAAGGATATATATGGGATTGTATTTTTTCCAGTGGGTTTTCTGAATTCTGAAATATGTGTGTGCATGTGTGAGAAACCGGAAAAGACCCTGATGCAGGGAAAGATTGAAGGCGGGAGGAGAAGGGGATGACAAAGGACCAGATGGTTGGATGGCATCACTGACTCAATGGACATGAATTTGAGCAAGCTCCAGGAGATGGTGAAGGACAGGGAAGCCTGGCGTGCTGCAGCCCATGGGGTTGCAAAGAGTCGGACATGACTGAGCAACTGAACAAAGACAGCAACAAATGTGTGAGTAAACAACTATATACTTGGTGATTTAGTTGGTTAGTTAGCTATTGGCCTTAGCTAATAGTTCAAGGCACTGACTGACAAGCCTTATTGTCTTGATTTGAACCCTGGATCAGCCAATTATAATCCTATAGCTAATTGAGCGTTACTTAAAAAAATGTTTTTTTTTTGGCTGCAATGGTTGGCATGTAGGATCTTTGTTCCCTGACCAGGGATAAAACCAGTGCCCGCTGCATCATTGGAAGTCCAGAGTTTTAACCACTGAACCACCAGGGAATTCCCCTGAACATTACTGTTTAGCATTCAAAAGACTGAAATAATCATAGTAACTACTTCATAAATTTTATGAGATTTAAAGGGTGTAATATGTGCAATGTTGTTACAATGGTTCTAAGCAATAGTTTGTTCCACAATTTTATTGTTATTAACAAAATAATAGTTTTATTATTAATAAAAATTAATACTATTATTAATTTTCATTTAAAAACCAATCATTGATACTTCCCTTTAATTATACAGGCTGTTAAACCATCCTTTAAAATGCTGAATGGCACTGCAGGCCATGGCTAACATAACCTGTTTTGGTAGCTATTAGTTTTCTCGGGCATTTGTTTAATTTGCACAGCTGTCATCTCTCCTAGGAGTACATGAACGTGTCCCCATTCTTTATGAGATAGGCTTCCAATAAACACCATTTTTGGTTTAATTTGTACCCACTGTTTATTGGTGAAGTTAATTGTCAATACATTGACTGGATTTGTATTTCAACATTTCTGAATCATAAGTGTGAGTGTTGAAAAGAAGATGAGAGATGCAACTTTTTACAGAGTGAAAGAGAAATACATTCTCAGCGTTTGTATTGTACGTGTGTGCATAGAAACATCGAATTGCCAGATACTGCTTATAAATAGTAGGTTGATACATGGCAAGATGGGATTTCAATTCCCATTTGCTTAGGCTTATTGATTGATAAGACTAAACAAAATACTATGTAGTTTATTTTGTGGGGAAACAGAAAGAAACGTTGACAACAGTAATCAAGGCTTTTCTCCTATGTTTTGAGTGAAAATATCCAGAAAGTCTCTGGCCAAAGATCTTCCAATTTCAGCAAATCAGGGCAAAATAGAAAATACTTCTTACACACACACACACACACACACACACACACACACAGTGTGTGTGAAGTGATGGATGTGCTAGCTTGATGGCGGTGATTATTTCACAGTGTAAACATATATCACATAGTACACCTTAAATATATAAAATGTCTATTTGTTAATTATGTTTTCAAAAGCTGGTAAAAAAAACCCAACAAACCTGACTCATGAAAAAAAATCATCAACAACAACACAAAGACCAGAAAGAAACTTGTGTGCGTGCTTAGTTGCTAAGTCAAGTCTGACTCTCTGCAGGCCCACAGACTGCATCAGGCTCCTCTGTCCATGGGATTTCCCACAAGAATACTGGAGTGGGTGCCATTTCCTTCTCCAGGGGATCTTCCCGGCCCAGGGATTGAACCTGGGTCTCCTGTGGCTCCTCCTTTGGCAGGGGGATTATTTACCACTGAGCCACCTGTGGAAGCCACAAAGAAACTATATGGGACTAAAAATAACCGTGTACATGTGCAGTTGGGGCAAATTCTGGACAAAAGAAACAAAGAGACCCAAAAGCCCAACTGCCAATTTTGAAGAGCCTGGAGCAAAAGCAGAGTCCTGTGTCATGCCCCCTACACTCAACACCTCCTTAGAAGGGGCCAAACCATGCAAGCTGCCCCTCCAGCCTGACCCCTGGACACCCCTACCCTCTCCCCATATAAGGAACCAGCTCACCCTCCCCTCCTCAGGAATAAGCAAGCTGTCCAGGGAAACTGTTTCCTGTTCTCACTTCCCCCTGCTGCAGCAGGGACCCTGGTTAAGCCATGCCTGAATTACCTGTCTGGCTTCTGATCAGTTTCTGTTAACTGCGGAAGGTCAAGGACTCTGGTGGATGTAAGAATCACCTGAGGAAGCCTCCTGGCTTCCTAAAGCCCCACCCCAGACCAATTCAATTAGGATCACCAAGGGTAGGACCTGGGTGATTGCAATGTGAGTCGAATTTTCAAGATTGAGAACAAGCCACTGTTGGTAGGAGGGCCATTTCACCCTGGGCAGGAAGTCCAGCCCTCACCCTGGGGCCTGTGGGCCAATCCCAGAGCATGGGCTGGCGGGGGGGCTTTTCTTATTGGAGATTTCATTTGTGTGAAATACCCACAGGCTGCAACTGAGTCCTAGCTGGAGGGAGGTGAGTACCGACTCTCCAGTCTGTTTCTCTGTCTTGTCTTTTAAGTCAGTGGCGATTATTGGTGGAGTCTGTAGCACTGAACATTGCAAGCTTTAATGGCTGGCATGAGGCTTTTATTATTTTTTGGCCAAGCAGCAGCCTGTGGGATCTTGGAACCCATGACCCCTGTAGTGGAAGCACTGAGTCCTAACCACTGCAGTGCCAGGGAAGTCCCTTAGAAGGATTTTTTGAAGTCCTCAGGCTGAACTCTCTCTTTATTAGGTGGAGAAAAGACTTGGATGGGGGTAGCTGCCAATGACTTCCTATGGAATTTTCCCCCTTCTGGTTGTCTTGCTTTAATTGGCACATTTCAGGTGTGGTGATGTTTTTCGATTATTGTGCTCCTCTGATTTAGCATTTTAGCATGAACATTTTAATTTTTTTTAAGTTTTTTTTTTGATGTGGACTATTTTTAAGTCTTTATTGAGTTTGTTACAATATTGCTTCTGCTTCTTTTTTATGTTTTGGTTTTTTTGGCCATGAGGCGTGTGGGATTTTAGCTCTCTGACCAGGGATTGAACCTGCAACCCCTGCATCAGAAGGCAAGGTCCCAGTCACTGGACCACCGGGGAAGTCCCTGCATGAGTGTTTTTATGTTAAATATCTTTTATGTTAAATAATGATCATGAGCCCTTATCATACATTGTGTTTTGAAATATTTTGCATAATAAATCTTCTGATTGGGTGTACCTCCACCCCACCCCACCCCACCAAGTACTTACTAAACTGTGTTTTTCATCTTGTGAATCATCCCTGAGTGTTGCCCATTTAATGCAGGAGGATGTAAGGATTTTTGTTTATTTCCTTCTTGTTTCACTGAGGCTTCCCTGATAGCTCAGTTGGTAAAGAATTCACCTGCAATGCAGGAGACCCTGGTTTGATTCCCGAGTTGGAAAGTTCTGCTGGAGAAGGGAAAGGCTATCCACTCCAGTATCCTTGGGCTTCCCTGGTGGCTCAGCTGGTACAGAGTCCTGCAATGTGGGAGACCTGGATTCGATCCTTGAGTTGGGATGATCCCCTGGAGAAGGGAAAGGCTACCCACTCCAGTATTGCGGCCTGGAGAATTCCATGGACTATATAGTGCATGGGGTTGCAAAGAGTCGGACATGACTGAGCGACGTTCACTTCAATGAGGAAATGTCAGTGATTGAGAGCACAGATTTTTGAGTTAAACTCCTGGATATAATCTTGGCTTCAACTCAAGCAACTGGGAGAACCTGCGTCTTTGTTTCCCTATGCCCATGATCCTGTAACTAATATTTATCATAATCACCTGGAAGGTTTGTTAAAAACAGTTTCCTGAGCCCATCTCCAGGGTTACTGATTTTATAGGCCTGGGATAGGGCCTAAGAGGAGAAGGGCATGGCAACCCACTCCAGTGTTCTTGCCTGGAGAATTACATGGACACAGCAGCCTGGTAGGCTATAGTCCATGGGGTCGCAAAGAGTTAGACACGACTGAGCGACTAAAACAACAACCATCATTCTGGGAACAGGGTCTCTATCATCAGAGATGTCTGCAAAGAACATGGGTGGAGGACAGTGGGAGAAACCAGCAGGACTTGGTGCTCAGAGTCTGCCCTGAGTCCCATCGTCTCTGCTGGCCCCCCAAACGATGCTTTACCAAACATTTGCTTTTCCATCTTCACCTGTATTTCCCTCCTCCCCTTTGAGTTCAAAGCTATTACCTTCAGCAGCCTCTTTTTGTTTAAGCTGAAGATAATTTTTAAGTGGAGGGTTTCAGCCATTTTGTTGAGTTAATTCAGTTTTCCTGGGTTCTCGTTCTTGTTATTAAAATGCTTTTTTTATTCTCTTGTTAATTCATCTGACGTCAATTTAATTCTTAGACCAGTCAGAAGAACCCAGGAGAGGGGAAGCCCATTTCTTCCTCCCTAATGCTGGTCCTTTACAGTATGAATGTTCCAGTTGAGTATAATCACTTTCACCTCAATGCTCTTCCCTTGCACATCAGTACAGGAGAAGAGGAGATACACAAACACGATGGAGAAATTCTCCGTCTGGAAGGATATACTGTGGTCAGGAGATGACGGTGGTTTCCACTACAACATTACCCAGAGAAGCCCCAAGCTGATAACATACCTGAACCCGCAGGCACCCACACAGTCCACCCCACTCACGATGGTGCTGTATGGTCCTGCTGGCGTCGGGAAAACCACACGGGCCAAGGAGCTGATGCTGGACTGGATGCAGGATGACCTGGCAGAGACCTCCAACTCTGCCTTCTACCTCAGCTGCAAGGGGCTCAACCACAGGCGGACGTGCACCTTTGCAGAGCTGATATCTGCCAACTGGCCACATGTGCAGGAGGACATACCGGCGATCCTGGCCCAGGCACAGAAAGTCCTGCTCATCCTCGATGGTTTTGATGAGCTGAAGGTCCCCTCGGGGGCACTCATCCACGACATATGTGGCGACTGGAAGAAGCAGAAGCCGGTGCCCGTCCTCCTGGGGAGTTTACTGAAGAGAAAGATGCTACCCAAGGCCACCTTACTCATCACCACCCGACCGGGAGCCCTGAGGGAGCTGCGGCTCTTAACAGAACAGCCGCTCTTCATAGAGATGGAGGGGTTCTTGGAGGAGGACCGGAAGGCGTATTTCCTGAAACACTTTGAAGAGGAGAGTCAGGCCCTGCGAGCTTTCAACTTGATGAAGAACAACGCGGCTCTGTTCCAGCTGGGCTCGGCGCCCTCCGTGTGCTGGATGGTCTGCACCTGCCTAAGACAGCAGATGGAGAAGGGGGAGGACCCCGCCGCCACCTGCAGGACCACCACGGCCCTGTTCCTGCGCTTCCTCTGCGGCCGCTTCACCCCGCCGCATGGCGGCGGCCCCAGGCGGGGCCTCCAGGCTCCGCTCAAGCCCCTGTGCCTCTTGGCTGCTGAGGGCGTGTGGACGCAGAGCTCTGTGTTCGATGGGGAAGACCTCAGGCGACTTGGCGTGGACCCGTCTGCCCTCTGTCCTTTCCTGGACGGGAATATTCTCCAGAAGAGCGAAGACGGTGAGGCCTGCTACTCTTTCATCCATCTCAGCGTCCAGCAGTTTCTGGCCGCCATGTTCTATGTGTTGGAGCCAGAAGAGCAAGAGGAGGAAGGGCTGGGCGGCCGCCGGTGGCACATTGGGGATGTGGGGAAACTGCTGTCCAAGGAGGAAAGGCTGAAGAACCCCAGCCTGACCCACGTCGGGTACTTCCTGTTTGGCCTCTGCAACGAAAGAAGGGCCATGGAGCTGGAGACGACTTTCGGCTGTCTGGTATCAACGGAGATCAAGCGGGAGCTACTGAAACACACACTGATGCCCCATGGGAAGAAATCCTTCTCGGTGACGGACACGAAGGAGGTTCTGAGCTGTCTGTACGAGTCTCAGGAGGAGCAGCTCGTGAAAGATGCCATGGCCCATGTCAAGGAGATGTCCATTCACTTGATGAATACATCCGAAATGATGCAGTCTTCCTTCTGCCTTAAACATTGTGCCAACTTACAGAAGATCTCACTCCAGGTAGGAAAGAAGATATTCCTGGAGAATGATCCCGCATTGAAATCAGACCCTCAGAATGAAACGTAAGAACTCAGTTGTTGTTGTTGTTGTTTTACTTTCCTGGTTCTCCCATCTTCAGCTTCACACTGTTTTAGGAAGAGGACAGAGTCTCCTATGACTCCTTCTGGGTTAGGGTCTGAGTTCTCACTGAAATTTCTTCCTGCCGCGTCACCATTAAAGCTGAGAAACACGATATTCAGATGAGGAATGGGGGCTTTGGAACCTTACTTTTAGTGTCATTGTTGACATGTGGGCTCGCATGTTCTAGACATCTCATATAATTTCCTCCCCTGCCAGTTCTTTTCAAAAATTTTGTTTTCATAAATAGTCACCATGCCATCCATTACATCCCAGGGCTTTGTTATCTTACAACCAGATGTTTGTACCTTTTGAAGAGCTCACCATTTTTTCCACCACCCCTGCCCTTTTGTTGATGGTTCTCTTTCATAGACTTTCCTGTCTGCTTTTCTCCTAGGTCACAGCACGACCATCATTCTCTCCAACTCTGGGCAGATCTCTGCTCTGTGTTCAGTTCAAATGAGAACCTGAACTTTCTGGATGTGAAGGAAAGCTTCCTGAGTCACTCCTCGGTGAGGATTCTTTGCGAGCAGATAACCCACGTCACCTGTCATCTCCAGAAAGTTGTGTAAGTGGCAGCTGATCCTGCAGTTCAGTTCAGTTCAGTCACATCTGACTTTTTGCAACCCCATGGACTGCAGCACACCAGGCCTCCCTGTCCATCACCAACCCCGAGAGTTTACTCAAACTCATGTCCATTGAGTCAGTGATGCCATCCAACCATCTCAGCCTCTGTTGTCCCCTTCTCCTCCTGCCTTCAATCTTTCCCAGCACTGGGATCTCTTCCAATGAGTCAGCTCTTTGCATCAGGTGGCCAAAGTATGGGAGTTTCAGCTTCATCATCAGTCCTTCCAATGAATATTCAGGACTGATTTCCTTTAGGATGGATTGCAATGGGCATTTAAAATGTGAAAGCAGTATTGGAATGTCAAATCAGGCTCCATCCAGTCAGGTGGTCAGAATACAAAGAATTGGAATAGTTGCCTAAAAAAAAAAAAAAGATGTACTTATTTATGGCTATCATGGGTCTTTGTTGCTGTACAGGCTTTCTCTAGTCGTGCAGATTGGGGGCTTCTCATTGCAGTAGCTTCTCTTGTTGCAGAGCATGGGCTCTAGAGTGCAGGCTCAGTAGTTGTGGTGCGTGGGCTTAGTTGTCCCATGGCATGTGGAGTGTTCCTGGACCAGGGACCAAACCTGCGTCCCCTGCACTGGCAGGTGGATTCTTGACCACTGGACCACTGGAGAAGTCCTCCATGCAGCCTTTAATGGTCCATATGTTCAAGGAGTCTGTAACTTATTTGCTGACTTATAGTCCATAACTTACTGTAGCTTGAATGAAAACTGTGTATGGAAATGCAAATGACTACATGGGGATATGGTAGGAAGTGATTTATTTTTTTTCCAGAAAAAGTCAGGCATTGAGGAGGAGGAAAAGCTGTGTGTGGACTTAATGCTGAAAGAAATAAAGGACATAATACTGTCTGAGAGGAAGAAAATTCTCTCTATACTTCTGGCTGGTTGGAAAATGAAATTGATATGAGACAGATTAGGAAAAGAAAATCAAACATTTAATAGCATCTATACATGGGAGAGACCCAGAAAAACTGAGCAACTACCCCAGTGACTGAAATCTTCATGTTAACTACAACCTTCTGTTAAAGAGAATAAAGGATGATAAGGGTTGTGGTTTGGGACTTCAAAGGGGAGGAAGGCAAATCACTTGGAGATGGAAATCAAATGTTTGGTAGACGAAGGATCAGATCTGTATCTCCTGCATTGGCAGGTGGATTCTTTACCACTGAGCCACCAAAGGAAGCTTGGTTACAGGAACAGAACTATCTAAATTCTTCAGGAAGTTAGGGGAAAGATCAAAATGTCTTCCCAAGTGTTTTCAGTTCTTGTTTATTCTCAACTTGAAATAATCTTCACATCAAAGAGACATTTTGGGGTGACAAATTTTGTTCCCCTACAATAAAAAAAAAGGATAGAGAGAGTTTCTCAGAAGATCAGCATAAGCAAAGAGCATCAAACCCTTTACCATCGAATTCCATCTTCCTTCTCATCATCATATACTGCTTCCCCTAGTGGTCTGTCCTTCTCTTCTTTCCACATATCACTCCATTGACTAATTCTACAAGTAAGTTCAGTTCAGTCACTCAGTCGCGTCTGACTCTCTGTGACCCCATGGACTGCAGCACTCCAGGCTTCCCTGTCCATCACCAACTCCTGGAGCTTGCTCAAACTCATGTCCATTGAGTCAGTGATGCCATCCAACCATCTTATCCTCTGCCATCCCCTTCTCTTTCTGCCTTCAATCTTTCCCAGCATCAGGGTCTTTTCCAAGGAGTCAGTGCCTCACATCAGGTGGCCAAAGTACAGGAGTTTCAGCTTTAACATCAGCCCTTCCAATAAATATTCAGGGTTGATTTCCTTTAGGATTGACTGGTTTGATCTCCTTGCAGTCCAAGGGACTCAAGAGTTGTCTCCAGCACCACAGTTCAAAAGTATCAGTTCTTCAACATTCAGCTTTCTTTATAGTCCAACTCTCACATCCATACCTGACTACTGGAAAAAATCATAACTTTGACTAGATGGACCTTTGTTGGCAAAGTAATGTCTCTGCTTTTTAATATGCTGTCTAGGTTGTCATAGGTTTTCTTCCAAGAAGCAAGCGTCTTTTAACTTCATGGCTGCCATCACCATCTGCAGTGATTTTGGAGCCCAAGAAAATAAAGTCTGTCACTGTTTCCATTGTTTCCCCATCTATTTGCCATGAAGTGATGGGACCAGATGCCATGATTTTCATTTTCTGAATGTTGAGTTTTAAGCCAACTTTTTCACTCTCCTCTTTCACTTTCATCAAGAGGCTCTTTAGTTCTTCTTTGCTTTCTGCCATAAGGGTGGTGTCATCTGCATATCTGAGGTTATTGATATTTCTACCGGCAATCTTGATTGCAGCTTGTTCTTCATCCAGCCTGGCATTTTGTGTGATGTACTCTGCATATAAGTTAAATAAGCAGGGTGACAATATACAGCCTTGATGTACTCCTTTCCCAATTTGGAACCAGTTTGTTGTTTCATGTCCAGTTTTAACTGTTGCTTCTTGACCTGCATACAGATTTCTCAGGAGGCAGGTCAGGTGGTCTGGTATTCCCATCTCTTTCAGAATTTTCCACAGTTTGTTGTGATCTACACAGTCAAAGTCTTTGGGTTAATCAGTAAGGCAGAAGTAGATGTTTTTTTCTGGTATTCTCTTTGCTTTTTTGATGATCCAATGGATGTTGGTAATTTGATCTCTGATTCCTCTGCCTTTTCTAAATCCAGCTTGAACATCTGGAAGTTCATGGTTCACGTACTGTTGAAGCCTGGCTTGGAGAATTTTGAGCATTATTTTGCTAGCGTGTGAGATGAGTGTAATTGTGCAGTAGTTTGAGCATTCTTTGGCATTGCCTTTCATTGGGTTTGGAATGAAAACTGACCTTTTCCAGTCCTGTGGCCACTGCTGAGTTTTCCAGATTTGCTGGCATATTGAGTGCAGCACTTTCACAGCATCATCTTTTAGGA
Organism: Bos indicus; assembly: GCF_029378745.1. Lineage (NCBI taxonomy): Eukaryota > Metazoa > Chordata > Mammalia > Artiodactyla > Bovidae > Bos > Bos indicus. The sequence goes on from NC_091777.1 coordinate 63,201,085, forward strand.
TTTGAAATAGCTTAACTGGAATTCCATCACCTCCACTAGCTTTGTTCTTAGTGATGCTCCCTAAGGCCTACTTGACTTCTCATTCTAGGATGTCTGGCTCTAGGTGAATGATCACATCATCATGGTTATCTGGGTCATAAAGATCTTTTTTTGTATAGTTCTTCTGTGTATTCTTGCCACCTCTTCTTAATATCTTCTGCTTCTGTTAGGTCCATACCATTTCTATCCTTTATTGACCCCATCTTTGCATGAAATGTCTCCCTATCCCAATCTTGACTTATGACTTATCCTTGTACTTTGTGTTCCCAGCACCATCCATCTACAACACACAAAACAGAACCCCTTCTTTTTATATTCCCTATCCCCAGGTCAGGAAGATTCCCTTAGAGAAGGGAATGGCTACCTACTCCAGTATTCTTGCCTGTAGAACCCCATAGACAAAGGAGTCTGGCAAGGTAGAGTCCATGGGATTGCAGGAGTCGGACACAACTGAGTGACTAACACTTTCACTTTCAGGATTAAAAATGTCTCTCCTGCCAGTGCTTACCGGGACTTCTGTCTGGCTTTCATTGGTAAGAAGACTCTGACACACCTGGTTCTGGAAGGCAGTGTCCGTGGTGATAAGATCCTGCTGCTGCTGTTGTGTGAGATCCTGAAACATCCTAGATGCAATCTTCAGTATCTGAGGTAGATCTCATGTCATTGCTGTCCTCAGCATAAGGATGCTGTGAGTTCTGAACAAAACAGCAGATTGCTATGCTGATCGGGCACCATGCTAAACAGGGGAGCATATTCCCAGATATTAATAGAATATTGATGGTATGTCAGCCAATAATCTTCCCCCAGCCAGCTAGTCTTCTGGACTGACTAGTAAGCCCTGAATGCAAAGAAACACTCAGAATTTCATTAAATTAGAAAAAAAATCTATTACTCTGTTCAGTTCAGTTGCTCAGTTGTGTCCAGCTCTTTGTGATTCCATGGACTGCAGCATGCCAGGCTTCCCTGTCCATCACCAACTCCAGGAGCTTATTCAAACTCATGTCCATTGAGTTGGTGATACCATCCAACCATCTAATCCTCTGTTGTCCCCTTCTCCTCCTGCCCTCAATAAATGATGTTTCTAAGTGGATTACCAAATCTTCAAAATGACAAATGGCTGGTACACAGTCTCCTAGTTTTGCTTATTGACTTGAGACACTTTACATTTTGCCTTGTATTCAAATTATTTAAGTTAACTTACAGTGTCCTTTTTATAGGTTAAACTTTGAGGGAGGAAAGGCACTGGTTTTTAAGAGCTCCAGGTTTACTTATGACATATATTCTAGTAGGCAGAGTATGGATTGATTATATTCTTTATTTGATTGACCTAAAAGGTATCCTCTCTCCCCAAAGTACAGATGAAAGAAAAAAAGAATATTAAAAAGTTCAACTAACTTGTGAACTTGAGCAAACTCTGGGAGATAGTGAAGGACAGGGAAACCTGGTGTGCTGCAGTTCCTGAAGTCTGAAAGAGTCAGGCATGACTTACCGACTGAGCAATAACAACAAAAACTTGTAAATATTGCGAATGTAGTAAGGGGCAGAGCCATGATTCAAACAAGCTTGTCCTAAAGTCCTGTATTCTGATCTGTATCTACAAGAGCAGCTGAGCTTCAGACCCCATGTGATGGATTAATGGATTGCCCCGATGTTCTCTAAAATAGCTGTATCATATTCATTTTGATCCACAGAAGTTTCCAATTATTCTGGCAACACAAACTTCAAACTTTGGACCCAGCTGCCTAAGTATTCAATTGTTCTTCCTTGTTTTAGTTAGCATATTCCCTAATAACTTCTGAAGTTGAAGTTTGAGTATCAGGCATCAACTTTTTTCTATTAGAATCATGTTTAAATTTAAGTGGAAGGTGAGAATATATGGATATGTGTCATTGATTCATTTTGTCATACAATAGACTAATATAACATCATAGAGGCCACTATATTCTAAAAAAGATTGATTAAAAAATATTAAGTGGAATTAGGACAGACTTAGTTCAAGAAAAATGATGATGTAAAAGGTGGGGTTTGAGAAAATAGCAGACCACGTTGGCAAAACTTCACACAGAATTGTATCATGGAGTTTCTCTCTTCTTAGCGATGAGGCTGTGTGCTGACCCAATGGGCATGGAGATACTTGAGGAAACAAAGGAGCTCTGTTTCAGGCCAGGGTTTGACACGTGTTGGAGTAGAATGAGATGAGAGTCAGAGGTAGAGTCTTCAGGGAAGGATAATAAGCTGACAGGGTCTCTGCCCTCCCAGAAGAATGACTTGCCCCCATTTATCCCACAGGTTGGGGTCTTGTTCTGACACCACTCAGCAGTGGGCTGACTTCTCCTCGGCGCTCAAAGTCAACCAGTCCCTGAAATGCCTGGATCTCACGGCCAGTGAGTTCCTGGATGAGGGTGTCAAATTGCTGTGTTTGACTCTGAGACACCCGAAGTGCGTCCTGCAGAAATTGTCGTAAGTCCCTCTTTTCCCGGGGAGCATCTTCATCTTAGGTCTGGAGTCACATAGAGAAGAGCAGTGGTAAGACCAGACTTACAGGGCAAATCTTATGGGACTTCTTACTGGGGGAGAGCCCTGATTCCCTTTTTTGGTCCCAGGTGGGTGATGCATGCTTAAAAAAAGTGTGTGTGTGTGTGTGCGCACAGTTATGTCTGATTCTTTGCAACCAATGGACTATAGCCGACCAGACTCCTCTGTCCATGGGTGTTTCCTGGCAAAAATACTGGGGTGGGTTGCCATGCCCTCCTCCAGGGGATCTTCCAAGGGATAAAATCCACGTCTCCTGCATTGGCAAGTGGATTCTTTACCACTGAGCCACCAGGGAAGCCCACATTTAAAAAATATTATTAATTAATTAGGCTGTGCTAGGTCTTAGTTGCTTACAGCGTGTGGAATCTTAGTTTCCTGACCAGGGATCGAACCCGGGCCCCTAGCATTGGGAGTGCAGAGTCTTAACCACTGGACCACCAGGGAAGTTTGCCTGCTTTTCTCTCATTCCTGGTCCTTTGGGCTTTGATCACTAGCATAGGATAGAGCAGGTGGGGACTCTCAAGAAGGGCTGTCAGCTGAGAAGTTTGAACTTTGGAAATGTCTTACCACGTATGTGGTGCTTTTTCACAGGTTGGAGAACTGTCAGCTTACACAAGCCTGTTGTAAGGAGCTGTCTTCTGCTTTGATTGTCAACCAGAGGTTGACCCACCTGTGCTTGGCCAAGAATGACCTTGGGGATGGCGGGGTGAAGATTCTGTGCGAGGGCTTGCGTTACCCTGAATGTCAGCTGCAGACTTTGGTGTAAGTCCCTGCTGGCTTTTGTGTGTGTGTGTGTCTGTGTGTTGTATGTATACATACACACCTGGATTCACGTAGGACAGACCCTGGAGCACTTGATAATTCCTCTTGAATGAAAGCAGCAAGATCCTGGTGGAAATTAGGAAAAGAACAGGTAGAAACAGATGCTAATGCCTGCATGTTTTTAAAGAGTAAGGTTGACCTGCCAGCCTCTTTCTCCTGAGAATTCAACATAAGCAGTTAATTCTCAGGCCTGATGTTCTGTGTATATTCTGAAAATTCGCATGAAATCTGCCAGTAATTAGGAGTGGATTGAGCTACACAGTAGGGTTTAAGACTGGAAAGCAGAATCAGAAATTCAGTTTATAGTGACAGAGAGAGAAAAGGAAAATGTCATTTCTCCCTCAATAGTGTTCATTAGAAGAATATAAAACTTCCTGTATGATGTCACACAGATTGCTGTTTTTTTTTTAATTTTTAAGACTTCATCATTTTCATTTTTAAAAATGTATTATCATTTTCATTGTGATTACTAATTTTATTGTAAGACTGCTTAACATGAGATCTAGCCTCCTGGATTTTTACTTTTAAACTTTATTCTATATTGGAATATCGCCAACTAACAATGTTGTGATAGTTTTTTTCGAAACTTTTTATTTCATATTGGGGGTTATAGCCAATTAACAATGCTGTGATAGTTTCAGGTGAACAGTGAAGGGACTCAGCCATACATACACATGTATCCATTCTCCCAAACTGCTCTCCCATCTAGGCTGCTGCACGACACTGAGCAGAGTTCCCTGTGCTGTACAGTAGGTCCTTGCTGGTTGTCTGTCTTAAATATTGCAGCACTTACATTAGACTTTCCTATTCTAAAGGCAGAGTTGATTTAGGTGTCTAATCAACAAAAAATGTCTGATACTTAGTACTTACTGTGCATCAGGTATTCTACTAAATTTTACAAGAATTAAAATCCTTACAAGCACATGCCATCAGTTCAGTTCAGTTCAGTCGCTCAGTCGTGTCCGACTCTTTGCGACCCCATGAATCGCAGCACGCCAGGCCTCCCTGTCCATCACCAACTCCCGGAGTTCACCCAGACTCACATCCATCGAGTCAGTGATGCCATCCAGCCATCTCATCCTCTGTCGTCCCCTTCTCCTCCTGCCCCCAATCCCTCCCAGCATCAGAGTCTTTTCCAATGAGTCAACTCTTCGCATGAGGTTGCCAAAGGACTGGAGTTTCAGCTTTAGCATCATTCCTTCCAAAGAAATCCCAGGGCTGATCTCCTTCAGAATTGACTGGTTGGATCTCCTTGTAGTCCAAGGGACTCTCAAGAGTCTTTTCCAACACCACAGTTCAAAAGCATCAGTTCTTCGGCGCTCAGCCTTCTTCACAGTCCAACTTTCACATCCATACGTGACCACAGGAAAAACCATAGCCTTGACTAGATGAACCTTTGTTGGCAAACTAATGTCTCTGCTTTTGAATATGCTATCTAGGTTGGTCATAACTTTGCTTCCAAGGAGTAAGCGTCTTTTAATTTCATGGCTGCAGTCACCATCTGCAGTGATTTTGGAGCCCCCCAAAATTAAGTCTGACACTGTTTCCACTGTTTCCCCATCTATTTCCCATGAAGTGATGGGACCGGATGCCATGATCTTCGTTTTCTGAATGTTCAGCTTTAAGCCAACTTTTTCACTCTCCACTTTCACTTTCCTCAAGAGGCTTTTTAGTTCCTCTTCACTTTCTGCCATAAGGGTGGTGTCATCTGCGTATCTGAGGTTATTGATATTTCTCCCAGCAATCTTGATTCCAGCTTGTGCTTCTTCCAGTCCAGCGTTTCTCATGATGTACTCTGCATATAAGTTAAATAAGCAGGGTGACAATATACAGCCTTGATGTACTCCTTTTCCTATTTGGAACCATTCTGTTGTTCCATGTCCAGTTCTAACTGTTGCTTCCTGACCTGCATATAGATATAGTTACCTTTATTTCAGTTGTGCTGATATTAGCTAATTAGAAAACCAAAGTTTAGTCACTGAGTTTGCCCATGGTCACATCTTTGTACATCGAGTTGTCAACGATCATTATCTTAAAAACATAAAGGCATTGTTTGACCAAACCTTCATTTTGTAGGCTGTCAAAACTGGGAATTTTAGATTTTGCTTTGGCTCCTCTCCCCAAGCTCCCCAGGTTCAAGTATGAGTTTTTTAGGGTCTCACACAGTACAGAGCATGGCATCTTTTGGTCCAGTTACCATCCACCTGCTCATTGTCTTGTCAATTCAGACTCTGTTGCTATTACGCCATGCTTGGGGCACAAGGTATTCAGGGGAGATCTGTCTAGTTGTATCATGGGAACACCTTTCTCTGTGGTCAGGAGGATTTGTAGGCATCTAAGCTTCTTGGTGAGTCTACAATGTTTTAATGAGAAACACAGCCTCTCAAAGTCAGGAATGTGAAGATTTTGGTGTACTGAGTTATGCTGGGACAAATACAGGGCTTGAAATAAAACACGAGACAAGGAGCATGGAATCCCAAAGACCTGATTGTGCAGGAAAGAAAGGAGGCTTCACATTCTGTCTCAGATCTGTCTGAACCCAGATCCCTTCACCTGCATGACATGCTGTCATGGAAGGAAAACCTGTATCTCGGGTGTGTGTCTTTTTCTCCAAAATGAAAGGGGGCAGATGAAGGCCAGCTGAACACTCTACCACCTAGGCAGGGTGGAAACACTCATCATTCCATGCGTGTTTTTTTTTTTTTTTTTAATGCATTAATTTGGCTGCATCATGGAGCGCAGGCTCCATAGTTGCAGTGTGGGGTGGGAGGGCTAGTTGCTCCACAGCATGTGGAATCTTAGTTCCCCCGACCAGGGATCGAGCCTGTGTCCCCTGCATTGCAAGACAGATTCTTCTTGGGCCATCAGGGAAGTCCTTCCATTTGCATGTCTTTATGTACAAGCTTACCCGAGAGCATGTGACTAGACATAGAAAATAAGTATTAATAGCTGGACGTAACTGCCACATCACAGGGTGTATGTCACAGAGGGATAATCGAATTTCTTCATACAACTGTCTTGGCAGACTGCGTCATTGCAACATAAACAGACATGGCTGCAAGTACATCTCAAAGCTTCTCCAGGGAGACTCCAGCCTCACCAGCCTGGACCTGGGTTTCAACCCCATAGCCACCGGACTGTGTTTTCTCTATGAAGCTTTGAAGAAACCAAATTGTAACCTGAAATGTCTAGGGTAAGTTGTTTTCTTCATTTTAAAGATGTTTGAAAATATTTTTGGTTTTTCTTTTTTGCCAGCAGTGAACAACTGAAATTTTGTCTTTTCATGGCATTATGGCTCATTTTCTTTCTTTTTTTAAATTATTGGAGTATAGTTGATTTACAATGTTGTGCTAATGTCTACTCTACAGCAAAGTGAATCAGTTACACATATATCCCCTCTTTTTTAGTTATCTTTTCCCATATAGGTTATTACAGAGTATTGAGTAGAGTTCCCTGTGCTATATCCAGTAGGCCCTTATTATCTATTTTATATATAGTAGTGTGTCTGTATCAATACCAAGCTCCCAATTTAAACCCCTGCAGCCTTCTTCCCCTCTGGTAACCATAATTTATTTTCAATATCTGTGGCTCAACCTCTGTTTTGCATAGGCCCTTTGGTACTATTTCTTTGGATTCCACATAAGCATTATCATATGATATGTCTTTCTCTGACTTGCCTCAGTCAGTGTGTCATAGAGATTATGCCATTGTCTCTGAACTAGTCTGTGGGTTTTGATTCTTGATTTCCTGATGTTGGGTCTCAACCCATCACCCTTAGATGTTTTTTAGCTTGCAAGCCAGGCCACAGCACGTGTGTTTCAAGACACAAAAGTTCCTTGGGTCACTGTGGATAAAAATCTGAAGGTTTTTTTGTGTTGGCTTTTTTTCACTTGGGTTTTTTCATAACAGCTTTCAGAAAAATCCAAATAAACTCTTTTGGCCTACCCAACATAATAGCCTACAAAAGTCTATGTGCTCAGTTCCTAAGTTGTGTCTGAATCTTAGTGACCCCATGGACTGTAGCCCACCAGGCTCAGACTCTGTCCATGGGACTTCCTAGTCAAGAATGCTGGAGTGGGTTGCCATTGCCTTCTCCAACAAGAGTCTATGGGATCCTATAATTAGTTATGAGCCACTCTTTCTTTTTTTAAATTGTTTATTGAATACTTTAAAACTTTTATTTTTAATTTGAGGATAATTGCTTTACAATATCATGTTTGTTTCTGCTATATATGAACATGAATTGGCCATAGGTATATATATGAACCTCCCTCCCACCTGCTAGCCCATCCCACCCCTCTAGGTTATCACAGGGCACCGGATTTGAGCTCCCTGTGTCATATTGTATATTCTCACCGGCTGTGTAATTTTACATCCCGTAATATACGTTTCAATGCTGCTACTCTCCATTCGTCCCATTCTCTCCTTCCTCCACTGTGTCCACAAGTCTGTTCTTTGCCTGCGTCTCCATTGCTGCCCTGCAAACAGGTTCATGAGTACCACATTTCCAGATTCCATATATATCGATGTGTTAATATACGATATTTGTCTTTCTCTTTCTGACTTACTTCACTCTGTGTAATAGTGGGCCATTCTTTCTGCTGCCCTGTGAACTTGGCATCTCAGCTACACTGACTTCCACCTGCTCAGTTATCATCATGGTTCACTCTGTATTCTACTTCTTTTTTCTCATATCGTCTTTCCAATGTGGAATTCATGGACTACCACCAATCTACCTAACCCTCCTCTGTTTTAATAATCCTATTTATTTTATTCTAATACCGTTATCCCATCTTCAAGACAACATGACCTGATGTGGCTAAAATAAGCTCCACGAAGAGAATAACGTTCATGTCTTCCCTACTAGGTCCCCAGGGAGTAAGGGTGTGCCTGGCCACCCAGTAGGTTCTCCATTAAGAACACGCTTACATGAGTGGCTTTCTCTACTTCCTCTACAGGCTCTGGGGCTGCTCCATCACCCCTTTCAGTTGTCAGCATCTCGCCTCCGCTCTAGTCAGCAGCCGGAGCCTGGAAACACTGGACTTGGGCCAGAACGCCTGGGGACAGAGTGGCATCGTGGTGCTCCTTAAGGCTTTAAAACAGAACCATGGCTCCTTAAAGACGCTTAGGTTGAAGATGGACAAATCTACCGTGGAAATCCAGAGGCTGTTGAAGGATGTGAAAGAGAACAATCCCAGACTGACCATCGAATGCAATGATGCCAGAACAACCAGATCCTCATGTTGTGACTTCTTTTCCTGAACGCGCTGAGATATTTCTCTTACGTGTCCCCAAAGGGGGTGACCCGATATCTCTAAGACATCTCGTTCATGAAGGCCAGAATGCCACATGTCAATCACTGGATCAGAATGTAGAACTAAACACTGGGTTTTCACTCTCTGGTTTCTGGGAATATCCACACAAGTCACATACCCACTTGATGTTAAAATGTTCTCTCTCACAAGGATAATAAAAGGCAAGGCACTTTGTTTGATGCTGTATTTATTCACACACCCAACAGCTTACTTAGAGTAAACTTCATTTCTGGCATACTTAGTCTAGGAAAAAATATTACAAAGTTCAGAGATGATTATGTGCGTTCCTTCTGTTTTTCTTCCCTATGCCTGTGTGCTCAGTCGTGTCCGCTCTTTATGACCCCATGGACCTTAGCCCACCAGGCTCCTTTGTCCATGGGATATCCCAGGCAAGAATTCTGGAGTGGGTTGCCATTTCCTCCTCCAGGAAATCTTCCCCACCCAGGGATCAAACCTGCATCTCCTGCATTGGCAGGTGGATTCTTTACCACTGAGCCACCAGGGAAGCCCCCATAGTAACTTTAAGACTTTTGGATACCAGTATTTAGTGGGACATGTCTAGGTAAGGATTTCAAGGGAATAATGATGGAAGAATTGAGTATGGATAGGAGTGCTCAGGTTATTTGAGGCAAGGCTGATTGAGTCCAAATTCAGCCTTCTTCCTGAGTACAAAGCTCACAGGTAGGATTTACATTTTTATTTTTTTATTATTTTTTATTTACTTTAATTGGAGTAAGCCAGAAAGAAAAACACCAATACAGTATACTAACGCATATATGTGGAATTTAGAAGGATTTACATTAAAAAAAAAATGATACAAACATAATCAAGGGAAGTTGTGTTGGACAGTGTCTGGGTCACACCCTCTGCTGGGCATTTTAAATACATTATGATGGACACTTTGTGGCACTTCATCCCCCTCCCAGCTATCTTGTTATTTTTATCTATTTATAAATAAGGAAACAGTAAGAGGACTCAATGACCCTATATGGCATGGCCTCTGAGAAGCAGGCTGAGTTTTGAAAACAAAGTTCTTACAAATTGGAAAGCCTGTGGCTTGTCTTATAGCTCACTTTGTGCAGAAAATTTTAAAAAGTCTTATGGAGTTTAGGACATTGAAGATTAGTGGTTCTCACTAGGGGACCCAGGGATACTGGGCAATGTTTGTAGGTATTTTTTGTTGTTGTTACAACGAGGGGGCGCTCCTGACATTTAGTGGGTAGATATCTCACCATGCACGGAACAGCCCCACCACAACAAAAAACTACCCTCTCCCCCGAGAATTTCAATAGCGCTGAGATTGAGAGAGCCTACAGTCTAGCCATTCATTGCTATAGAATAAGACAGTGGTCCTCAACTAAGCCTGATTTTGCCATGCCCCCACCCCAATCTGGCAAGGTCTGGAGACTTAAAACATTGTGGGGCAATGCACATCACATCAACATTACCATTTTCATCATCTTAAAGTACACAGTTGAGTGGCATTCTGCCGGGGTCCAGCCCCGGCTGATCCAGGGTATTCGAAGGAGAGATGGCATAGGCGACCTATATATTTAAATATTTATCAAAGATATAAAGAGTAATAGGATGAGGATAGCTCAGTAGGAAAATTCAGTGAAGAAAAGAGGCTGAAATAAGGATAGCTCAGTGAGGAAATTCAGTGGAGAAAAGAGGCTGAATAATTCAGCCAGAAGGTGAGAGAAAGAACGACATGGGGAGACCAAGTTTCAGTGAACAAGGCCCACACTTTATTTTCCAAAGTAGTTTTTATACCTTAAGTTATGCAGAGAAGATAATGGGGGAAGGGGTAGAGTCATGCAGCAAGCCAGGCTTTCTTCCTGCAAACTTATCATATGCAAAAGCTTAGGTGATTTGCATCATCTTCTGGCCTGGAGGCCTGTTAACATTTTAAGACCCTTTCTTCAGAAAACTTATTTTTCTCTAAAGGTGACTGGTCAGGAGCCACCCTCCAAAAGCATTAGATAAAGTTGGATTTCTACAGAGCAAAGGTGTGGTGGGCTATAACAAGAAAAAGAATTAACTCAAGGGTCCCAGGTTACAAACATTAAAGCTACTATTTACACCAATTATATTAATCAATACACTGCCAGGGACACAGCAGGTAAGGGATATGGAAACTTAGCAGCAAACATTGGCCCAACAAGTGAAAATCCCTTCACCAATACAATTTCTAATCAATCTTTTAACTGCTCAAAGGAATCTGTATTTAGACAGTTTAGAACATCTCCTGCCTCTCACAGTTGGGAGGCTCTGAGCAACTGTGGCCGGAACTCACATGTGGCCGGAAAAACCTATTCAGGCAGGCTAGAGGACTTCCAAAGGAGTTTGTAGGTTGAAACACTGTCACACCCAGGAATTTTTAACTGGAGCTGTAAGCTAACTCTTTTTTCAGAGAGAGGTAGTGGGGGACAGCCCCCCGTTAAGTCAGAGGTGTAGGTGAAAGCACAAAGCAGAAAGTAGGCAGACTCTGGTTTTGGGGGTAGATGCTCGAGAATTTCCAGGGAGACTCCTGAGGCTTGATCCTGCCTTTGCGTATGCCAGGCCTCCTTCCTCAAGACCTTTGCCAGGGGCGGAGCTCGCTCTGAGCAGCATTCAGGGTGTTTACACCATTGTGACCATCACCACCATCTAGTTCCAGAATGTCTCAGTTCAGTTCAGTTGCACAGTCGTGTCTGACTCTTTGCAAACCCATGGACTGCAGCACACCAGGCCTTCCTGTCCATCACCAACTCCTGGAGTTTACTCAAACTCATGTCCGTTGAGTTGGTGATGCCTTCCAACCATCTCATCCTCTGTCATCTCCTTCTCCTTCTGCCTTCAATCTTTCCCAACCTCAGGGTCTTTTCAAATGAGTCAGTTCTTTGCATCAGGTGGCTAAAGGATTGAAGTTTCAGCTTCAGCATCAGTCCTTCCAATGAACACTCAGGAATGATTTCCTTTAGAATGGACTGGTTGGATCTCCTTGCTGTCCAAGGGACTCTCAAGAGACTTCAACACCACAGTTCAAAAGCATCAATTTTTTGGCGCTCAGCTTTCTTTATAGTCCAACTCTCACATCCATACATGACTACTGGAAAAACCATAGCCTTGACGTCTACATCTCCCCAAAAGGAAACCCTATACTGATTCATCTACTTTGTCTCTACGAATTTGACTACTCTGGATTTTGGTGGGAGGTCACAACTGGCTCTGCTTTGAGCTTCTCTTGGGCACAGACCAAGGGTGCTGTGAAACCTTCTACAGCACACACCACAGCCCCACAACAGTCATCACCCAGAGGTTGAAAACCCCACAGCAGAGGGAGACTGAGCGTTGTCTTCAGGATGTCGCACCTCCCACGGGTCCCCGGTTGGGTAGAGATCTAAGTGGGGGCGTGACTCTTCCTTCCACAGGCGTTAAAAACCTCAGCCTCATGGTATTACATGGGCTTCTCCCTCTCCATCTGGTTCCTCTCCTGGACCCCTCCCCCTCAGCCTCAGTCCCATTGTAGCTCAGCTCTGCTGGGGCCAGAGGACCGGGATGGTTCCAGAATCATGTCTCCTCCTCTCACCCTCCTGCTGAGCCTTAGTGAGTCCCAGAGAGAAGGTGGGAGCCCCTTGATGCCTCGAAGTGGAGGCAAACTCTTGACTTTGGGGTTCACCTCACCAGGGCTCTCTTCCAGGGCTCTGTGTGTGAGCCAGGAGATCCAGGTTTGGGAAGGCGAGTCCCTCCTCTGAAGTTATAATTATTTAACTCTCGTTTTGCACAAGGTGATGGCAAACGGCAAATCTGGGGTTCAAAAGTCGCTTCTGGGTCCTTCTCTGGTGGTGTTAAGCATGTTAAGAAACTGCCCTCCAATGCAGGGGATGTGGGTTTGACCCTTGGTTGGGGGACTGAGATCCCCATGCCACAGGGCAACTAAGCCTGCGCACCCTAGAGCCCGTGCTCCACACCTGGAGATGCCTGCGAGCCATAACAAAGAGCCCCTGTGCCACAGTGAAGACCCAGTGCAACCAGAATGAAAAATAAAGACCCCTGGGCTCACCTTTCAGTCGGGTTTCCCCTGGCTCGCTCTGTCCCAGTCATGCAGGGTGTTCTGTCACTCCTCTGCCTCGAGCCCTGCACCTCTGGTGGTTTCTGCCTGGGGGGTGAGGGTCCGGGAGGCGCTTCAGTGTTTCACGTGGCCATCCTTCTCAGCACAGTCAACACATTCTCACCTAGCTGACCACTGGATCTCATGGAGGTCCCTCCCCCATCACAGCCACGTTCTTCCATCACCCCTATTTATATCCTTCCAAGCCAGGGTTTCTTAACCGGGTAGTTCCTCAGTTTGTCCTCAGGGGGACATTTGGCAATGTTCATGGAGACTTCTCCCATGTGGCATGGTGATAAAGAACCTACCTGCCAATGCAGGAGATGCAGGAGATACAGGTTCGATCCCTGGGTTAAGAAGATCCCCTGGGGAGAAGGAAATGGCAACTAACTCCAGTATTTTTGCCAGAAAATCCCATGGAAGGAGGAGCCTGGTGTGCTCCAGTCGATGGGGTCACAAAGAGTTGGCCACGACTGAGCACACATGCACACTCGACTCAGCTCATGGAGGTTTTCTGGTTGTAATAGGTTAGGTGGGTGGTGGTCTGGGTAGATAGTGGATAGAGGCCAGGGGTGCTGCTCAACACCAAGCTCAGGACAGTCCCTGCTATGGGCTAAATTATGTCCCCCTCAAATATACATATTGAGGCCCTAACTACCCGCCCCCCACTTCCCCATCCCCACCCCTACCCACACCAATGTGACTGTAATCAGAAGAGAAACAGATTTTGGCATCTGATTGTAGAGAAATCAAAACCGTGGTGTTAAATGAAGTCAACCCAGACTTGTGTCCAGAGAAACACTAAGTCCGCCATAGAACCTCAAAACTCTGGCCATGGAGAGCCCCCCAAACCCAGTGGTGTAGGGAGAGTCCGAGTGAGTAGGAGGAGGGGTCAGAGAAAGCCAGTGAGGTGATTTTTTCAAGGAGGAAGTGGTCATATATAATTAACAGAAGAGCAAAGATAAGGGCTGAGAGGTGTCCACTGAGAGTTCCAGGAAATTTATTAGGTTACAAAAACAGCTTCAGAGGAAGTGAGGGGTGAGAACCAGTTTCTAGTGGTTGAGGACTGAGCCTGAAGGGGTAGAGTATAGCCTTGCCCAGGTGGGTGATGTGTCAGGGCGATCAGTCACCCCATCTACAGACCAGGAAGAGTGGAAGGGGGTGGACCTTCTCCGAAAGATCATATCCATGCTCTGAAGATTTTGTTCCTGTTCCTGACTCAGGGTGAGAGAACTCTGGTACTGATGGTGATGTAATACTGTGGAGCGCTGATAAATTCCTAGAATGAGGACTTCCCTGGTTAAGGCATCACCTTCTAAAGCTGGGGGTGTAGGTTCGGTCCCGGGTCAGGGAGCTAACATCCCACATGCCTTGAGGCCAAAAAATAAAAAACATAAGACAGAAGCAATATGGTAACAAATTCAATAAAGACTTAAAAGTGGTCCACATTAAAATTAAAAAAAAATCTGTAGAATGATATCATGAGCTTATGCATTACTGAGAAGGAGTTATCAACCCCTCCTTTTGGCCAATGGAAGGTGAAAACAGAAAGGACATAGTTTGCCTCAGGAACACAGATGTTCATGGAGCTCAAATTCCGTCCTTTCTCCCTGCCTCCTGATTCTGCAGCGCACCTGTTGTATGAGATGGGATGAAGAAAGTAGACAGGAAAGGCAGACCGGAGATCCTGTCTTATTGTTGTAATTGGGAAAATGGAAGAAACTGGGGGTAAACAAAGAAGGAAGAGAGGCTGAGCTGAGGGAGGAGAATGAGATGCCCTCTCAGTCTTCAAAGCTCACCTTTCCTGATCTCCATGAGACCAGCATCAACCGGCAGAAACGGATCTCCAAGCACATGGGCGCCTTGAGAAGTGAAGATGGGTTACACTGGTCCTGGGCTGGAGTGATGAATGCGCCCCCTTAAAAATATAGATTTTGTTGGGATTGTTCAGTCGCTACGTCATCTGTAAATCTGTGGCCCCATGGACTGTAGCATGCCAGGCTACTCTGTCCTCCACTATCTCCTGGAGTTTGCTCAAATTCATGTCCACTGAGTCAGTGATGCCATCCAACCATCTCATTCTCTGCTTATCCTTTTGCCTTCAATCTTTCCCAGCATCAGGGTCTTTTGCAATGAGTCAGCTTTTGCATCAGGTTGCCAAAGTATTGGAGCTTCAGCTTCAGCCTCAGTCCTTCCAATGAATATTTGGGATTGATTTCCTTTAGGATTGATTGGTTTGATCCTAAAGTCCTTGCTGTCCAAGGGATTCTCAAGCATCTTCTCCAAAACCACAATTAGAAAGCATCAGTTCTTCAGTGCTCAGCCTTCTTTATGGTCCAACATAAAGGTATATTTAGTAAAAATGAGAAAGAAAGGAATCTTCCCATTTTTTTTTACAATAAGGATGGACCTTGACAGCATTATGCTAAATGAAATAGATCAGAGAAAGACAAATACTGTGTGATATCACTTAAAGTTGGAATCTAAAAACAAAGCCAAGCTTGTAGAAACAGAGAGCAGAATGGTGGTTACTAAAGACTGGTGGGTGGAGGAAATGGAGAGATGACATTTAAGGGAATAAACTAGTAGACGAGTAAGTTCTGGAGCCCTAATGATCAGTATGGTAATGATACACCACAGTGTCACATGATAATCATAAAACTTGCTAACAGACCAGATCTTAATTATTCCAAGCACAAAAAAGAAATGTTGATAATGTGATGTGAGAGAGGTGTTGGCTAACACTATAATGGCAATTGTTTCACAATAGATTAATGTATCAGATCAACAGATTAAATGCCTTAAACCTACAGAGAGTTCTATGTCAAAAATATTTCAATTAAAAATTTAAAAACACTTTTAGTTTGGGATGACAAAGGTTCTCTGAAGTCTGTGGATGTTGCCCCAAATGTATCCTTTTCATATCACACCTGTCATGGTTCATCTACAATAGCAATGGGTGGGACTTCGCTACTGGGTTGTTACCTCTTTAGCTCTTAATCCTATTGATAAATATGCATTTTCTGTACTGGTGGTTAAATATTTTGAATGTCTCTCATCTGCAGAGACAGCAAAGAATAAAGAGGGATAAATAGCCAGGATGTGGAAGCAACCTAGATGTCTGTCGACAGATGAATGGAAAAGAAGTTTTGGTACATATATACAAAGGAATATTACTCAGCCATAAAAAGGAATGAATTTGAGTCAGTTCTAATGAGATGGATGAGCCTAGAGCCTGTTATACAGAGAAATAAGTCAGAAAAAGACAAATTTCATATAGTAAAGCATATATACGGAATCTAGAAAAAATGGTACTGGTGAGCCTATTTGCAGGGCAGGAATAGAGATGCAGACACAATGGACATGTGAACACAGCAGGGGAAGGAGAGGGTGGGACGAACTGAGAGAGCAGCACCAAAATGTGACTACCATGTGTATAAGAGATCCCCAGTCGTAATTTGCTGTATGATGCAAGGAGCTCAATATGGTGCTCTGTGACTACCTAGAGGAGTGGGAGGTGGGAGGGAGGTTCAAAAAGGAGGGGACTTATGTATACCTATGGCTGATTCATGTTGATGTATGACAGAAACTATCACAACATTGTAAAGCAATTATCTTTCAGTTAAAATTAGATAAATTTATAAAAAGAAGTAAGGATAAAGACAAAAGGAAGAAGGAAATATTCCCGTGGCCGTGATGTTAAAGCTGTTTTCAGGAAAGATGGGGGTGGTTGAAAATTTGGCTTGCAGGAAGGAAGCACAAGAGTCCTTTGAACCTGGAAGAGACAACAGGCTTGGTCTGCAGGAGAAACGTGCCATCTTCATCTTCCTCCTGCCCAACTGCACGCAGTCCTCCCTTAGTTCTCTGCAGCAACTCCCTTCCTCCATGGGTTCCACACGGAGCTCCCACAGCCCAAGATTGGGGCCACTTTCAGCTCCACCTGCGGCTGCTGGGTCTCTTGATCATGTTTCCAGGGCTCTCTGTGCTCGGAGCCTTCTCTTGCACCCCCGACGTGAAGCCCTATGGGCTCTCTCTTGAGACTTTCTCCTGTGAAGCCAGTCTTCAAGCAGGAACCCCATGAGGGCCACTAGGACCAGGACAGCCAGGCCAAGCCGGATGAGATTCTGGATCATGTGATTCCAGAGGAGATGGTCTGGGTCAGAAGAACAGAGCAATTGCTCATGGGGAGCTACCAAGACCACCTCACCCCATCTGTCTCCCCTTTACTAAGGGCCCACAGCCCCTGCTGCCAGCTTACCTTTCTGCGATTGGGTCCCTGTGGTTAACTCGTAGGAGTCCCAGTAGTCTGCAGAGAGTAAAGAAAGTGAGGAAAAGAGATGGTGTGACGGACTTCCCTCGTGGTCCAGTTACTAAGATTCCATGCTCCCAGTGCAGGGGGCCTGAGTTTGATCCCTGGTAGGGGAACCAGATCCCGTTTGTCCCAACTAAGAGTTCCCTGATGCTTGGAAAGGTTGAGGGCAGAAAGAGAAGGGGACGCCAGAGGATGAGATGGCTGGATGGCTTCACCGACTCCATGGACACAAATCTGAGCAAATCTGGGAGATGGTGAAGGACAGGGAAGCCTGGTGCGCTGCAGTCCATGGGGTTGCAGTCAGGTTGGACCTGACTAAGTGACTGAACAGCAACGACTTTGACTATAGGTTATGAGTGCCATCCAAGCAAGGGTCTTCGTCTGGTTGGCTGACAGAAATGCAGTTCATGGCTTGCTCTGTGCACTCAAGGGATATTGTGAACGAATGCCAGCTTTTTAGTGTGGTTGGGAGGCTTTGAGTCCTTCCCCTGAGTTTAGAAGTATCTGTTACTCACCAGAAGAGGTGTGCTCAGTGGGTGCGAAGGTGGTGTCCCCGGCATCTCCTGGCACTGGAGACAAGGAGAAGATCAAGGGGTCTGGTCTTCCCACCTATTCCCTCCCCCATCCCCGATCCTCCATCCTCCATCTCTGTGGCAATGGTCCTCATGCTCTCGCTAGCTCCTGGACCTCTGGGAATCGATGTGGATGAGAGCATTGGTGCAAAGCACCTTCTCTGCATCGCCCCACCTGCCTCTCTGCTGCCATCCTCATCGCTGTTTGGTGGTCACTTAGAGATCCAGAAAGGACATGGGGCAAAATTGGGGGGGAGGTCCTCACCTTTGACCAGGAGCTTCACAGGCTTGCTGGGGAAAGACCATGCATGGTTGTTGTAGGAGCCAAAGCATCTGTATGTCCCTCCATGTGCTGGGGTCACAGGGCCCAGGTGGAACTCTGCCCGCAGGTTCCCGTATCTGAGCTGGGGGCGGCTGGATCGTCCCTTCTTGAGCAGGAAGAACGTGCTTGTAGCTGTTGCCAGCTGGCAATGGAAGGTCACATTCTCTCCTGAGGTCACCTCAGACCTGGGTTCGACTGAGAGCGTGGGTGTATCATACAGTCCTGTGAGAGAAGGTGGCGAGTAGGTTAAGAGTATCTTTTTTGTTTTTTTTTTGGCCACGTGCCACATGGGATCAGAGTTCTCCCACCAGGGATCGAACCCAAAACCTTTCCACTTGAAGGGTGGAGTCTTCACCAATGGATCACCAGGGAAATCCCAGTACAGAGCATTTGTATCCTGCTTGCTGCATCTCCTAGCGTCCCTCTAGTCCTTAGGGCCAGGATATCACTGCTTGGAATCTTGGTCTCTTCTTCTATTTCCTAGATTTGTCTTGGTCATGGACACACCCTCCCTGAATTCTCCCTTAAAGACTGAGACAGTCCCTCCACCAGCTGCCAAGAGAGTTAAGAGGAATCTCTTTCTGGGAATTTTCCTACATCAATGGTCCTCAGCATTTGGTCCTTGGGACCAGCAATGTCAGCATCTTGGGGAAGCTTGTTAGAAAGGCAAATTTCCAGGCTCTATCCCCGAACTATTGCATCAGAAACTTGGGGGAGGGGCAGCCACCTGTGTTTTAAAATCTTTTTGGTGGGACTTCCCTGGTGGTCCAGTGGTTGAGACTCCGCCTTCCAGTGCAGGAGGGTGCAGGTTCTATTCCTGGCTGGGGAGCTAAACCCCATATGCCTCGTGGTGGCCAAAAATCCAAAACATAAAACCCAAAGCAGTATTTTAACACATTCAGAGAAGACTTTAAAACTGGTCCACATTAAAAAAAAATCTTTAAAACCTCATTGCTACTTTTAGTTGTAGTAAAATATACATAAATTTACCACCTTAACTATTTTTAATTGTATAATCCCATGATATTAAGTACATCCACATTGTTGTACAATTGTCATCCTTGTTAATCCCCAGAATGCTTTTCATCTTGCAAAACTGAAACTCTATACGTTAAACATTAACTTTTCATTTCCCCTTTCCCCAGACCCTGGCAACCACCATTCTACTTTATGCCTTTGAATTTGACTATTTTAAGTACCCCATTTAAGTGGAATGTACACTTACTGATCCTTTGATGGTGGGCTTATTTCACTCAACATAACATCCTCAAGTTACCAAGTGTCAGGATTTCCTTCCTTTTTAAGGCTGAATAATGTTCAGTTGTATGAATAGACCACATTTTCTTCATCCATTCATTCACTGGCAGGCAAACTTGTTTCTACCTTTGTCTGTTGTGAATATTGCTTACATGAATGTGGGTCTACTAAAGTCATCTGCGCTTCTGCAAGTCCAGAGGTGACTCTGATATTGATTTAAACTTGAGACCCACATCCCTCAATGGAAGGGAACCACCTGACCCAAGATTACCTGGCCACCTCAATCCTAATTACCTTGCTTTTTCCATACTGCCATTTCACCCTCACATGCTGTGTAGCTGATTTGAATTTCCTGACTTTGACTCATAGTCTGTCTTCTGCTAGAACCCAAGAACCACAAAAGCAAGACTATTTGTCTGGAATCCCCCTAGGAGTGGTTCTCATCCAATCCCTGCCTGATAGGAACACAGAGCTTCTAGCCTCAAGACTACGCTGAAAGGCCAGCCAGGTCCAGAGTTCCACATTTGTTCAGTTGAAGTCTCTGTACTTAAATTTTTTATTTTTTTAAAAAATTTTGGCCATACCACATGGCATGCAGGATCTTAGTCCCCTGTCCAGGGATTGAACTCTCATCGCATGCATTGGAAACATGGAATCTTAACCACTGGACTGACCACCAGGGAAGTCCCTGAGGTCTCCCTTGGAGTTGCACTGCTGTTCAATTGCCCTTTCTGTGAGCAGTGAGGGCCTGTGCCCCTCACTTATCACAGGTGCTGTTTTTAAGGACACTCCATGGTGATTCCCTCTGGGCACAAACATCCATCTTAGAGTCTCTTTTCTGAAGAACTAAAGACCAATCTGCTTCTAGGACATAGAGACAATTCTCTAAAGATAACCCCATAGGCATTAACCAACCCCCTGCATTGCCCCCGAGACAAACTAATATCTGAGCAAGGCTTGGGAGAGATGGAGGGAGACGAGCAAGTGAGGACTTTCTGGAGGACTCAGGTTGATGAGATGACCTATAGCTGCACCACGGGACAGTTACCTGTTACCACCAGCTCCAGAGGGTCGCTGAGCTCTGACCAGAGCTCCCCACTTCGGTAGGAGCACCTGTATTGCCCTGCGGTGTGAGAGGTCATGGCTGGGATGGGGAACTTCACCCAGTTCATCACTGGGGATGACTTCGGTCTCTTCAAGGCAGAAAGGCCCCCCTCAAAATGCAGTTGGTATTCCATGGCCTCGCCAGCTCCCCGACACCCGATGGTAGCCGATCTTCCCTTTGGGATCATGAAACTCGGTCTGACCCAGATGGCAGGTTTCGAGAGCATCTCTGGAAGGGAATCAGAGGCGGGAGTTCCCAAGAAAGCCCCCTTTCCAGCCTACCATCCACCCAACTGCTGGCCGTGAGCCTTCCTAGCCAGTCAGAGTCCCTGGCCCTTCCTCTAGCTGTTCTCAAGCAGATACAGTGGCTGAACCTAACTTGGAGGCTTTGAAGGAAGGACTTACGCTTCTGGGTGCTGCTCCTCTGGCTCAGACCCAGCCCTGGAAGACAGGAATGATGAGATATGTTGCCCTATCCGTGCTAGACCCCTCAATTCCAGCTCTCTTCCACGCGAGAACTCACCAAGGACAAGAAAGACAGCAAGTGTGGAAGGCATCGCTCAGATTCTGCCTGGTAAATGTGGACAGCTGGGTGGAGATGGAGCCCCGCGGGCCAGGGGGATGCTCAGGATGTGGTGAGTGAAGCTCGGGAGCAGTCGCCCAGAAGCTTTCACACCAACTTGTTTACTGATGATTCAAAGGTCTTCCTCTACCTCTGGCCATTGGCAGTAAGGAAAAGACGTAGTTCCCATGATGCATCTGAGTGTATCTGTGGTTTCTAACTAGAGCCTCTGACCATGGTCTGGTTCCTGGCAGAAACTCATTTCTAGGTCAACTGGTAAATTTTGAAATGGGGACTTTATGCCCAGGGAAGGCATAGGGCAGTGTACAGAGCAAAACCCTTAAAGTCATTTTAAAAATATGTGTTTGACTTTGGCTCCTCTGTGTCCAGCATTCATGTGCTGGGATGTTAATTGGTTTCATCAGAGTGATAGAGGGACTTCTCTGGTGGCTCAGTGGTTGGGACATCACATTCTGACATGGAGGATGTGGATTCCATCCCTGGTCAGGGAGCTATGATCCATGCCACATGCCACATGGTCAAAAAACCAAAATATGGAACAGAAGCAATATTGTAACAAATTAAAAAAAACTAAAAAAAAAAAAAGAATAAAATGATAAAACTGTCTTCTTCAGGTTTATTACAATGTTTTAATAAAATACTATTTTAAGCAAAAATATATTTTTTACATAATGACATTCCTTTAGCCTTCTATAAAGCAGAATATTAAAATATTAAGTACATTAATATATTTTAAATGCAAAATGTGTCCATTGTTCTTTTTTTAAGGGTCTAAATAATTTTTAAATAAATAAGTTATTTAATTGAAGTATAGTGAAGGAAATGGCAACCCACTCCAGTATTCTTGCCTGGAGAATCCCAGGGACAGAGGAGTCTAGTGGGCTGCTGTCTATGGGGTCACAGAGTCAGACACGATTGAAGCGACTTAGCAGCAGCAGCATAGTGGATTTGCAATATTCTATTAGTTTCAGGCATATAGCAGTGATTATAGTCCATAATAATTTATTACAAGATAATGACCATAATTCCCTGTGCTATATAGTCTATTCTCTTTTTAATATTATTTTCCATTATGGTTTATTACAGGATATTGAATATATTTTCCCTGTACTATACAATAGGACCTTGTTGTTTATCCACCCTATATACAATAGTTTCTAATTTGTATTTGTTTTATTTATTTATTTTTTAAATTTTATTTTTAAACTTAACAATATTGTATTAGTTTTGCCAAATGAGAAAGATAAACACTGTATGACATCACTGATATGTAGACTAAAAAATAATATAAATGAATGTATAAGCAAAACAGAAGCAGACTCACAGATAATAGAAAATAAACTTGTGGTTTCCAAATGGGAGAGGAAAGTGGGTAGTCACAAATTAGGGATTAGTTTGTATCCCTTACTCCCATATCCCTAATTTGTGACTACCCACTTTCCTCTCCCATTTGGAAACCACAAGTTTATTTTCTATTATCTGTGAGTCTGCTTCTGTTTCGCTTATACATTCATTTATATTATTTTTTAGTCTACATATAAGTGATGTCATACAGTGTTTATCTTTCTCTGTCTGACTGATCTTACGAAGCATAATGCCCTTGAGGTCCATCTATACCGCTGCACAAGGCAGAATTTCATTCCTTTTTATGGCTGAGTAGAGATGTTCAAGCTGGTTTTAGAAAAGGCAGAGGAACCAGAGATCAAATTGCCAACATCCGCTGGATCATCAAAAATGCAAGAGAGTTCCAGAAAAACATCTATTTCTGCTTTATTGACTATGCCAAAGCCTTTGACTGTGTGGATCACGATAAACTGTGGAAAATTCTAAAAGAGATGGAAATACCAGACTACCTGACCTACCTCTTGAGAAACCTATATGCAGGTCAGGAAGCAACAGTTAGAACTGGACATGGAACAACAGACTGGTTCCAAATAGGAAAAGGAGTACGTCAAGGCTGTATATTGTCACCCTGCTTATTTAACTTATATGCAGAGTACATCATGAGAAATGCTGGGCTGGAAGAAGCACAAGCTGGAATCAAGATTGCTGGGAGAAATATCAATAACCTCAGATATGCAGATGACACCACCCTTATGGCAGAAACTGAAAAGGAACTCAAAAGCCTCTTGATGAAAGAGAAAGAGGAAAGTGAAAAAGTTGTGTTAAAGCTCAACATTCAGAAAACGAAGATCATGGCATCTGGTCCCATCACTTCATGGGAAATAGATGGGGAAACAGTGGAAACAGTGTCAGACTTTATTTTTTTGGGCTCCAAAATCACTGCAGATGGTGATTGTAGCCATGAAATTAAAAGACGCTTACTCCTTGGAAGGAAAGTTATGACCAAGCTAGATAGCATATTGAAAAGCAGAGACATTACTATGCCAACAAAGGTCTGTCTAGTCAAGGCTATGGTTTTTCCAGTAGTCATGTATGGATGTGAGAGTTGGACTGTGAAGAAAGCTGAGCACGGAAGAATTGATGCTTTTGAACTATGGTGCTGGAGAAGACTCTTGAGAGTCCCTTGTACTGCAAGGAGATCCAACCAGTCCATTCTAAAGGAGATCAGTCCTGGGTGTTCTTTGGAAGGAATGATTGTAAAGCTGAAACTCCAGTACTTTGGCCACCTCATGCAAAGAGTTGACTCATTGGAAAAGACTCTGATGCTGGGAGGGATTGGAGGAAGGAAGAGAAGGGGATGACAGAGGATGAGATGGCTGGATGGCATCACTGACTCGATGGACATGAGTTTGAGTGAACTCCGGTAGTTGGTGATGGACAGGGAGGCCTGGCGTGCTGCAATTCATGGGGTTGCAAAGAGTTGGACATGACTGAGCGACTGAACTGAACTGAAGTATTCCATTGTACGTGTATATACCCCATCTTCTTAATCCAATCATCTTTTGATGCGCACTTGGGTTGCTTCTATGTCCTGGTTGTTGTAAGTAGTGCGGCTATGAACATTGGGATGCATGTATCATTTTGTTTCTTTTGCATTTATTTCTGCCCTAATTATTAAGATTTCTTTGCTTCTACTAACCCTGGGGTTCGTTATTTCTTCCTTTTCTAGTTGCTTTAGGTGTAGAGTTTGGTTATTTATATGACTTTTTTCTTGTTTCTTGAGGTAAGCCTGTATTGCTATGAACCTTCCCCTTAGCACTGCTTTTCCAGTGTCCCATAGGTTTTGGGTTGTTGTGTTTTCACTCATTTCTATACATATTTTGATTTCTCCTGTGATTTTTTGTTTACTCAGAAGTGTGTTATATAGCCTCCATATGTTGGAATTTTTAATAGTTTTTTTCCCCTGTAATTGACATCTAATCTTACTGCATTGTGGTCAGAAAAGATGTTTGGAATGATTTCAACTTTTTGAATTTACCAAGATTAGACTTACGGCCCAGGATGTGATCTATCCTGGAGAAGGTTCCATGTGCACTTGAGAAAAAGGTGAAATTCATTGTTTTGGGGTGAAATGCCCTATAGGTATCAGTTAGGTCTAACTGGTCCATTGTATCATCTAAAGTTTGTGTTTCCTTGTTAATTTTCCATTTAGTTGCTCTATCCATAGGTGTGAGTGAGGTATTAAAGTCTCTCACTGTTATTGTGTTATTGTGAATTTCCCCTTGTGTACTTGTTAGCATTTGCCTTACATATTGTGGTGCTCTTATGTTGGGTGCATATATATTTATAATTGTTATATCTTCTTCTTGGATTGATCCTTGGATCATTATGTAGTGTCCTTCTTTGTCTCTTTTCATAGCCTTTACTTTAAAGTCTATTTTATCTGATATGAGTATTGCTACTCTTGCTTTATTTTGGTCTCCATTTGTGTGAAATATCTTTCTCCAGCCCTTCACATTCAGTCTGTATGTGTCCCTTGGTTTGAGGTTGGTCTCTGTAGACAGCATATATAAGGGTCTTATTTTTGTATCCATTCAGCCAGTCTTTTGTCTTTTGGTTGGGGCATACAACCCATTACATTTAAGGTAATTATTGGTAAGTATGATCCCGTTGCCATTTACTTTGTTGTTTTGGGTTCGAATTTATACACCCTTTCTGTGTTTTCTGTCTAGAGAACATCCTTTAGCATTTGTTGACAAGCTGGTTTGGTGGTGCTGAATTCTCTCAGCGTTTGCTTGTCTGTAAAGCTTTTGATTTCTCCATCATATTTTTTTTAACCATTTATCATTTATTTATTAGTATTATTATTTTTTACTTTATAATATTGTATTGGTTTTGCCATACATCAACATGAATCCACCATGGGTGTACACGTGTTCCCCATCCTGAACCCCCCTCCCACATCCCTCCCTGTACCATTCCTCTGGGTCATCCCAGTGCACCAGTCCCAAGCATCCTGTATCCTGCATCGAACCTCATATTTGAAAGAGATTCTTGCTGGGTACAGTCGTCTGGGTTGTAGGTTTTTCTCTTTCATCACTTTAAATATGTCCTGCCATTCCCTCTGGCCTGAAGAGTTTCTATTGAAAGATGAGCTGTTATCCTTATGGGAATCCCCTTGTATGTTATTTGTTGTTTTTCCCTTGATGCTTTTAATATTTGTTCTTTGTGTTTGATCTTTGTTAATTTGATTAATATGTGTCTTGAGGTGTTTTGCCTTGGGTTTATCCTGTTTGGGACTCTCTGGGTTTCTTGGACTTGGGTGACTATTTCCTTCCCCATTTTAAGGAAGTTTTCAACTATTATCTCCTCAAGTATTTTCTCATGGCCTTTCTTTTTGTCTTCTTCTTCTGGGACTCCTATGATTCAAATGTTGTCCCAGAGGTCTCTGAGGTTGTCCTCATTTCTTTTAATTCTTTTTTCTTTTTTCCTGTCTGCTTCATTTATTTTTTTTTAAATTTTTTTTAAAAAAATTTTATTTTATTTTTAAACTTTACAATATTGTATTAGTTTTGCCAAATATTGAAATGAATCCGCCACAGGTATACCTGTGTTCCCCATCCTGAACCCTCCTCCCTCCTCCCTCCCCATACCCTCCCTCTGGGTCATCCCAGTGCACCAGCCCCAAGCATCCAGTATCGTGTATTGAACCTGGACTGGCGACTCATTTCATACATGATATTATACATGTTTCTATGCCATTCTCCCAAATCTTCCCACCCTCTCCCTCTCCCACAGAGTCCATAAGACTGATCTATACATCAGTGTCTCTTTTGCTGCCTCGTACACAGGGTTATTGTTGCCATCTTTCTAAATTCCATATATATGCGTTAGTATACTGTATTGGTGTTTTTCTTTCTGGCTTACTTCACTCTGTATAATAGGCTCCAGTTTCATCCACCTCATTAGAACTGCTTCAAATGTATTCTTTTTAATGGCTGAGTAATACTCCATTGTGTATATGTACCACAGCTTTCTTACCTATTCATCTGCTGATGGACATGTAGGTTGCTTCCATGTCCTGGCTATTATAAACAGTGCTGCGATGAACATTGGGGTACACGTGTCTCTTTCCCTTCTGGTTTCCTCAGTGTGTATGCCCAGCAGTGGGGGAAACAATTCCATTCACGATTGCAATGGAAAGAATAAAATACTTAGGAATATATCTACCTAAAGAAACTAAAGACCTATATATAGAAAACTATAAAACACTGGTGAAAGAAATCAAAGAGGACACTAATAGATGGAGAACTATACCATGTTCATGGATTGGAAGAATCAATATAGTGAAAATGAGTATACTACCCGAAGCAATTTATAGATTCAATGCAATCCCTATCAAGCTACCAACGGTATTCTTCACAGAGCTAGAACAAATAATCTTACAATTTGTATGGAAATACAAAAAACTTCGAATAGCCAAAGCTATCTTAAGAAAGAAGAATGGAACTGGAGGAATCAACCTACCTGACTTCAGGCTCTACTACAAAGCCACAGTCATCAAGACAGTATGGTACTGGCACAAAGACAGAAATATAGATCAGTGGAACAAAATAGAAAGCCCAGAGATAAATCCACACACATATGGACACCTTATCTTTGACAAAGGAGGCAAGAATATACAATGGATTAAAGACAATCTCTTTAACAAGTGGTGTTGGGAAAACTGGTCAACCACTTGTGAAAGAATGAAACTAGAACACTTTTTAACACCATACACAAAAATAAACTCAAAATGGATTAAAGATCTAAACATAAGACCAGAAACTATAAAACTCCTAGAGGAGAACATAGGCAAAACAATCTCCGACATACATCACAGCAGGATCCTCTATGACCCACCTCCTAGAGTATGGGAAATAAAAGCAAAAATAAACAAATGGGACCTAATTAAACTTGAAAGCTTCTGCACAACAAAGGAAACTATTAGCAAGGTGAAAAGGCAGCCTTCAGAATGAGAGAAAATAATATCAAATGAAGCAACTGACAAACAACTAATCTCAAAAATATACAAGCAACTCCTACAGCTCAACTCCAGAAAAATAAATGACCCAATCAAAAAATGGGCCAAAGAACTAAATAGACATTTCTCCAAAGAAGACATACAGATGGCTAACAAACACATGAAAAGATGCTCAACATCACTCATTATCAGAGAAATGCAAATCAAAACCTCTATGAGGTACTATTTCACGCCAGTCAGAATGGCTGCGATCCAAAAGTCTACAAGCAATAAATGCTGGAGAGAGAGCATTGCCCCAGGGAGAAAAGGGAACCCTCTTACACTGTTGGTGGGAATGCAAACTAGTACAGCCACTATGAGATGTCTATGGGTTTGGTGTGACTTTGGGCAGCCTGTATATTGAAGCTCAGGGCTATGTTTCTGCATTGGTGGAGAATTTGCATGATATGTCTTGCTCTGGAACTTGTTGGCTCTTGTTGGTGCTTGGTTTCAGTAGGTATGGAGGCTTTTGGATGAGTTCTTATCAATTAATGTTCCATGGAGTCAGGAGTTCTCTGGTGTTCTCAGGCTTTGGACTTAAGCCTCCTGCTTCTGGTTTTCAGTCTTATTCTTACAGTAGCCTCAAGACTTCTTCATCCATACAGCACTGATGATA
Source organism: Bos indicus (assembly GCF_029378745.1). Taxonomy (NCBI): domain Eukaryota; kingdom Metazoa; phylum Chordata; class Mammalia; order Artiodactyla; family Bovidae; genus Bos; species Bos indicus. The sequence continues at coordinate 63,229,061 of NC_091777.1, forward strand.
AAACATCTAGGTTAATGGTGAAAAGATTCTCCACAGTTAGGGACACCCAGAGAGGCTCATAGAGTTACATGGAGAAGAGAAGAGGGAGTAGGGAGATAGAGGTGACCAGGAGGAGAAGAGGGGGAATCAAAAACGTGGGAGAGCAATCTAGCCAGTAATCAATTCCCTATGTGCTCTCCACAGTCTGGAACCCTCAGAGAGGTTCATGGAGTTACATAGAGAGGAAAAGAGGGAAGGAGATAGAGGTGACCAGGAGGAGAAAAGGGGGAATCAAAAGGAGAGAGAGAGAGATCTAGCCAGTAATCAGTTCCCTAAGTGTTCTCCACAGCCTGGAACACACAAAGAGATTCACAGAGTTCGGTAGAGAAGAGAAGGGGGAGGGAGGAGATAGAGGTGACCTGGGGGAGAAAAAGGAAAATCAGAAGGGGGAGAGAGTAATCAAGCCAGTAATCACACTCCTAAGTAAAAATGGGTACTGAAGATTGGATTCTTAAAGGTACAAAATTGATAACAAATACCAAAAAGCAAAGGTTAAAAATCTAGAGTAGAGGTTAGACTCTCAAAAATACACTATTAAAAAAACAAAATAAAATCACAAAATTATAAAAAATATATATGAAGTTTGCTTTAAAAATAGTTTTTTTTTTTTTTGCAAGGTAGTAGTTCAGTTCAGTTCAGTTCAGTCACTCAGTTGTGTCCGACTCTTTGAGACCCCGTGAATCACAGCATGCCAGGCCTCCCTGTCCATCACCAACTCCTGGAGTTCACCCAGACTCACGTCCATCGAGTCAGTGATGCCATCCAGCCATCTCATCCTCTGTTGTCCCCTTCTCCTCCTGCCCCCAATCCCTCCCAGGATCAGAGTCTTTTCCAATGAGTTAACTCTTCACATGAGGTGGCCAAAGTACTGGAGTTTGTAGGTTGTAAAAATGAAAATTAAAGGATTAATTGAGGACTTAAAAATAAGAAAAAAATTTAAATAAAAAAAATGTTAATAGTAAAAGTATATCTAAGAATTTCTCTGGAGCTGTTGTGGGCAGTATGGGGACAGTTCAGTTTCAGATAGTTCATTGTTCCATCTTTAACTTCTCAAGATTTATAGGCCCCTTTCAATGTATTTGGTTGTAACTACAGGGTTTTAATCTGTTGCACCTGTCACTTCCAAAGCAGTTCCCTCTGTTTATTTTGGCTTCTTCTGTTTTCAGGTCTCTTCAATGTCTAATTTCTGCCCTGACACAAAGGGGCAAAGGTGGTCACTTATTTAGGCTCATTTGTTCAGGTGTGCTGTGGGGAGGGAGGAACACTGCAAACAAATATCACTGGCGTGTATGGGGAGTGCTCGCAGTGTCTGGGCCACACTGGGTTTGCCCCGCTCATGGCGTGTATGCTTTCCCAGTCTACACTGCTCAGTCTCCAGGTTGCTCTGCAAGGGAACTTTCTGAGGTGGACCTTGGGTTGCGTGCACTTCCCAGGTCTAAGCCGCTCAGGTTCAGGTTCTTGGGTACTTCACAAAGGCGCAGACTCTGCTGGGCCTGTGTTTTGTGCCGTTCCCAGGTCCGAGCAGCTCAGGCAACCAGGTGCTTGGCAAGCGCAGTCTCTTCAGGTGGGGGATGCATTTTATCGCCTACCCCATCCCAGCTGCTTGGTTTTCTGGGTGCGCAGTGGGCGCGCCTTCTCAGGTGTGCTGTGTGTCTCTTCTGGGGAGCTTATCTCTGGCTGCGACCCTGCCGGCACATGTCAACCGTCCAGAATCCCAGGTTTTGGTTAGCAACTGGGAGCTTTCTCACAGTTTGGTAGAGGATGCCATCTCTGGGGCCAAGATTGCCCCTTTCCGGCTCTGGGTGCCCCCCCCGCCTCCCTCCCTGCCTCTGGCGGGGGATGGGCCGGTCCGCAGCAGGCTAGCTCTCCTCTGGTATTCGCTCAGTCCTTTGTTCTGAGAGCAGGCCAGCAGTGCCCTGCTGCTGCTGCTGCTGCTAAGTCGCTTCAGTCGTGTCCAGCTCTGTGCGACCCCATAGACGGCAGCCCACCAGGCTCCTCCGTCTCTGGGATTCTCCAGGCAAGAACACTGGAGTGGGTTGCCATTTCCTTCTCCAATGCATGAAAGTGAAAAGTGAAAGTGAAGTTGCTCAGTCGTGTCCGACTCTTAATGACCCCATGGACTGCAGCCTACCAGGCTCCTCTGTCCATGGGATTTTCCAGGCAAGAGTACTGGAGTGGGTTGCCATTGCCTTCTCCTAGGTTAGGGCTTTTCACGGGATAGTTCTCTCTCTCTCTGGCTACCACACAGTTTGTGTTGCTATCTCACATTAGCTCCCTCAGATTTCCCTCTGGGCATTCAGGCCCAGTCCTTACCCTAAAAAATGCAGCCCACGCCTCCCTGTCCAGCCCCTGCTTGCTGGTGGCAGACGAGGGTGTCTGGGCTACTTTTCTGCTGGGAGTTGCCATTAGGCACATCATCTGTGGGTTTTATTTATTTTTTCCTGCTGGTTATGTTGCCCTCTGAGATTCCAAAACTCCCCACAGACCTGGCAGTGAGAGGGTTTCCTGGTGTTTGGAAACTTCTCCTAAGACTCCCTTCCCGGGATGGGTCTCTGTCCCTAACTGTTTTGTCTCTCTCTTTGTCTTTTTTTTTTTTGGCCTATCTCCTTTCAAAAACAATGGGCTGCCTTTCTGGGTGGCTGATGTCCTCTGCCAGTGTTCAGAAGTTGTTTTGTAGAATTTCTTTCCATGAATTTGTGGGGGAGAAAGTGGTCTCTCCATCTTATTCCTCCACGAACTTAGGACCCCTCTAATCCTTCTCAATGCTTGAAAAATCCCAACTGTATTGAGATATAATTGACATACTCATACATTTACCATCTAAAGTGTATAATTCTATGTTTTTAATTATATCTCCACAGTCACTCAACCATCACCACAATCTAATTTCAGAACTTAAAAAACCCCCAACCCCCCAAAAAACCCTATTACCCACTATCACTCACTGTACAATACCCCGCCTCTCTCCCAGTATTGGGAAACCACTAACCTACTTTCAGTTTCTATAGACCACAAAGAACTTTTAAAAAATTGTGGTAAGATGTACATGACCCAAAATGTACCATTTTAACCATTTTTTAAAAGTTTTTTCATTATTATGATAACCACCCCCCCACATACATGAAATATAATGTCTTAACCATTTTTAAGTGTACAGTTCAGTTGTGTGAAGTACATTTCCATTGTTGTGAAGCAAATTTATAGAACTTTCTCATCTTGTAAAACTGAAACTCTATACCTCCAAAGGAGAGTTGCTATTTAATGAGCATAGAGTTTCATTTTAGCCATTTTAAAGTATACATTTCAGTGGCGTTCTGGACATTCATATCATCATGCAACCAACATGACCATCTATCTCCAGGACTTTTTCATCTTCCCAAACAGAAACTCTGTATCCACACATTTTATCATTATTCAAATTATATGATTTCTGAACCTCTGCTTGCTCATGTGATATAATTGGTTATCATAGGATTGACTGAATTAGAATTGATTAAATTCAAATTCATAGGGTTACAGTGTGTGTGTGTGTGTGTGCCAAGTCGTGTCTGAGTTTTTGCGACCCCACAGACTGCAGCCCTCCAGGCTCCTCTGTCCTTGGGATTTCCTGGGCAAGAATCCTGGGATGGGTTTCCATGCCTTCCTCCAGGAGATCTTCCTGACCCAGGGGTGGAACCTTCGTCTCCCGCATTGGCAGGTGGATTGCTTACCCACCGAGCCACGTGGGAAGCCCAAAAGTCTATAGAGGGAGGGTGAAAAACAGCAAGGAGAACTGAGAATACTTTTCATTATTTTTTATCACAGGAAATGAGTTCAGCCAAGATGATACTGAGAATGTTCTCAACTATGTCTAGAAAGGTGGAATGCAAATATATCAGATGCATATAAGAAAATACCATTTGATTGGTTTGAAAGGGGATCCAAGCTTCTTAATACCTCCGTCTCCCTTGTGCTCTCCAAGCAGCTGCATAGGACTCCACAGATGCTGGCTCTTTTAAGAAGCATCAGCTCCAGGAGTCTCCCTGGTGGTCCTTAGGAGTTAGTCCAAAGGTCCGTTCTGTCTGACTTCTCTGCCAACTCCAGCTCAGGTCAGGCAGATCTTGCTGGTCTTCCTGGTGTGGAAGCTGAGGGCCCAGTCGATTTTCAGCCAGGATGGCCAAGAGGGCCAGTAGGACCAGCCCCGCCACGCCCATCCGAACCCAGTTCTCTGTCGTGTGATCTTGGCTAGTGGTATCTAGAGATGTCATTAGAAGGAAATGAATGATTGCTGGTCACATTTCATTCCCTCCCGACCAAGAGCCCCGGGAAGGGAGCTCATTTCCCTAGTTTGTGGGTTCGCTGGGACCCCCTCCTCAGGCAACGCATGCATTCGTGAGCGCCATACTTCATCTCAGGCTTCCCTGATGGCTCAGTGGGTAAAGAATCCACCTGCAATGCAGGAGACACAGGAGATGCGGGGTTGATCCCTGGGTCAGGAAGATCCCTGGAGAAGGAAATGGCAACCCACTCTAGTATTCTTGCCTGGAAAACCCCGTGAACAGAGGAGCCTGGTGGGCTATAGTTCATGGGGTTGCAAAGAGTTGGACACGACTAAGCACGCAGGCACCACATGGCACTGCTAAGCTGGTTACCACTGTTTGTGAGTCTCTATACATCACTTTAAACCTGAGTCCAAAGCTGGTATCTTGTACCAGCTGAGTCCCCAGAGGTATCTTGTAAATGGGGGAGGAGGTGGTTATGAGGATGTTCTGTTTGCTCGTCATCCCCTCCCCACGTGGCAGTTTCACTGAATATTTAATCATATCCTCGAAACATCTTCATAGATCCAGAGCCCCAAACTCTCTCCTCTACATAGTCTCACCCCACGGAACCATATGTGTTCCTTTCTCATACAATGATTGGTATCTGGGAAGCAAGTAGGAAAAAAAAAGTTTAGACAAACCTAGGGAAAATTTGGGGCTTTCCTGGCAGTCCAGAGATTATGACTGAGCACTTCTACTGCAGCAGACATGGGTTCAATCCTGGTCAGGGAACTAGGATCTCTGAATGCCATGTGGTGTGATAAAAACACAAAAAACTTAGGGAAGCTAACTGTGACCTTGGTTCACTGGTGTGTGGCCTTTCACTAGTTATTTCTATTCATTGTACCCTTAAAAAATTTATCCACTTGTTTTATGGACCTCATGGGCTCAAGGATATAATAAAATATTGTGAAATTACAATGCTCAGAAATCCTAGTAACTCTCTTCTGTTAAAACATAGAAATCAGTTCCAAGTGGATTTGGGCAAATGGATTCTTTACCATCTGAGCCACCAGGGAAGCCCAAGAATACTGGAGTGGGTAGCCTATCACTTCTCCAGGGGATCTTCCTGACCCAGGAATCAAACTGGGGTCTCCTGCATTGCAGGTGGATTCTTTTTTTTTTTTAATATAAATTTATTTATTTTAATTGGAGGCTAATTACTTTACAATATTGTACTGGTTTTGCCATACATCAACATGTGCAGGTAGATTCTTTATCAACTGAGCTACCAGGGAATCCCTGGAATTCACCATGAATTCCTAATTGCAAAGTGCAAAATATTTCAAGTCTGGAGACATAATATAAGAAAGGGTCATCCTGACATTGGGATAGGAGGTGATTTCTAAAACCAGATACAGTGACTGTCTACATTAAAGGAAAACGCTAATAAATTCAGCCCTCCTCCACAGGTGCCCAGTTGACCCTGTATCATTAGTTGAAAAGACCATTTGGCCACAGGAGCTTATAAGGCTATGACTTCTACATTCACTTAGCTTGTAGAATGACTGGACGAGACAAATGTGAGAGACAAATGTGGTCATCCCACTCAGTCACTAGCAGTTGATTTCCTCTGCTATAACTCATGTTTGCTCCCTCTGGGCAGAGTGATGCATGCAAACAATATAAAAATGAAGCTGTTTTTGAATTTTTTTGTTACACCTCAATGTGGCTTATGGGATCTTAGTTCCCCAACCTGGGATGAAACCAAGGTCCACAGTAATGAAAGCCTTGAGTCTTTATATATATATACACACACAATTTTATTTATTTATTTATTTTTGGCTATGTTGGGTCTTTCTTGCTGCTTGGGCTTTTTCTTGTTGGGGTGAGTGGGGTCTACTCTCTAGCTATGGTTCTCGGGCTTCTCATTATGGTGGCTTCTCTCATTGTGGAGCACAGGCTCAGTAATTCTGGCACAGGCTCTTTGTTGCTTCGAGGCATGTGGGATCTTCCCAGATCAGGGATGAAACCCATATCTCCTGTATTGCTAGGCAGATATTTTACCACTGAGCCAGCAGGGAAGTGTCCCTCCCCTTTTTTTCTTAAATATTTGCTTATTTATTTGGCTGTACTGGGTCTATAGTTGTAGCATGTGAGATCTTCAGTTGCAGCACATGGAATCTAGTTCCCTGATCAGGAATTGAACCCAGGGCCCCTGCATTGGGAGCTCGGAGTCTTAGCCACCAGACTACCAAGGAGGTCCCAAAGCCCCGAGTCTTAATCCCTGGAGTGCCAGTGAGTTTCCCTAAATGAAGCTCTTGATAGAGTTTTTTAGAGTCTTCCTGATGAGTGATTAAGTTACCAGTCAACCTCTCTGAGTGGCTTCTATATTAGAGGTTAATGTCAGGATTCCCCATTACGACTAAGCATGTGATGAAAGAAAGTGAGTTCATCATAGGTTGTGTCTGGTATCTGCTGACTCAACGACACCCCTAAAGATGATTCTGAATGCGGGCCTCTCCTTTCTTAACAGGCCATGTATCTTTAAGGACACTGGAGAGCTCGGGGACACGCTGTGAAAGTCACATGTCACATAGGTGAGAAGGTCTTCTCTGTTGTCCTCTGAGCCACGAGTCTCTCCTGCCCCATTCTTCTTTCTCAGTGCCTCTGTTCTCCTACCTGATGCCAAGGCCCTGGACAGCTGGCTAGAGCCTCGAGGAGGAGGACAGAAGTCTCTGGCAGTGGGGGGTGGGGTGGGGTGGGCTGCCCTTACCTGTGACCACCAGCTCCAGGGCATTGCTGGGGGCTGACCATACATAGGGGTGGCCACTGTGCCAGCCATAGCACCTGTAGACTCCTGAGAAGCTGAGGTTCACAGGACCCAGAGTGAAGTCCCCCTGGAGTCTCGCATCTCGGTGCCGTGACAGGGTGGCCCCTCCCGGCCTGCTCAGTGAAAATCTGTCAAACGATATGTATGCTGAACTGCACTGGAAGGAAATATTCTCCCCTGGCATCACCACGTGGCCCCCATCAGTGGAGAGAAAGGGTTTGTCATACAAGCCTGGAAGAGAAGAGAGTGAATTGTTGGCGAGATTTCTGTCTTTCCCTGTTTCCCCGCCACTCATTTTGGGTCCATGGTAAGAGAAGAGCAGAAGCTCATGTTTTCCTGATGCAAAGGAACGGGAGGTGGTAACATTCCATTTCACCACTACAGGACCCGTGTGCATGTGCTCAGTCATGTCCAACTCTTTGTGACCCTAAGGACTGTAGCCCCCCAGGCTCCTCTGTCCATGGGACTATCCAGGCAACAACACCAGAGTGGATTGCCATGCCTTCCTCCAGGGGTTTTCCCCGACCCAGGGATCGAACCCTCATCTCCTGGGTCTCCTGCATTGCAGGCAGATTATTTACCACTGAGCCATCTGGGGAGCCCCCTGCAGGACCTGTCCTCTGTCCCAAATTCTTGTAGATGGAGCTGAGTGAACAAGCAGATGAGCAGCTATCTTCCAGCGACAGTGATATAGTCTCTAAAGCCAGATGGGCCACATGGTTCTGTTCCCAGTTCCAACCTGTGGGTTTCCTCCCTAGACCGCTGAGCAATTCTGAGACACCAGCTGGGTGTCCCACACGTCACCTCAATTCTGACACTTTCTACCTGGCAGTAACGTCAGATCCTGCGGTTTGGGGCTCTGGGTTAACAGCTCAGTCCTAGAAGTCCCTCCCACTTCAGAGCCCATCAGAAGTCCAGGCTGTCACCTGTGCTTCTGACTGAGTGGCAATAAGTCGGAAGTTGTTGGGTCGCAGTTCCTGTGTTCAATTCATTTGTTAGACTGGCAGACAGAACTCAGGGAGCCAGCTTGCTTACTAGATTACTGGCTTATGAAAGCATGTGTCAGGAACAGCCAGAGGGGAGAACTGGAAGAGTACAGGACTTTATTTCCTAGGTGAGACTGATTGATTATTTCATCACTGGCCATTGGTGCTGGATTCAACCTCCTGCCTCTCTGCCTACCCCGGAGATCAGGTAGGGGTAGGGCAGGGCTGAGTATTCTAACCCACCTATTACTTGGTTGGTTCTCCTGAAAACCAGCTCATATCCTTAGGTGCTTTCCGAAAGTCACCTTATTTACATAAAATCAGGTGTGGTTGAAAGGGATTTCTTATGAAAGTGAAGATATTTTAATTGTTCACTGCTTAGGGAATCCCAGGAGCTTTCTCTGGTGGCTCTGATAGTAAGAAATCCATCTGCCAATGAAGGAGACCAGGGTTCGATCCCTGGGTTGGGAAGATCCCCTGGAGGAGGAAATGGCAACCCACTCCAGTACTCTTGGTTGGGAAAACCCATGGACAAAGGAACCCAGCGATTTTTATTTTGGCAGATCAGAAATTAATTCTGTTATTTCATAAGACTTTGCAGGTTATTACATTCAACAGTTACACCTGACACACCTGTAAAGTTCTCCAGCACTGTGGGTTTCATTTTCACTTTCTGTATCAGAATCAATCACTAAGGTTTTTTTTTTTTTTGGTCTTTTTGCTGATCTAATATTCACCTTGTCTGAATCAGAACTTTATGCTGAAGAACTATCATCTTCTGAGATGCTAGTATATGTGCTGCTCGGACAAACAGAGAAAGTAACTGCAAAAAATGCACTGAAAAATTCTTCACTCAAAATTTCTCGATGCATCATTTTTGAAAATTCTACAGTAATAAACTTGCATTTATAATATGCACAAGGTTAGAACAAAAACCTAATGGAGCAAAATGTAAATGATAATGTCAATCATAAGTTGTGGAGTGAATCCTTGATAAATTCTAACCTCTAACAACTTTGCACCAGTGATGTTAATTGTATCATTCTCTAAAAATGTGTTGACACGTCTGCAGTCAATAACGTTTGGGTAACAAAAGACCTATTAATAAGCCTTTGATCAACAGTGTTAAGAATAGGGGAAACGGGGTGCGAGGTATATGGGCACTGTCTGTTGCATCACCTTAATTTCCCTGGAAATTTGAGACTGTTCTAAAAATAACATTTCTGAAAAACTAAGAAAGGAAAAAGACTGGAGGGTCGGAGACCTGCACACAGCCTCACCTGTCACCACAAGCTCCAGGGCTTCACTAGGTGCTGACCAGCGATGTTCTCTCCTGTATCGGCACTGATAGCGCCCTGTGGTGTTTGTATCCATGTGGTTAATGATGAACTCCGCCACCTCCTGAAATCCCAACTTCTTCTCCACCTGTTTGTAGGTGAGGTTTTCCAGGATCTCCAGTTGGTACAGGTAAGACTCAAGGGTTCCCTGGCACAAGATCTTCACTGACCCATTCCAGGGAATCACAGAACTGGGCGTAGCAGATATGATAGGAATGGGAAAGTTCTCTAAAAGGAAACAGGGCCCATACTCAGTTGGCCTGCCATGCAGAAACCATACTTTTTTCTTTTTCTGTGGGGGGAAGAACTAAATGAAGGGTGTGACAGACTTATAGCTCCTTCCTTAAAATTTTTTGGGGGTAATTTCTAATTGTGCCAAAAATGAAATGTGTTATATAAAGATTAAATTTATCATTTAAACCATTTCTAAGTACACAGCTAAGTGGCCTTAATTACACTCACTATATGTGTGTGTATATCTATGTATCTATCTAGATGGACAGATACAGGTATAGGTATGCTGCTGCTGCTGCTAAGTCGCTTCAGTCGTGTCCGACTCTGTGCGACCCCATAGACGGCAGCCCACCAGGCTCCCCTGTCCCTGGGATTCTCCAGGCAAGAACACCGGAGTGGGTTGCCATTTCCTTCTCCAATGCATAAGAGTGAAAAGTGAAAGTGAAGTCGCTCAGTCGTGTCCAACTCTCAGCGACCCCATGGACTATAGCCCACCAGGCTCCTCCATCCATGGGATTTTCCAGACAAGAGTACTGGAGTGGGGTGCCATTGCCTTCTCCAGTATAGGTATAGATATGGATAGGTAGATGTGGAGTATTTTTTTTTAAGTCTTTATTGAATTTTTTACAATATGGCTTCTGTTTTATGTTTTGGTTTTTTGGTCACAAGGCATGTGGGATCTTAACTCCCAGACCAGGGATCCAACTTGTATCCCTTGCATTGGAAAGTGAAGTCTTAACCACCGGGCCATGGGGGAAGGCCCTATACTCACCATATTGTGCATCTATTTCCAGGACTTTCTCGGGATTCCAAACAAAACCCCTATAACCACTAAGCAATAACTCTTCACTCTCTCTTTTTAGGCCCTTGTCATTTCTAATTGACTTTCTGTCTCCATGAATTTTCCTATTCTAGATACCTTGTATCAGTGGAATAACACAGTATTTGCCTTTCTGTGTCTGGAGTTTTTTTACTTAGTGCAATGTCATCAAGATTCATCCATGTTGTAGCATGTATCAGAATACGTTTCCTTTTTATGGCTGAATAATATTCCGCTGTACATACAGACTACATTTTGCTTATACATTCATGTCAATGGACATTTGAGTTTTTTCCACCTTCTGGCTATTGTGAATAAAGTTGCTATGAACATGGAGGTACAAATATCTTGTTAGAATCTCTTGTTTCGGTTTCTCTTGTTACATGTATAGAAATGGAATTGCTGGGTTGGGCATTTAGGTTATTGAGGAACTGAAAGATTTTTTGAGGAACAAAATTCCTTCCTTTATATATATATATATATGTATATATATATTTATTTATCAAGGTTAAATTTATATAACATAAACTTAACCATGTTGAAAGTATACAATTCAGTGGAATTTAGTACATTCACAATCTTGTGCAATCATCATCTCTGTCTATTCCATTTTCATTGCCCTCAAAGCAGACCCCATACACATTAATTCTACCCTCTTCCCTGATGGCTCAGACAGTAAAGAATCTGCCTGTAGTATGGGAGACCTGGGTTCAGTCCCTGGGTCTGGAAGATCCCCTGGAGAAGGAAATGGCAACCCACTCCAGTATTCTTGCCTGAGAAATCCCACGGGCAGAGGAGCCTGGTGGGCTACAGTCCATGGGGTCACAAAGAGTCAGACACGACTGAGCAACTAAGAGTGCTGGAGAGTGCCCGCTAGTCTGCCAGGCAGTTTGCTTGGTGTTTTGTTGCCATGGTAACCCTTATCCACATGCAGTTCTGCTTTTCACCCTAATGTGAGGGTGCTGAAGCTTGGAGTAACCATGCCAGTTGCTCAAGACCACAAACTGAAGAGTGCTCCAAACTGGTTTGGAAACTAAGACTATCTTACCCCAGATTCTCTGCTCTTTCCTCACCATATAGGGAGAGCTGTCTTCTAAAGCAGTTAGAGAAGCCAAACAAATAAATAACTTTTTAAAAGAAGGTAATAAATCAAGGGATCAAATCGCCAACATACGCTGGATCATCGAAAAAGCAAGAGAGTTCCAGAAAAACATCTATTTCTGCTTTATTGACTATGCCAAAGCCTTTAACTGTGTGGATCACAATAAACTGTGGAAAATTCTGAAAGAGATGGGCATACCAGACCACCTGACCTGCCTCTTGAGAAACCTGTATGCAGGTCGGGAAGCAATAGTTAGAACTGGACATGGAACAACAGACTGGTTCCAAATAGGAAAAGGAGTTCGTCAAGGCTGTATATTGTCACCCTGCTTATTTAACTTATATGCAGAGTACATCATGAGAAAAGCTAGGCTGGAGGAAGCACAAGCTGGAATCAAGATTGCTGGGAGAAATATCAATAACCTCAGATATGCAGATGACACCACCCTTATGGTAGAAAGTGAAGAAGAACTAAAGAGCCTCTTGATGAAAGTGAAAGTGGAGAGTGAAAAAGTTGGCTTAAAGCTCAACATTCAGAAAACGAAGATCATGGCATCTGGTCCCATCACTTCATGGCAAATAGATGGTAAAACAGTGGAAACAGTGGCTGACTATATATTTTTGAGAGCCAAAATCACTTCTGATGGTGACTGAAACCTGAAATTAAAAGACGCTTACTCCTTGGAAGGAAAGTTATGACCAACCTAGACAGCATATTAAAAAGCAGAGATATTACTTTGCCAACCAACGTCCATCTAGTCAAGGTTATGGTTTTTCCAGTGGTCATGTATGGATGTGAGAGTTGGACTGTGAAGAAAGCTGAGCACTGAAGAATGGATGCTTTTGAACTGTGGTGCTGGAGAAGACTCTTGAGAGTCCCTTGGACTGCAAGGAGATCCAACCAGTCCATTCTAAAGGAGATTAGTCCTGGGTGTTCATTAGGGGGACTGATGTTGAAGCTGAAACTCTAATACTTTGGCCACCTGATGCGAAGAGCTGACTCATTTGAAAAGACCCTGATGCTGGGAAAGATTGAGGGCAGGAGGAGAAGGGGACGACAGAGGATGAGATGGCTGGATGGCATCACTGACTCAGTGGATGTGGGTTTGGGTGGACTCCAGTAGTTGGTGATGGACAGGGAGGCCTGGCATGCTGCCATTCATGGGGTCGAAAAGAGTCAGACACGACTGAGCGACTGAATTGAACTGAACTGAACTGGACTGAATGAATCAAGGAAAGTGGAGACTGGGTCATACACAGACTTCAGAGACTTTTTTTCCTCGTGTTCACCACCATCATCATCAGAGGTATCTCTAGTGCTGAACCACCTGAGAAGCCCATCACAGGTAAAACACTTACCGTGTACATAATTCACATGCCTTATCTCCATTAATCCCCCAAATTGTATCACATGATCCCATCCTCCCATGGTCCAATCTGCTTTCATTGTTATTTTTATTTCTCTTTTGAAAGTGAAAGTGTTAGCCTCTCAGACACATTGGACTCTTTGCAACCCCATGGACTGTAGCCCACCAGTCTTCTCTATCCATGGGATTTTCCAGTCAAGAATACTGGAGTGGAAAGCCAGTATTCTGGAAGGATAGCCATTTCCTTCTCCAGGGGATCTTCCCGACCCAAGGGTCCAACCCAAGTCTCCTGTATTGCGGGCAGATTCTTTACCATCTAAGTCACCTTTATAGACAAAGAAATTGGTTCTGAGAATTGAAGCCACTTACATAAAGTTCTCTAAGGCAGTGTCCCTTTAAGTGAAGAAATGTGGATGGACTGCGGAGAATTAAGATTGTGAGAACATTTGATGTAGGAAGAATGTTGGGCAATGGAAGGTGGTTCCTGACTTCCTCATCCCTGCCATTGTGAACATTCAGTAAAACACGCATCTTGGATGGACAGTCAGCCTACCGGAGGCAAAGGCTAAATCCTGGTCTGAGCATGAATTTGAGGGATCCAAAGATTCCAAAGTGAGGTAGAAGTTGTGCAAAAGGAACGCAGCAGAGACAGTGATCAACAGAACAGGAAATACATTGGAATCCCTTTGAGCTTCAGACTTTTCTATCCCAGAGTTGCCGTGAGGATGCAAGGGGATTGGAGGAGACTTAGAAACACTTACCATCCTGTGCCTGAATCTTCTGGCCAAGACAGAGCACTGGAAGAAAGACATTCATGAAAACTCCACCCATCAATTTCCAACCTTTATTATAAATTACTCAACAGAAATACTCTCACTGGAAAACACCCTGATGTTGGGAAAGATTGAGGGCAAGAGGAGAAGGGGGAAACAGAGTATGAGATGGTTGGATGACATCACTGACTCAATGGACATGAGTTTGAGCAAGCTCTGGGAGATAACGAAGGACAGGGAAGCCTGGCATGCTGCAGTCCATGGGTTTCAAAGAGTCAGACACGACTGAGCGACTGAACAACAACAACAACATAAAGACATACAGGTACCATTTGTTCTCTTCAACAGCAAAAAAGGCTCATCTCTTAGTTTTATCTTCCAGATTCCAGCCCCTAAGGCTCTCATCTGCAGGAACTCTGGAACCATTGTGGACTGCCAGACAGCATGGCATGGGCTGAACAAACCCGGCAAGGCCAACTTGACAACTGAGCCAGCATGGGCTTACAAGCCAGCATGGGCTTGGGCAAACACATATCTGGGCAAAGACCATCTCTCCACTCAGGAGAGCAGAGTCTTCTTGGCAGTCACTGAAATCACTAAGTTCTTATGTTAAGAGAAAGTGAAAATGTTAGTCGCTCAGTAATATCCGACTCTTTGCCACCCTATGGACTGTAGCCCACCAGGCTCCTGTGTCTATGCAATTCTCCAGGAAAGAATACTGGAGTGGGTTGCCATTCCCTTCTCCAGGGGAACTCCCCAACCCAAGGATTGAACCCAGGTCTCCTGCACTGCAGGCAGATTGTTTACTGTCTGAGTCACCAGTTAAGAGAGACCTTGACTATTTTGGATTCCCCCATCTTCCCCTCTAACCCACCTGCATTTGGGGACTCACCGAGACAGAAGAGGGTGATGTCTCTGGGGGCCATGGTTCTGCACGGCCAGCCTCAGCCCACGTAGCCTCTTGACAGTGAACATCAACAGATGACAGAGTCTCATGAGACGGTGAGACCCACAGGAAGTATGAACTCAGAGGTCCTCGTCAGAGAATTTCTACATTTATTGCCCCAGAGGAATGGTTCCTTCCCGAAGAACTTCATTCTGGGGGGGCCCTGAGATAGTCTAAGAGGAGATCAACCTTCCTGTTTATGTTTCAGATGAGAAGTGAGCATTTTCTTCCACCAGTGTTGAATGGGGCTCAAATCCTCCTTCAGACAAGATCCCACATCCAAGGGGAAGGGCTGGGCACAGAAAATTATTAGATGTGTGCCATACAGACAGAGCTTTTCCTTCATTGATCCATCAGTCCAAAGCCATGTGGCTTTGATGGCTATGGATCCACATAACCTCCACGGAATTCATGGACCAAATATATCCATTTGGTCTTTTTTTTTTTTTTTTTTCTTCCAATTTTATTTTATTTTTAAACTTTACATAATTGTATTAGTTTTGCCAAATATCAAAATGAATCCTCCACAGGTATACATGCGCTCCCCATCCCGAACCCTCCTCCCTCCTCCCTCCCCATACCATCCCTCCGGGCCGTCCCAGTGCACCAGCCCCAAGCATCCAGCATCATGCATCGAACCTGGACTGGCAACTCGCCTCCCACATGATATTCTATATGTTTCATTGCCATTCTCCCAAATCTTCCCACCCTCTCCCTCTCCCACAGAGTCCATAAGACTGTTCTATACATCAGTGTCTCTTTAGCTGTCTCGTACACCAGGTTATTGTTACCATCTTTCTAAATTCCATATATATGCGTTAGTATACTGTATTTATGTTTTTCCTTCTGGCTTACTTCACTCTGTACAATAGGCTCCAGTTTCATCCACCTCATTAGAACTGATTCAAATGTATTCTTTTTAATGGCTGAGTAATACTCCATTGTGTATATGTACCACAGCTTTCCTATCCATTCATCCGCTGATGGACATCTAGGTTGCTTCCATGTCTTGGCTATTATAAACAGTGCTGCGATGAACATTGGGGTACACGTGTCTCTTTCCCTTCTGGTTTCCTCAGTGTGTATGCCCAGCAGTGGGATTGCTGGATCATAAGGCAGTTCTTCCATTTGGTCTTGATCAGGCAGGCAGTGTACTCTTATGTTGGGAATTATCTCAATGGTGGCATGTAGAGGAATGTTTTTTTCATTCATGTCTAAAGAATAATCTTCCTATAATTATATCTAAACCTGTAATCTATGAATAGATGATGGATTGATAGAGAGTATAGATTAGATAGATAGATAGTCAGGTAGGTGGTAGACAGACAGATAAACAGATGGATGGATAGATAAATTTGGCTATAGACACCTACCTGGCTATCACTAGTTCTTCAAGTATAAGAAGTCAAATATTTCACATCAAACTTTCTACTGGCTATCTCATTTTCATTGCAAGACATCACCCTTTGTTTTCAACTTTATTGAGGTGTCATTGACATAACATCATGTGAGTTTAAGGTGCACAACAGGTTGACTTGATACACTTCCTTGCTGCACAGTGATGTTCATTGTGGCATTAGCTAATAGATACGCCAGCTTGCATAATTACCATTTCCTTTTTTCTGTTTTTTAAAATATTATTTTTTTTGTGTGTGGTGAGAACATTAAGATTTACTCTCTCAGCAACTTTAAAAAGATTTATCTATTTGTTGGACCATCAGGGAAGTTCCTCTCAGCAACTTTTAAGTATAGAACACAATACCGTTAATTATTCTCACCTTGCTATACATTGCTGTTGTTTAGTTGCTCAGTCGTGTCTGACTCTTTTGCAACCCCATGGACTGTAGCTGGCCAGGCTCCTCTGTCCACGGGGATTCTCCAGGCAAGAATGCTGGAGTGGGTTGCCATTTCCTTCTCCAGGGGATCTTCCCAACTCGGAGACTGAATATGCATCTCCTGCTTGGCGGGTGGATTCTTTATCACTGAGCCATGCACTGACGTCAGAGATACAGACAGAGACTGACCAGTTAGGGTCTTTCCTCTCTTGCATTTAAAGAAAAATTATTTTTATTTTTTGGCTGCGTCACTTCTTAGTTGCTGCACATGGAATCTTTTCTTGCGGCTCACAGGCTCTAAAGCTCCAGCTCAGTAGTTGTGTGCGGGGCCCAGTGGCATTGGAAGGCACTCTTCACCACTGGACCACCAGGGAAGTCCCCTCTGTTGCATTTTTTGAAGGTAATTTATCCCCGATTAGAGTATGTGTCTGAAGCTGGTTGTGTGCTAGAGAGTACTCTTCACCTGGGAGTGAGCCCGGCATGGATGCCTGAAAATCAAGTTGAAACTTAGAGTTTTGAGAAGTGTTTAAAGATGCTTTTCTTGGTATATTTTGATATTTATACCAAAGAATAAAGGGAAGTATGACTTACGATGTATATATCTTAAGATATATATTTTATATATGATATGTGTGTATGTGTATATTTCCATGTATGTATTCCTCTCACAAATATGATTATATATATACAGTCCAACTCTAGTCAAAGCTATGGTTTTTTCCAGTAGTCATGTATGGATGTGAGAGTCTGACTATAAAGAAAGCTGAGCATCAAAGAATTGATGCTTTTGAACTGTGGTATTGGAGAAGACTCTTGAGAGTGCCTTGGACTGCAAGGAGATCCAACCAGTCCATCGAAGAACTGACTGATTTGAGAAGACCCTGATGCTGGGAAAGATTGAAGGTATGAGGAGAAGCGGAGGACAGAGGATGAGATGGTTGGATGGCATCATCAACTTGATGGACATGAGTTTTGAGTAAACTCTGGGAGTTGGTGATGGACAGGGAGGCTCGGCAAGCTGCTGTCTGTGGGGTCGCAAAAAGTCAGACATGACTGAGCAACTGAACTGAACAGTCCAACTCAGTGACTAAACAACAGCAACATATGTATATGTATATATATGCATGCACATCTATCTGTCTATCCATTCATCTAATAAAATATGACTTTGAGGACTTCCTGGTGGCCCAGTGACTAAGACCCTGCACTCCCAATGCAGGGGTTGCCAAGGTTCAATCCCTGGTCGGGGAACTGGATCCCACATGCCAAAACTAAGATCCCTCATGAGCAATGAAGACCTGGTGCAGTCAAATAAATAAACAAACAAACAAATAAAATTTAAAAAACAAACAAAAAAATCATGGCTTTGTCATTGTAAAAAATGAGCCTATCCCAGAATATGCTCCATGTTGCAGGGGGTCATGGCACACTGAACAGCTGGTTCTACAATACTGAGAGAGGCACAGACATTACATCCTAGACAAGGGCTTCTCAACCTCAGTACTCCTGACATCTGTGGCTAGACGATGATTCTCTCTTGGGGGTGGTGGGCTGTCCTTGCATTGAGGGTGCTGAGTAGCACCTCTGCCTTTACCCACAGGTGCCCCAGCAGCCTCCCCCACGGTCATGACAAGCAAAAACCATCTCCAGACACCGACGAATGGCCCCTAGTGGGCAACGTTGCCCCAGCTGAGAACCATTGTCTGTAGCGTCTGCTGACACGTACAGGCTGAAGAACCAGAGACATCACAAACCTCTGTGCACCCCGCAGCATCTCACGTCCCTTTCTTGGGACATGTTATAAGGTTCTACAGGACATGGACACAAAGATCAGCCCGGGAGAAGCTCCCTAGAACATATTTCCAGGCACAAATCTCCGAAGAATTCCTTTAATCTGATGTGACCCAGAGTCTGAACAACCAAGTACCCACCCCCTCCCCCCACCCCCACCAACACACACACACATACTCAGAAACAAACCCAGCCTAGACACACTTCTCTTTCCTTCCAGCTCCTGCAGGAGCCCCTTGCTGCTCTGACAACAATGAGGACCTTGCGGTTTGGAAAAAGAAATTACTTTGTCATACTGATTCATAACGCTGTCAGCAACCCACATGGAAATTTAACTTCCCTCCAAAACTCATGTCTTTTTCTTTTTTCATAACCCATTGGTTAATATGTTTGAAGGACTTTAAAAAAAAAAAAAACAATACAATATTGTAAAGTAATTAACCTCCAATTAAAATAAATAAATTTATATTTAAAAAATCTCCTAAACTCTGATGCCTTAATTTCTTGTATTCTTCTGTTCTTCCAACATCATCCAGATACAGCTAGCCCTTCATACTGGAGCTTCTTGTTTTGAGCCTTGGGGATAATTATCAGTAACGAATAGAGACACAGGGTCCACTGGGCCCCCTACAGTGCACCCGGAGGTGGTGGCTGTGAATGTGGTGAGAGTCACACCCCACGTTGGCTGGGCCAGCAGGGCCCTTTCCGGCAGTCAGGGGTCTCTCATCTGAGGATGCCCAGGCCTGCCTGTGCATAACCTCTGAGATCCCAGTAGACATGGGAAGATCTTTACGGAGAATAGACATGAATTTGAGCAAACTCCAGGAGATAGTGGAGGACAGAGCAACCTGGCGTGCTGGAGTCCATAGGGTTGCAAAGAGTCAGACACGACTGAGAGGCTGAATGACAACAATTCTGGAAGATTCTAACAGGACAAAAGAGTACATGAAATTAAGACATCAGAGTTTGGGAGACTCATCAGGACTGGACGTACAGTTGTGACATGTTCATACAATGGATTCTTACATAGGAGGGAAAAGAAAAAATAGACTCACATGTAAAGGTATGATTATATCTCAAACATACAATGCTGAATGAAAATGTCTGGTCATGAAAGCACAGATTATATAATTTTATGCAGATGAAAATTCAATAACAACAGGGAAGGGAGATGATAGATAGATATGTGGGTGTTCAGTTGCTCAGTCATGTCCGACTCTTTGTGACCCCATGGACTGCAGCCTGCCAGGTTCCTCTGTCCATGGGACTCTCTAAGAAAGAATACTGGAGTGTGTTGCCATTTCTTCCCCCAGGGGATCTTTCCGACCCAGGGATCAAACCTGCATGTCTTGCATTGGCAGGTGGATTATTTACCGCTGCGCCATCTGGGAAGACCCTTTTTCTCCTATAGATAGCTTTCAATGGTTTTACGTGTTTGCATCTCCCACTGGACCAAGATCCACAACAAGATGAAGTTTTCTTCACTAATATTTGCTTAGAGACTTAGAATAGGCTATGCCGTACAGAAAACTATTGGAGGAATTAATTCATTGATTAAATATATCATGATTTCTAGGAGTTTATCAGCTGAATGTCAGAGAAAGTGTGTTATTTATGGTTTGCTTTCTAGAACACTTCGGTGATTTTGTTGATAACATTGGAAATGACTGAATCATCATGATAACCCCCTAGAATGGCTGGGGGAGGTTTCCAAGGGATTCTGAGGCTTTAGAGATAATCCTCTGATGAAGAGGGATGACCCTAAAGATGTTTATGTCTTCAGATTCCAGCTGTTGTTAGGATGGAGCTCTCAAGATGAGTTTGAGAAAGTGTTACAGCTTCCATTGAAGACCTCCTGGGCATGTTCCAGGGATAGGATTCAAGTTTGAACTGCTCTTAGCATGTTGCAAGATCCATGTACACACTGGCATTAGTTGAGGGCTCTCTGGGCCTCTGGGACATGGGACTAATGATTTTCTGTGTGAAAACTGAACAATCCAAGTCAGTGTATGTCACCTCCTTCAGTTCCTCTGCATCAGGGTCCTGCATAAAAGGGAATGACGAGTGAGGGTGTGCAAACACTTAGGGGAATGATGGGGGAAATGAGACTGCATTCAGAGGTTGTACCAAAGAGAACCTACCTCCCGATTCACCCTTCTGCCCACCTCAGGCTGGCTGTTCATTATAACAGCATCTGTGGGTGATAGAAGTCATTAAGACACTTGGTGGGGGGGGGGCACTTCTGGATTCTCACTTTATCCATACAACACCAGTGGACAGAGAGAGACAGTGGATGTCTGAGATGACTCATCCTCCCCACAGTGTCGCTCAGTCGTGTCCAACTCTTTTCGACCCCACGGACTGCAGCACGCCAGGCTTCCCTGTCCACCACCAACTCCTGGAGTTTACCCAAACTCATGTCCATTGAGTTGGTGATGCCATCCAACCATCTCATCTCCCGAATGCAGAGTCCGAGATTTTACCTCTTTGAAGTTCAAACGCCCACCGCATTGATAGCTCACCCCCCAATCTTTTAAAATATTTTTTGATGTGAACCATTTTTAAAGTCTTTGTTGAATTTGTTACAATTTTGCTTCTGTTTTGTGCTTTGGTTTTTTGGCCACCACGGGGCAGGTGGGACCTTAGGTCCCCGACCAGGGATCGAACCTGAAACCACTGCACTGCAAGGTGAATTTGTAACCACTGGACCACCAGGGAAGTTCCAACAACTGCCTATCTCTATCTCACTGGTTCTCTCCCCTGATTTCTCCCTTATGTCGATCCCTTCTCTAAATATTACTGGCTGCACTGGACCAGTGGAGAAGTATGCAACGACCTGTAAGCTGAGAGGAGGGGCAAGGGCATTGATGTTCCCTCTTGAAAGCTCTATCCTGGGACTTCCCTGGTGGTCCAGTGGTTAAGAATCTGCCTCTCGGGGGAGGAGCCAAGATGGCAGAGGAGTAGGACGGGGAGAACACTTTCTCCCGCACAAATTCATCAAAAGAGCATTTAAACGTCGAGTAAATTCCACAAAACAACTTCTGAATGCCGGCAGAGGACATCAGGCACCCAGAAAAGCAACCCAACTCTTCGAAAGGAGGTAGGAAAAAATATTAAAAACAAAAAAAAAGAGACAAAAGAGGGAGGGACGGAGTTCCGTCCCAGGAAGGGAGTCTTAAAAAGAGAGAAGTTTCCAAACACCAGGAAACCTTCTCACTGCTGAATCTGTGCCGAGCTTTGGAAGCACAGAGGGCAACATAACAGGGAGAAAAAATAAATAAACAATTAAAACTCGCAGATTGCGAGCCCTACGGTAACTCCCCCAGCGGAGAAGCAGCGCAGACGCCTGCATCCGCCATTAGCAAGCCGGGGCTGGGCAGGGAGGCGCGGCGCAGGCTGCATCACTGAGAGTAAAAATCTGGCCTGAATACCCTGAGCGCTATCTGAGCAAAATAATTTGGGCTAGCAAACCAGACTGTGGGATATCTACCACGCGAAAAGCCAGCCCTAACCTAAGACCGCCAGGCCCGCCCACGGAACAAAGGACTGAACAGAGATAGCCGGCTGCAGATCTTCCCCCTCCGGTGACAGGCAGCCAGAGCTGGAAGGGGGCAATCGCAGCCCCAGAGAGACATTATCTATAAAACTGTCAGCAGGCTTCTTTGCTAACTAAAACTTCTTGGGGGTCTGGACGGTCAACATCTGCCTGAGAAGGTGCGCCGGTTTTACACCCAGATAACCGAGTGGCGGGGAGGTTATAAGTCGCAGCATTGGCGCTCGCCAAACACCTCATCACCTGAGCTGCTCGGACCTGGGAAGAGCACAAAACGCAGGCCCAACTGAGTCTGCGCCTCTGAGGACTACCCGAGTGCCTGAACCTGAGCGGCTTGGACCTGGGAGGTGCATGCAGCCCAGGCCAGCCTCGTATTGTTCCCGGTGGAACAACCTAGAGTCCAAGCAGTGTGGACAGGGAGGCTACACGCGCCGTGAGCGGGGGCATACCCAGGGTGGCTGAGGCACTGCGAGCCCACGCCAGTGTTATTTGTTTGCAGCATCCCTCCCTCCCTCCCCACAGCGCGACTGAACAAGTAAGCCTAAAAAAAAAAAAAAAAAAGTGTCCTCCACCGTGCCCTTTGTGTCAGGGCGGAAACCAGATACTGAAGAGACTAGCAAACAGAAGAAGATATAACAGAGGGAAACGCCTTGGAAGCTACAGGCAATAGATCAAAACCCTGTGGTTACTACGGACTACATAGGAAGGGGCCTATAGATCTTGAGAAATATAAATCTGACCAAGGAACTAGCCAAAAATGAACTGAACCCACAACACCCACACACACACACACAAAAAAAGTCCTAGATATATTTTTATTATTTTTACGATCATTCTTTCTTTCTTTTTTTTTTTAATTAAAAAAAATTTCTAAGTCCTCTATTGTTCCTTTAATTTTCACTTTTATAACCTATTACTTTGCAAAAAAAAAAAAAAAAAAAGACCCTATTTTTTTCTTCTTCAGCAAACTTCATATGTATATATTTTATAATTTTTTGACCTTGGTTTTTTTTTTGTTTGTTTTTTTTGTTTTTGTTTTTGTTCTTTTCTTCTTTTCTTTAACATTATATTTTTGAAATTCCAAACTCTACTCTAGATTTTTAATTTTCGCTTTTTGGTATATGTTATCAATTTTGTACCTATAGTTTTTTTTAATATAATTTCTGTGACTTTTTTTTTCTTCTTCTCTGTTTCTTTCTCTTCTTCTTTTATATAACATTGTATATCTGAAATTCCAAACTTTACTCTAGATTTTTAATTTATGCTTTTTGGTATTTGATATCAATTTTGTACCTGTATTTTCTTTATAATTTTTGTGACATTGTTCGTATTTGTTTGTTTGTTTTCTCTCTTTATTTTTCTTCTTCTTTTTTTTTTTTTTTAACATTGTATTTTTGAAATTCCAAACTCTACTCTAGATTTTTAATTTTTGCTTTCTGGTATTAGTTATCAATTTTGTACCTGTACTTTCTTTATAATTTTCGCGACCTTGTTTATTTTTGTTTGTTCGTTTTTTCTCTCTTTCTTTTCCTTCTTTTCTTTAACATCGTATTTTTGAAATTCCAAACTCTACTCTAGATTTTTAATTTTTGCTTTCTGGTATTAGTTATCAATTTCGTACCTGTACTTTCTTTATAATTTTCGCGACCTTGTTTGTTTTTGTTTGTTCGTTTTTTCTCTCTTTCTTTTCCTTCTTCTTTTCTTTAACATCGTATTTTTGAAATTCCAAACTCTACTCTAGATTTTTAATTTTTGCTTTCTGGTATTAGTTATCAATTTTGTACCTGTACTTTCTTTATAATTTTCGCGACCTTGTTTGTTTTTGTTTGTTCATTTCTTCTCTCTTTCTTTTCCTTCTTCTTTTCTTTAACATCGTATTTTTGAAATTCCAAACTCTACTCTAGATTTTTAATTTTTGCTTTTATGTATTTGTTACCAATTTTGTACCTTTAAGGACCCAATCTTCAGGACCCATTTTTCACTAGGGAGTGAGATTACTGGCTTGACTGCTCTCTCTCCCTTTGGACTCTCCTTTTTCTCCACCAGGTCGCCTGTGTCTCCTCCCTAACCCCTCTCTACTCTACCCAACTCTGTGAATTTCTGTGTGTTCCAGACGGTGGAGAACACTTAGGGAACTGATTACTGGCTGGATCTGTCTCCCTCCTTTTCATTCCCCCCTTTTATCCTTCTGGCCACCTCTGTTACTTCCTCCTTCTTCTCTTCTCTGTATAACCCCGTGAACATCTCTGAGTGGTCCAGTTGTGGAGTGCACATAAGGAAGTGACTACTGGCTAGCCCACTCTCTCCACTATTGATTCACCTCATCTCATTTGGGTCACCTCTAACTCCCTCCTCCCTCTTCTCTTCTCCATGTAACCCTGTGAACCTCTCTGAGTGACCCTCACTGTAGAGAAACTTTTCATCTTTAATGTAGATGTTTTATCAATGGTGCTGTATAGAAGGAGAAGTTTTGAAACTACTGTAAAAATAAGACCGATAACCGGAAGCAGGAGACTTAAGTCCAAACCCTGACTCCAGGGAACTCCTGACTCCAAGGAACATTAATTGACAGGAGCTCATCAAATGCCTCCATACCGACACTGAAACCAAGCACCACACAAGGGCCAATAAGTTCCAGGGCAAGACATACCAAGCAAATTCTCCAGCAACAAAGGAACACAGCCCTGAGCTTCAAGATACAGGCTGCCCAAAGTCACCCCAAAACTA
This sequence comes from Bos indicus, assembly GCF_029378745.1. Lineage (NCBI taxonomy): Eukaryota > Metazoa > Chordata > Mammalia > Artiodactyla > Bovidae > Bos > Bos indicus. The sequence goes on from NC_091777.1 coordinate 63,253,644, forward strand.
TAGACATCTCATAACTCATTACTGGACATTTCATTGCACTCCAGAGAGAAGAAATACAGCTCCACCCACCAGAACACCGACACAAGCTTCCCTAACCAGGAAACCTTGACAAGCTACCTGTACAAACCCACACACAGTGAGGAAACGCCACAATAAAGAACTCCACAAACTGCCAGAATACAGAAAGGACACCCCAAACTCAGCAACTTAAACAAGATGAAGAGACAGAGGAATACTCAGCAGATAAAGGAACAGGATAAATGCCCACCAAACCAAACAAAAGAGGAAGAGATAGGGAATCTACCTGATAAAGAATTCCGAATAATGATAGTGAAATTGATCCAAAATCTTGAAACTAAAATGGAATCACAGATAAAAAGCCTGGAGACAAGGATTGAGAAGATGCAAGAAAGGTTTAACAAGGATCTAGAAGAAATAAAAAAGTCAATATATAATGAATAATGCAATAAGTGAAATTAAAAACACTCTGGAGGCAACAAATAGTAGAATAACAGAGGCAGAAGACAGGATTAGTGAATTAGAAGGTAGAATGGTAGAAATAAATGAATCAGAGAGGATAAAAGAAAAACGAATTAAAAGAAATGAGGACAATCTCAGAGACCTCCAGGACAATATTAAATGCTACAACATTCAAATCATAGGGGTTCCAGAAGAAGAAGACAAAAAGAAAGACCATGAGAAAATACTTGAGGAGATAATAGTGGAAAACTTCCCTAAAATGGGGAAGGAAATAATCACCCAAGTACAAGAAACCCAGAGAGTCCCAAACAGGAAAAACCCAAGGAGAAACACCCCAAGACACATATTAATCAAATTAACAAAGATCAAACACAAAGAACAAATATTAAAAGCAGCAAGGGAAAAACAACAAATAACACACAAGGGAATTCCCATAAGGATAACAGCTGATCTTTCAATAGAAACTCTTCAAGCCAGGAGGGAATGGCAAGACATACTTAAAATGATGAAAGAAAATAACCTACAGCCCAGATTATTGTACCCAGCAAGGATCTCATTCAAGTATGAAGGAGAAATCTGAAGCTTTTCAGACAAGCAAAAGCTGAGAGAATTCTGCACCACCAAACCAGCTCTCCAACAAATACTAAAGGATATTCTCTAGACAGGAAACACAAAAACGGTGTATAAACTCAAACCCAAAACAATAAAGTAAATGGCAACGGGATCATACTTATCAGTAATTACCTTAAACGTAAATGGGTTGAATGCCCCAACCAAAAGACAAAGACTGGCTGAATGGATACAAAAACAAGACCCCTACATATGTTGTCTACAAGAGACCCACCTCAAAACAGGGGACACATACAGACTGAAAGTGAAGGGCTGGAAAAAGATTTTCCATGCAAATAGGGACCAAAAGAAAGCAGGAGTAGCAATACTCATATCAGATAAAATAGACTTTAAAACAAAGGCTGTGAAAAGAGACAAAGAAGGTCACTACATAATGATCAAAGGATCAATCCAAGAAGAAGATATAACAATTATAAATATATATGCACCCAACACGGGAGCACCACAGTACGTAAGACAAATACTAACAAGTATGAAAGGAGAAATTAACAATAACACAATAATAGTGGGAGACTTTAATACCCCACTTACACCTATGGATAGATCAACTAAACAGAAAATTAACAAGGAAACACAAACTTTAAACGATACAATGGGCCAGTTAGACCTAATTGATATCTATAGGACATTTCATCCCAAAACAATGAATTTCACCTTTTTCTCAAGCGCACATGGAACCTTCTCCAGGATAGATCACATCCTGGGCCATAAATCTAGCCTTGGTAAATTCAAAAAAATAGAAATCATTCCAAGCATTTTTTCTGACCACAATGCAGTAAGATTAGATCTCAATTACAGGAGAAAAACTATTAAAAATTCCAACATATGGAGGCTGAACAACACACTGCTGAATAACCAACAAATCACAGAAGAAATCAAAAAAGAAATCAAAATTTGCATAGAAACGAATGAAAATGAAAACACAACAACCCAAAACCTGTGGGACACGGTAAAAGCAGTCCTAAGGGGAAAGTTCATAGCAATACAGGCACACCTCAAGAAACAAGAAAAAAGTCAAATAAATAACCTAACTCTACACCTAAAGCAACTAGAAAAGGAAGAAATGAAGAACCCCAGGGTTAGTAGAAGGAAAGAAATCTTAAAAATTAGAGCAGAAATAAATGCAAAAGAAACAAAAGAGACCATAGCAAAAATCAACAAAACCAAAAGCTGGTTCTTTGAAAGGATAAATAAAATTGACAAACCATTAGCCAGGCTCATCAAGAAACAAACAGAGAAAAATCAAATCAACAAAATTAGAAACGAAAATGGAGAGATCACAACAGACAACACAGAAATACAAAGGATCATAAGAGACTACTATCAACAATTATATGCCAATAAAATGGACAACGTGGAAGAAATGGACAAATTCTTAGAAAAGTACAACTTTCCAAAACTAAACCAGGAAGAAATAGAAAATCTTAACAGACCCATCACAAGCATGGAAATTGAAACTGTAATAAAAAATCTTCCAGCAAACAAAAGCCCAGGTCCAGACGGCTTCACAGCTGAATTCTACCAAAAATTTAGAGAAGAGCTAACACCTATCCTGCTCAAACTCTTCCAGAAAATTGCAGAGGAAGGTAAACTTCCAAAGTCATTCTATGAGGCCACCATCACCCTAATACCAAAACCTGACAAAGATCCCACAAAAAAAGAAAACTACAGGCCAGTATCACTGATGAACATAGATGCAAAAATCCTTAACAAAATTCTAGCAATCAGAATCCAACAACACATTAAAAAGATCATACACCATGACCAAGTGGGCTTTATCCCAGGGATGCAAGGATTCTTCAATATCCGCAAATCAATCAATGTAATACACCACATTAACAAATTGAAAACTAAAAACCATATGATTATCTCAATAGATGCAGAGAAAGCCTTTGACAAAATTCAACATCCATTTATGATAAAAACTCTCCAGAAAGCAGGAATAGAAGGAACATACCTCAACATAATAAAAGCTATATATGACAAACCCACAGCAAACATTATCCTCAATGGTGAAAAATTGAAAGCATATTTCCTCTAAAGTCAGGAACAAGACAAGGGTGCCCACTTTCACCATTACTATTCAACATAGTTTTGGAAGTTTTGGCCACAGCAATCAGAGCAGAAAAAGAAATAAAAGGAATCCAAATTGGAAAAGAAGAAGTAAAACTCTCACTATTTGCAGATGACATGATCCTCTACATAGAAAACCCTAAACATTCCACCAGAAAATTACTAGAACTAATCAATGACTATAGTAAAGTTGCAGGATATAAAATCAACACACAGAAATCCCTTGCATTCCTATACACTAATAATGAGAAAACTGAAAGAGAAATTAAGGAAACAATTCCATTCACCATTGCAATGGAAAGAATAAAATACTTAGGAATATATCTACCTAAAGAAACTAAAGACCTATATATAGAAAACTATAAAACACTGGTGAAAGAAATCAAAGAGGTCACTAATAGATGGAGAAATATACCATGTTCATGGATTGGAAGAATCAATATAGTGAAAATGAGTATACTACCCAAAGCAATTTATAGATTCAACGCAATCCCTATCAAGCTACCAACAGTGTTCTTCACAGAGCTAGAACAAATAATTTCACAAATTGTATGGAAATACAAAAAACCTCGAATAGCCAAAGCGATCTTGAGAAAGAAGAATGGAACTGGAGGAATCAACCTACCTGACTTCAGGCTCTACTACAAAGCCACAGTTATCAAGACAGTATGGTACTGGCACAAAGACAGAAATATTGATCAATGGAATAAAATAGAAAGCCCAGAGATAAATCCACTCACATATGGACACCTTATCTTTGACAAAGGAGGCAAGAATATACAATGGGTTAAAGACAATCTCTTTAACAAGTGGTGCTGGGAAATCTGGTCAACCACTTGTAAAAGAATGAAACTGGACCACTTTCTAACACCATACACAAAAATAAACTCAAAATGGATTAAAGATCTAAACATAAGACCAGAAACTATAAAACTCCTAGAGGAGAACATAGGCAAAACACTCTCCGACATACATCACAGCAGGATCCTCTATGACCCACCTCCCAGAATATTGGAAATAAAAGCAAAAATAAGCAAATGGGACCTAATTAACCTTAAAAGCTTCTGCACATCACAGGAAACTATCAGCAAGGTGAAAAGACAGCCTTCAGAATGGGAGAAAATAATAGCAAGTGAAGCAACTGACAAACAACTAATCTCAAAAATATACAAGCAACTCCTACAGCTCAACTCCAGAAAAATAAATGACCCAATCAAAAATGGGTCAAAGAACTAAATAGACATTTCTCCAAAGAAGACATACAGATGGCTAACAAACACATGAAAAGATGCTCAACATCACTCATTATCAGAGAAATGCAAATCAAAACCACTATGAGGTACCATTTCACGCCAGTCAGAATGGCTGCGATCCAAAAGTCTACAAATAATAAATGCTGGAGAGGGTGTGGAGAAAAGGGAACCCTCTTACACTGTTGGTGGGAATGCAAACTAGTACAGCCACTATGGAGAACAGTCTGGAGATTCCTTCAAAAACTGGAAAAAGAACTGCCTTATGATCCAGCAATCCCACTGCTGGGCATACACACTGAGGAAACCAGAAGGGAAAGAGACACGTGTACCCCAATGTTCATCGCAGCACTGTTTTTAATAGCCAAGACATGGAAGAAACCTAGATGTCCATCAGCAGATGAATGGATAAGAAAGCTGTGGTACATATACACAATGGAGTATTACTCAGCCATTAAAAAGAATACATTTGAAGCAGTTCTAATGAGGTGGATGAAACTGGAGCCTATTATACAGAGTGAAGTAAGCCAGAAGGAAAACATAAATACAGTATACTAACGCATATATATGGTATTTAGAAAGATGGTAACAATAACCCGGTGTATGAGACAGCAAAAGAGACACTGATGTATGCAACAGTCTTATGGACTCTGTGGGAGAGGAAGAGGGTGGGAAGATTTGGGAGAATGGCAATGAAAAATGTAGAATATCATGTAGGAAACGAGTTGCCAGTCCAGGTTCGATGCACGATGCTGGATGCTTGGGGCTGGTGCACTGGGACGGCCCAGAGGGATGGTATGGGGAGGGAGGAGGGAGGAGGGTTCGGGATGGGGAACACATGTATACCTGTGGCAGATTCATTTTGATATTTGGCAAAACGAATACAATTATGTAAAGTTTAAAAATAAAATAAAATTAGAAAAAAAAAAAAAAGCAGAGACAAAAAAAAAAAAAGAAAGATAAACAATTAAAAAAAAAAAAAAGAATCTGCCTCTCAAGGCAGGGGATGCAGGTTTGATCCCTGGTCCAGGAACTAAGATCCTACATGCCTTGGAACAGTTAAGCTTATGCACCAAACTAGAGAGCCCAAGTGCCAGAATGAAAGATTCCGTGTGATGCAGCCAAGTTCCCTGGTGCTGCAATGAAGACCCTATGCAGCCAAATAAAAAAGGAAGGAAGAAAGGAAGGAAGGAAGGGAGGAGAGAAAGACAGCTCTGTGTCTGTGGCTCTTGCCTTGAGCACATACCTGTACACTGTCTTCTCCCTTCCCCACTTTGCCCAGATGCACTGGCCTCTCTTCCTGAGACTTACCCTTTGCATCAGGGCACCAGTGATGGACGAGGAAGGAGATAAAGCTGACAAGGAATACGAAGGCCACGGAGGGTCCAACCAGAGCATGCAGGTGCCTGGGGTTACCTGGAGGAAGACGTGAATCCATTACAAAACAAACCATAGCAGCTCTTCTTTACTGTTTGCCGGGTAAATGAATGCAGTATCTCTACCTTCACAATACCCTTGAGTCAAACAAATTAAATTATCCAGTGGAAGAAAAAAGCGAAATAAAGATCAAAGTAAGGGCAGTTGTCTTATGTCACATGCCCAGGAAACGACAAGACAGTTGAGCCCAGGGCTGCAGAACGCAGCTTGGCTGTGGTCTCATGAGCTATATTTAGGCTGATGCTCTGCGGGTGAGGGAGAGAGAAAAGACCAACCCCTCTGCCAGCTATTGCCGGACATACTTTGTTGTCCATCCCCCGACCAACAAAACCAGTCCTTTCAGAAATTAGGAGGAAAGTTGATTGGGAGGTTGTGCTGTTTCCCACCTTTGAGTCCAAGATCTGAACTCACTCAAAAGAATACTGGCAGCCTTCCTCGATGGTCCAGCAGTTAAGAATACACCTGCCGACGCAGGGGACATGGGTTCCATCCCTGGGCCAGGAAGATTCCACGTGTCCCAGAGCGACTAAGCCTGTACTGAACTACTGAAGCCTGTGTGCTGCAACTACAGAAAGCCCACGCACAGCAACAGAGACCCAGAGCAGCCAAAAATAAATAAAGACATAAAATAACAAAAAAGAACATTGGCATTCACCTTCCAGAATCTATCTGCATCTACACATACAATTGGAATTGGGGTTAAGTAAAGGTTTTGGGGTGGGGAAATGGACAGGGGGAAGTTTTGTACCATGTATACAGCACTTTCTTTGATCCAGGACCTGTGCTGTGTGGGGTGGCGGTGTGGGGAGTAATGTTTTCACCTTTTTGATTTGATCCCATCCTCATAGACAGCCTCAAAGGGAAGAGGTTCAATCTGGCTCTATTGTGGATAAAATAGAGGGTCAAAGAGGTAATCTTACCAAAGTAGACTAATGATGGTTTGAACCCAAGTATGTTTGGCATTCTAGTGTTTTATAAGACGGGCTTCCCAGGTGGCTCAGTGGTAAAGAACCTGCCTGCCAGTGCAGGAGACATGGGTTCAATCCCTGAGTGGGGAAGATCCTTTGGAATAGGAAATGGCAACCCACTCCAGTATTCTTGCCTGGAGAATCCAATGGACAGAGGAGTCTGGTGGGCTATAGTCCATGGGGTCGCAGAGTCGGACACAACTGAGTGACTAAACCACCACCACAAGCTGCTAAGACTCCAGGCTTCCAATGCAGGGGGCGCAGATTTGATCCTTGGTCAGGGAAACTAAGATCCAACATGGAGCAGCCGATTTTTTAAAAAAAGGTTTAAAATAGGGAGATTATCCTAGATTATTTGGATGATCCCAGAGTAAACATGAAGTTCTTATAAGAAAAGAGAGAGGGAGAAGAAGAGAGTTGGAGAGAGATGTGATGAAAGAAAGTGGGTCAGAGTGAGGCACTGGCAGGTAGACACGACCAACCACTGTAGCTGTGAAGTTGGATGACGCGACCATGAGATGTAGGGAAATGTAAGAAGCTTCTAGAAGCTGGAACAGGCAATGGATTCTTCCCCAGAACCTCCAGAAGGAATGCAATCCTCCTGTCATCTTGATTTTAGCCCAGTGTCACCCATTCATTTTAGAGGGCTTCCTTGGTGGCTCAGATGGTAGAGTCTGCCTGCCATGTGGGAGACCTGGGTCCAATCCCTGGTTCAGGAAGATCCCCTGGAGGACGGCGTGGCAACCCACTCCAATATTCATGGACAGAGGATCCTGGCAGGCTACAGTCCATGGGGTCACAAAGAGTCAAACACCCCTGAGCAACTAACATTTTCACTTTTATCCATTTCAGACTTCCCATTTATAGAACTGTAAATACTTTAAAACACCATGGTGTTATTATCCCCTGAGCCTGTGGAAATTTGTTGAAGCAGCATAGGAAAGAATGTCCAATGCATATTGTACATCACTTAAACGAGTACTTAATGAGTAAGAACTTAAACTGGAACAGTACTTAAATGAGTAGGTTAATGAAGGAACCCTAAACATGGATGGATTCAGTTCTTACTGTAGCTTTTGTGCTACTGGGAACTTTTGGTTTCATCCCGACAGACAAGAGCTCATTTCTTTTTATTTTTAAAGATTAAAAAATTTTTTTTGATGTGGATCATTTTTTAAAGTCTTTATTGAATTTGTTACAATATTGCTTCTGTTCTATGTTTTGCTTTTTTTGCCATGAGGCAAGTGGGATCTTAGCTTCCCAACCAGGGATCGAACTCACACCCCTGCATTGGAAGGTGGGTTCTTTTTTTGTATATACATCCAAATGTATTCATTTATTTTTAAAAATTTATTTTTGATTGTAAATAATTGCTTTACAATGTTGTGTTGGTTTCTGCCATTCATCAACATCAATCAGCTGTAGGTATGCATATATCCCTTCCCTAGTGAACCTCCCTCCCACCTCCCACATCCCACGCCATCCCACCCCTGTGGGTTGTCATGGAGACCTGGTTGAGCTCCCTGGGTTACACAGCCACGTCCCATTAGCTGTCTGTTTTACATCCGGTAATGGGTATGCTTCAGTGCTACTCTCAGTCCATCCCACCCTCTCCTGGCCCTGCCAAAGTCTGTTCTCTACGTCTGTGTCTCTATCCCCACCCTGCAAATAGGTTCCTCAGTATTGTCTTTCTAGATTCCATGTATAAGCATTGCTATATGAACTTTGTTTTTCAGAACTGATTCAAATGCCTTCCTTTTTATGGCTGAAGGAAGGTAGATTCTTAACCACTGGACCACCTGGGATGTCCCAGTGCTCATTTCTTGGCAGACAGAACTTCTCAAAGAACTGGGCCATCGCCCCCACCAGTTGCTGCCTTCTTTTCCCTTCCTGAAGCCTTCACAGTTCTCATCTCCAGTTAGCAATGCAGAGAGATTAGTCATGGCATTATTCCTGGTGGGGAGGGGTGGCGTGGGGTCAAGTTTATTCTCACCCTCCTCTCTTCTCCTCTCCTCTCTGAGGAGGAGACCTCAGCTACAGAAAATTAGAGATTAAGAGCCCTTGCTGGGGAAAAATGTATATATGTGTATAACTGAGTCACTTTGCTGTATACAGCAGAGATCAGCACAATGCTGTAAGTCAACTATACTTCAATTAAAAAAATATTGAGTCCTAACTGGACAACAGTCCACGGGGTCGCAAAGAATTGGACATGACTGAATGACTGAACTGAACTGGGCCAACTGCACACAGACCCTTTGGGGCACCCCCTTTTGATGTGGTAGAATCTGGGGATCAGACAGGGTAGATGACAAGTGCAAGAGCACAGAGCTGGAAAGGTGGCTGACTCAGCACCTGCAGGCTCAGTCACTCAGTCATGTCTGACTCTTTTTGACCCCATGGGGTGTAGCCCGCCAGGCTCCTCTGTCCATGGGATTCTCCAGGCAAGAATACCCGAGCGAGTTTGAGTAAACTCCAGGGGATAGTGAAGGACAGGGAAGCTGGCATCCTACAGTCCATGGGGTTGCAGAGTCAGACACAACTTAGCAACTGAACAATACTGGAATGGGTTGCTGTTTCCTCCTCCTGGGGATCTTCCTGACCCAGGGATCAAACCTGTGTCTCCTGCCTTGGCATGCAGGTACTTTACCGCTGAGCCACCTGGGAAGCCCAGCTGAGTCCATAATCTATTCAAGAGTTTCTCCCTCCCAGGGTTCTGCAAGCAGAGATCAGAGGAATCAGTTACTCACCGCTGTTGGAGTTTGGTTTTGTGTGTAGTGGCTGACTACTTGAAGAGTTTCCTAGAAAGAGGAACAGGAGAGAGGTGAGGGAAGGAGGCTGCCTTTTATTTCATGGAAGCTTCTTTGTCATCTAATGCTGAGGTCCTGAGAGTCTTAGCATCCCTTCTCCTAATCCCTGGGGACTTGACTGCCTCCCTGAGCTTCAAGATGCCGAGAGGTGGACTTCCCTGGTGGCCCTGGCGGGTAAGACTTGGCCTTCCAATGCAGGGGGTGTGGGTTCCATCCAAAGATCCCACATGCCTCGAGGCCAGAAAACCAAAACATTTTAAAAAAAGAATCAGGGCTTCCCTGGTGGCTCAGAGGTTAAGAATCCGCCTGCCAATACAGGAGACAGGGCTTCTATCCCTGATCCAGGAAGATCCCACATGCCTAGGAGCAACTAAGCCCATGCCCCACAACTACTGGGCCAGCGCTCCAGAGCCCGGGAGCCACAAGTACTGTGCCCATGTGCTGCAACGACCGAAACCCGCACACCCTAGAGCTTGTACTCCACAACAGGAGAAGCCGCCACAAATGAGAAACCTGTGCACTGCAGCTAGAGAGGAGCCCCCGCTCCTGAGAAAAGCCTGTGCAGCAACAAGACCCAGTACAGCAAAAAATAAATAAATACAATTTGAAAAAAACATTTAGTTTGAATCAAGAGGTTCCTCACCTGTGACAGACAGGTACAGTGGGTCGCTGGAGTCTGACCATGAGTAGGGAGAGCGAGTGAAAGAGCCATAGCACCTGTAGACCCCGCTGTGGTCTGGGGTCCCAGGACCCAGAGGGAACTCTGCCTGGAGTGCTCCGCGGGGGCCCCGCCCTCCAGCCAGCGGGCGCCCAAGGTTCACCCCCTCCCTGAGCAGATGGAACTGGTCAAAGGTGCTCTCGGAGCTGCAGACCAAGGTCACGTTCTCCCCTGACCTCACCACGGGTCCTCCCTGGGCTGAGAGAGAGGGTTTCTTGGACAGACCTGGAAGGAGAAGAGGCAGTTTCGTGAGACAGGCTTTTCCCGAATCCCATGTCCTTCACCCCTGAACTGAGAATTCACACCCGCAGTTCTTCTCAACTCTCTCTCTCTTGCTCTCACTCTCTAATTCTCCCCTATCTCTCTCCTACTTTCTCTCTCTAGGTCTCTGAAATTGCCTCCCTCCTAATTTTTTTCCTTCTTGTATTTTTTTTTTAAACACTCTGTACTTCTCCTTGGATTGGTTGATTTGATCTGTCTTCTTTAATTCTGCGGCTTTCATTCTCTATCTCGTCTCTATCTTTCAGCATTATTCATCTATCTATTCTGTTATCTGTCTATATCTCCATCCACCATTTGATCTACCCATCTTATCATCTATCTATATATCCATCCATCGTTCCACCATCTACCTTTCTATGTATGTATCTATCTACCTATTTTATCATCTATGTGTATGTTCATCCATCATTTTACCTATCTATCTATCATCTATTTCCACTTCCATGACTTCCTCAGCTTCTCTGTCTCTCTGGGTCTCTTTTGTAATCCCTATTATCCACCCCCAGATCACCATCTTTCTCAATCTTTGCACCCATCCACCTTCCCAAGTCTCTTATTTTTAGGGCTTTTCTGTCCACTCCCTTCTTTCTCATTAATTCTCTATCCCTTTTTCTTTCTATTTACCTTTATTTTTTTCATGTTTCTCCCACCGCCCCCAGTCCCTCTGGCTTATTTTCTGCGTGTGCGCACAGCAACTGTGTTTCTGCCTCTGCTTTTTGATGACTCTGTTTTCTCTCTGATTCCATGTCTCTGTGGGCTTTGACCTCCATAATCTTACAATGTTTAGTGTGACCTTGCACGTGCGCCTGAGTATACAGCATGAGAACCCATGAAACACACAACATACAGGAGCTGGCGTTTGGCTCTGTCACCAGGGACCTTGGTGTCCTGGGGCACAGTGTGGCTCAACCACCTGGAACGAAGCCATATCTGAGTGAACACAGTATCTGTGCATCACCCAGGGCATGAGGACACAGGGCTCCTGGAGAAACAGCCTGAGCAAGATCAACCTGGTCATGAAGTCCTGGGTAGATACATGGTGTATCCTTGGGTTCTTTGAGTAGAGAAGAGAGTGTAGAGTTGAAATGGAAACAAGGCTCCTAAACTGTTTCTGGTCTCTGCTACCTGCCTTTCTGTCTGTGTCTCTCACTTCATTCTTTATCTCCATCTCTATCTCTGAGTTCCTCTGTCTCTGCCCCTGCACCTGTCTTTTCTGTTATAACAGGTGGTCTGTACTTGTTTCTCCTCTTTCTTTGTCTCTTGGATGCAACTCTCACCAAGTCAGTTTCTCCCCATGAAAAGCACCCCTCTCTCATCTCCCACACCACCACCTGGGGCTTCCACGTCCTGGTACATCCAGTCTGTATGCCAGCCCTTGACATTCTCACCTGTGATCACCGTGTCCAGAGGGTCACTGAGGGGCTGACCACTCAGAGTGGGAGAGATTGAAAGCACAGAAACGTCTGCAGGAAAACCTCTTCATCTCAAGGTCACCTGCTTACCAACCTTAGTTCCACATGCGGTTTCATTTCCCTGGAATGGGACGTAGCAATCGTAGATTTGGGATTTTAGGATGCGGGCATCACGGGGCACCATGATTCTGCCCACTGTGGGACCCAATTTCCTCTATTAAATAGGTTTTTATCTAGAATGCCTGGAGAACTTCCTGTCGTTCTGACTGGACCCTGACTCAAACTCCCACTGGGATCCGGGAGACCGGGACAACGGGTGCCCTCTCTGGACAAGAGCTCTCTGACCTGTGACCACAATCTCCAGGGGGTCACTGGGTGCTGACCACACAGTGGGGAGGTGACTGTAGTGACCATGACATCTGTAGGTTCCTGCATGTGCTTCGGTCACAGGGCCCATGAGGAAGTTCTTCCAGAATATGATGCCCTGGAGCTCAGGGACATTGGTTCTGTCATCCTTGTGCAGCCTGAACCTGTCAAATCCGAGAGGGGACTGACACCGGAGAGTCACATGCTGTCCTTGAGGAACTACGGGGCTTGGCCAGGCTGACAGGGAGGGCTTGTCATGACCACCTGGGGGAGAAGAATGCACGGTTTACAGTAGAAAATGGGGAACCCCTTCCCCTCGATGGACTCAGAGGACCCTCCCTCTTCCCACATCTCTAAGGCTCCTTTTCAAACCAGGGGAACCCGTGCTCCATGGAGATTCCCACACCACAGGGGCATAGCACACCCTACATGAAAAACATCTGCTGAGAATTTTGAGTGTGTGTGTATGCTCAGTCATGTCTGACTCTTGTGACCCCATGGACTGTAGCCCTCCAGGCTCCTCTGTCCATGGGGATCTCCAGACAAGAATACTGTAGTGGGTTGCCATTTCCTTCTCCAGGGGATCTTCCAACCCCAGGATTGAACCCACATCTCCTGCAGCCCCTGCATTGCAGGCATGTTCTACACCACTGAGATACCTGGGAAGCCTGAGAATTTTGGGCAAGTGTTGACTAACAGACTCTTCCTGGATGTTGATAATGTAAAATTTGTTTTATAAAACAAGACGGAATAGACACCCAATGGAAGAACAACCTGTGTGAGTGAAATGATGTCAGCTCACATGAGAAACACAGGACATGATGGAGCCTGTGGTAGAACCTTCTGGAATCTCAGGGGGCAGGGCATAGGTTCTCCCCTTATTCTGAATGGAGGCCAGCAGCAGCAGTTCTCTGCAATGCCTATCCATGGAACTGCTGGAGAGTTTGAGTCATCACCTTGTCCTCCAAGGGTCTGTGGTCCCTGGCCCTGCTGCCTTCCCTCAGTCTACAGATAACACCAGTCCCTCGCAGTCACCCCCGCTCTGAGCATCACAGTCTCCTGTAGGTGCCCATAGAGCCTGGCTCAGCAGAGGGAAGAGTGTCTGGGGGAGGGTCTCTGGGCCAGAACTGGGGGCTAGACTTCCCTGAAAATGTTAGTCAACCAGTCACGTCTGACTCTTTGTGACCCCATGGGCTATAGCCCACCAGACTCCTGTATCCATGGAATAGTCCAGGCAAGAATACTGGAGTGGCTTGCCATTTCCTTCTCCAGGGGATCTTCCCAACCAAGGGATCAAACCCAGGTCTCCCTCACTGCAGGCAGACTCTTTACCATCAAAGCCACCTTGGGCTCCCATTTTCTACTTCCAAAAGACCACCCTCATATGGTTATGACTTCCCATGGTTGACCCATCACCCTACCTTCTGCGCCATCTCCCCTCCTATTACAAGAGAGTCTTACTTGAGGAGGATGGCAACCACGGTTTGGGGGAAAGACTCACCTTCTTGTGCCCAGATGCTCTGGATCAAGAAGAAACCTGGAAGAGAGACTCATGATGGACGATCCATCTCATGTCAGACCTGGCTTCCTACTCCCCTGGCCTGGTGTGTGGGCCTCGTTGGCAAGGATGTTGCTCGGCCTTGATGAACCCAACCATCAAGGTCCACTTGGCCCCTGTGGAGGCAGGGCTCTCTGTTAAGGTGGACCCAACCCTCCTGGTCAATATTTGCACCAGGCTTTAATCCCTTCCAGGACTCACCAAGACATGCCAGGCTGACGATGGCAGACAGCATGGCGCTGCTCCTACTGAGCAGCAGGCAGCAGCTTTGCAGACCTGAAGAGTACACAGGATGTTATGATGACGCCCCAACTAACGTCGTGTGCAAGCTGACCACGGGACAGAAAGGTGACTCACACAGGCTCTTCTTACCTTAAAAAAAGCAGTGTGTGGGGGCCCGGCTGAGGGAGGAATTGGGCTTCCTGGAAAATTTTAAGGCCAGTGCTGTCTCTTCAGATTGTTTAACAAACTTGAACCACAACCTCTGGCCCAACCCACCTTTGGCTACATTTTCAAGTTTACCAAAAATGTATGCTGCAATATCTAATCTGCTATGACTTTGAGGCACTGAATTATTTTCTGTTTTCATTCTTGATATGATTTTCATAGAATTTCTTATTTCATTCCTATATTAAAAATTTTCCCAGCATTATATTTTATCTTTAATGTTCAACCATCTCTATGACATCCACAGTAAAAATGTCTTTACTTAAAATGCTAATTTCATGATTTTTAAAAATTTATGGATTTTCCTATATTGTATTTTCTTTTCCCTGTATGTATGCACTGCCAAGTTCCTGGAACATGTAACAATTTTTAAAAATTTATGAATTGTTGGCTTACAATATTATATTAGTTACAGGTGTATTACATAGTGATTCAGCATTTTCAGAGATTACACACATTACAAAATATTATACAATATTGACTATATTCCCTGTGCCAGACATTATAGCCCTGTGACTTAATTATTCTATAAATGGTTGTTGGTATTTCTTAATCCAGTCTACATACTTTGCTGCCCCTCACACCCACCCCATTCCCCTCTCCCCTCTGGTAACCACTAGTTTCTCCTTTGAATCTGTGAGCCTGATTCTCTTTTGTTATATATGCTCATTTATTTTTATTTTCTTAGTACTTATTATTGTTTATCTGGCTGCATCAGATCTGAGTTGTGGAATGTGGTATCCTTTTAGTTGTAGCTTGTGGGATCTAGTTCTCTGACCAGGGATTGAACCTGGACCCCCTGCATTGCAAACCCAGAGTCTTAGTCACTTAGTCACAATCAAGGAAATCACTATTTTGATTTTTAGATTCTACATAGAAGTGAAAATATACAGCATTTCTCTTTCCCTGTCTGACTTTTTTCACTAAGCATAATGACCTCCAAGTCAATCCATGTTCTCAACAGTCAGGATTTTGTTCTTTTTAGAAAACTGAGAGGGCTTCTCTGGTGGCTTAGTGGTAAAGAATCTGCGTGTCATTGCAAGAGACCTGAGAGACCTGAGTTTGATGGGTCGAGAAGATCCCCTGGAGAAAGGAATGGAAACCGATTCCAGTATTCTTGCCTGGAGAATCCCATGCACACAGGAGCCTGGGCGGCTACAGTCCATGGGTCGCAAAAATGACTGAGTTGACTTAGCATGCATGTATTCAGCCTAATATGGTTAGTGGCACCATACTGGCTATCTCAGAGTATACTTCATCTTTTTATTTTGCCAACTAGCATTATTATTTTTTCATGGAAAGCATTTTATTTTAAATATAATGGTGTGCACATGTCAATCCCAAACTTCCCTCTATCTGTCCCCCACTCCTCCCCTCTGGTAACTCTAAGTTTGTTCTCTAAGTCTACAAGTCTGTTTCAGTCTTGTAAATAAGTTTACCCTTGTAAAATGTTACTGAATAAAGGGGTTTACTTTTATTCATTTTGTTTTATTTTAAACGGAATAATTTGAAGAGTCAACTGGCAAATTTTTTATGCTTTATTGGAATTTTATAAAAAGTAGGGTGATCATGATAAGCTACCTAGTATGAGCGATTGATTATAGCATCTCCCCAAAAGGTGAGTTAGTTACAATAGAGTCCTAGAATAGCCAGGAGATCATTAAGAGGTGGTGGGACTTTTGAAGATGATACTGTAGTTCTTGGACTCCACTCCTCACCTCAGAGCTGCTGGGCTGCTTTGGAGGAGGAGTGTCCATGAGGAACCCCTTTAACAAGAGATCTAGGTCCTTGATTTGTAAGACTCTGTGTACTCAGAGGATGGGGCCAGGTCAGGGCTCAGCACGGTCTTGGTTTATGTTGAATTACTCATAGATAATGGGCTCGGCGGAGGTGTGCATGGGCCTCAGGGGAGTGGGAGTGAACCGTCTCTCGGAGAGGGTCCTGAGGTCCAAGTGAGCGTATATCACGTCTTCTGCTGCAGAGTCCTGAGAGGAGAGAAGTGAGAATGATGGACTGAGATGTGGTCTTCAAAGGCTGGGGCATTGGGCATTGGAGGGGCTCAGACTATGGCAAGGGTTTGGGCTGGGAGGACTCACCTCGCCATTCACTATTCTGGCTTCCATGGGCTCTCCTTCCATGATGGCAACATCTGAAAATGGAAGAGAGTCAAGGCTCTTCGGGGTGGAGGCAGTTATTCCAGACCTCCGTAACTTTGATAGTTACATCAAAGCCAGAAAAAGGCAGGGGTGTGCCCCAGGTTGCTGAGCCTGTCTACTCTACTAAATGAAAACAAAACAAAACAAAACATTCCATATACATGCCCAGTCATCATGGACTGTCTGAGGAACCTGTGCAAACCCACAGACCCATCCTATGTCTTCTGTTATGGACCATCCTCTTCTACATATCAGCAGATTCCCAAGATCATGTAGGGGAGAAAAATGGATGGTTGTAGTTGAAGGGAAGAACAGGGTTTGGAATGTCCCTGGCGGCCCAAGGATTAAGAGTCAACCTTCCAGTTCAGGGAATGTGGGTTCTATCCCTGGTGGGAGAACTGAGATCCCACATGCTTTGAAGAAAGTATCCTCGATGCTGCAAGTGCTGAGCCCATGAGCTCTGGAGCCTTGAACTGCACCCCAGCACCACAATGAGGATCCCCCATGCTGCAGCCAAGACCTGATGCAGCCAAGAATAAATCAACACATAGTTTCATAAAAAGAACAGGGTTCCATGGGTCTCTGGAAGATGTTCCATCAGGGATTACAACAACGGAAGTCAGTTTTTAACCTACAGGAAGTGAACATGCCATTCTCTGCTATGAGCCCACCTCCCCCTGGGTCAGATGATGCTGAGCTCACCACCTTCAGACTTACGGTTTTGGGTAGAACACCAGTGACAGACAAGAGCAGCGAGGATGATGCTGGTAGAGGTGAAGGCTATGACAAGCCCAAGGACAATGTACCACGTGCTGGAGTGTGCTTGAGAAAGCTGTGCTTCTGCCAACAAGCAAACGGTAGAAGGTCTGGGTATTCATTGCACACGCTGTGCCCCAACACACTGGGTTTAATGTATCCTTGTGTCAAACTGTCAGCAGCTCTCAACCTGATAAGTATGGTCTCCACTCCCAGGAGGTACCAAAGCATCCAGGAGAGATGCTAGCAGTGGATGAAGTAAAGAGGCCACGCAAGACCAGCAGATGTCTGAACCAAGGTCCCCCAGGCACCGAAGCAGTTTTTCTCTGCTGCCCCATATGACATGGCATGGTGATTTTGCATGAATGGAGAACCTTTAATCCACAATACATTTCCCCCTCCATCCACATAGACCTGGAATGGAATCCTCAAGAAGATATGACACTTTTATTTCTGACCTGTGGAATGCTTAGTTCACAAAATACTAAGAGGAATAACATATATAAGGCGCTCCCTAAAATTCTCTGCTTGCCCTGCCATCCATCCCCAAAGATCCTGGTGGAGGGAGGGTGAGTATCTCCCTTAAGCATGGGGTTATGTCACTCTGACCTGCTTTGTTCAATTTAGAAAATTTCAGTCACAGAACATGAGCAGCTCAATGCCCTCTCTGGTTCTAGGCAGACCACGGTCTCAAATGCTGACATGACAGGGACGTTGAGGAGCCCAAAGTCACAGACCTGGGAGGTGGTAGAACTAACACTCACACAGGAACCCTCTGTCTTCTCAGAAATTTGCTGAGATAGGAGACCATCTTGCTTACCTTCTGTGGTGTGTGGATCCAAGGTTGACGGGCAAGTACTCGTAGTGGATCCTAGGGGGAAAAAGACAGAAGGGGTGAAGAAGTAAACGTCCAAATACTGACTGAATGAGGACTATTCTTTCTGGAAGGTTGACTTCCTGCCTGTCCTTGACTCTGTCATCTCTCAGAGCCTTGATGGGGGAGGGCAGAGCTTCTGGTTCCTCCCCGTGAATGCACTGAGTAGAACCTCCATCCTGGAGAAGGGATGGTGGAAGGAGGCAGGAAGAATATGCCTGGTGAAAGACAGCTGTAAGCAAGAGACATTCTCTCTGCTACGGGAATGAGTATTTATGCTCCTTAATTGCGATATCACCTGTATGTCAGAGGTGCTTCTGGGAAAACATTAAGAGCAAGTGGCCAATGTAATCTCTGATCTTCCCGAATGAGCCCAGCCTCTCCTCCCCCTGGGTCTACCCTGACCCTTTTCTTTATTGCCTGGATAGACAGGACTGTGATGTGGAGCATCCATACAGGAAGTGGAAGAGAGTTGAGATGCCATCTACCATCTCTCTTCCTCTCTGGTTCTCATTGCCTCCATTTCTCCAGAAGCCCTAAGGTTGCCCTGACACCAGCATGGAGCCCTTGATATAGAGTTCATGATACAGTAAGCTGTTATGCAAAAACCCAAATGGGCTTTTTGCCCAGTGCAATCTCATTGTGTATATTGTAAAGCATGGGACTCTTCATGAGTTCTGCAGGCAAGAATACTGGAATGAGTTGCCATTTCCTCCTCCAGGGGACCATGTTTTGTCAGGACTCTTCACTATGATCTGTCAGGCTTGGGTGGCCCTGCATGACTGGCTCATAGCTTCACTGAAGTACGAAGGCCCCTTCACCACTACAAGGCTGTGATCCATGTGGAGGAGATAGTGAAGGATAGAGGAGTCTGTTGTGCTGCAGTCCTCAGGGTGGCAAAGGGTTGGACAACATAGCGTCTGAACAGGAACAACAAAGCATGGGCCAGGAAGAGGTTGCTCACCTGTGACAGACAGGAACAGTGGGTCGCTGGAGTTTGACCACGAGTAGGGAGAGCGAGTGAAAGAGCCGTAACACCTGTAGACCCCGCTGTGGGCTGGGGTCCCAGGACCCAGAGGGAACTCTGCCTGGAGTGCTCTGCGGGGGCTCTGCCCTCCAGCGAGATGGCGTCCAAGGTTCACCCCCTCCCTGAGCAAATGGAACTGGTCAAAGGCACTCTCGGAGCTGCAGACCAAGGTCACGTTCTCTCCTGACCTCACCATGGAGCCCCCCTGGGCTGAGAGAGAGGGTTTTTTGGACAGACCTGGAAGGAGGAGAGCTTGATCTTAAAGCACAAAGTAACTCTACTCCTAAGTAGAGGACTAAAGCCTGAAGTGTGCAACAAGAGCAGCACTGCAATGAGAAGGCCGCCCACCGCCAGGAGAGAAAGCCCCACAGTAAGGGGTACCCAGCACAGAGAGGGTGGGTTGATTTGGGAGAATGGCATTGAAACATGTATAATATCATATATGAAACGAGTCACCAGTCCAGGTTCGAATCTCGATACTGGATGCTTGGGGCTGGTGCACTGGGACGACCCAGAGGGATGGTATGGGGAGGGAGGAGGGAGGAGGGTACAGGATGGGGAACACATGTATACCTGTGGTGGATTCATGTTGATATATGGCAAAACCAATACAATATTGTAAAGTTAAAAAAATAATAAATAAAAAAAGAAAACTTAGAAATAACTTTAAAAATGGAGTGTCATTTAAAATCCTTTTAAAAAATAAATAATTTTTAAAATGGATTGTCATTTAATATTCTTTTTTAAAGAAAGAATATATGTATATGAATAACTGAATCACTCTGTTGTACAACAGGAATTAACAACATCTGAAATCAACTAGACTTCAACAAACATAAATAAGATAAAATAAATTATAAAAATCAACCAGATGTGCCATTCTCTTGAAATAAGCAGACTACTACTAAATAGACTACTAACTACTGCTGGGGACCATCAGCAAACATGGCATTGACCCAGAAGAAGAGATTATGGAGTGAAAATTGCCAGAATCTCATTAATCTTTGACCACCTCTTTCTTGAGGGCGTGTTCAGCGCTGCCCTGCCCACCCCCAAGGGCTGGAAGGGATGGTTTAGCGGGGATGGTTGGAGGGACCACTCCCCCCGCCCCTTTGTGCAGAAGGACGCGTTAAACCGCGACGCTGAGCAATGTCAGGGTGTCAACCTCCATCACGATCACCCAGGGGCTGGACAGCAAGGGCGTCTGGTACCACAATGTGCTGCTGACAGAGGAAGGGAGCTCTGACATGAAAGCAGGAAACCAACCCCTTAACCAACCATCGTTGGCTGCCTGAGCGGGGAATTTCCTGGGTCCCTGCTCTGGTTCATTTTTCTCTATTGGTCGTTCTTTCATGTTCTTGGTCCTTCAGTCTGTCACCAGCTGTGTCTTCTTAGCACATGGCAGGGACTCGGTTCTCTTTTCCCTTCCGTGTTCACACCTCCTCTCTCTCTGGTTTGTTCCCTCTCCTGAGTTTGTGAGTGTCTCTGCACGCCTGTCATTCTCTCCCAGTACTGATGCTGGACTGGACACCAGACCTTCTGTGACACAGAGAGCAGAAGGGATGTATGGCCACACTCACCTGTGATCATGATGTCCACGGGGTCGCTGGGGGCTGACCACTCATAGGGGGATCTTCTGAGAGAGCCGTAGCATCTGTAGGTGCCGGCACTCGCCAAAGTCATGGGGCCAATGGAGAAGTCAGCTGGGGCATACCCACCAGTGAGCATCTCTCCATGTCTCTGGAAATGCCCTGTGCTGTTTTCATGGTGCAGGATAAACTTGTCAAACATCACCAGTGAGTGACAGCGGAGGGTCACATTGTCTCCCTGCTGCACGAGGGGCCCTGGGTGGGCTGAGATGGAGGGTTTTTTGAACACACCTAGGAACAAAAGGTTGTGAGCTTCAGTGAGTCACCCACCTTGGCCCTTCCGCTGACATCTGAAGGTGTAAAACTCCTCCCCATTTACCAGCGGAGCCAATTACCCTTCCTGTGTGTTTTGTTGCATTCTCTTTAGCCTTGTTCTTGGACTTTGGCTCATGTTTCTTTTTGTTCAAGACCTCTGCCTCCTCTGTGCTCATTCTAAGCTCTTTAGCTGTTGGATCTGCTCTGGGGTTCATGCATGCTTACTCAGTCACTTCAGTTGAGTCCGACTCTGTGCAACTCCATGGACTGTAGCCAGCCAGGCTCCTCTGCCCATGGGATTCTCCAGTTGAGAATACTGGAGTGGGTTACCATGCTCTCAGCTTCATCCCATCCCTAATATGCGTGGTGGCGGCTGGGGTGGGTCTGAGGATGCATACCCTGGCTCCCTTCACACTCATCTAGAATGTGGGCGCTGACTGCAGGACATTGGGGTGGAGGTGGAGAAAAGGGAACATTTTCCCATCTGTGTCCCCACCTCATGCCTCTGAGACATTCCTGGGACTTTTCCCTGGGGCTCCAGCTCCTTCAAATGGGATTATAGCTCCCTACCAGGTGGCAGGTGCTGGATCAGGGTCGTGCCCCATCCTCCCTGCTGGCAGGCAGTGGCAGCATCCTGTCTAACTCATGCCTAGGGAGGCTCCTCCTTCCTGCCCTGGGGCACCCCATCCCTCTATTCGACACCCTGAGTTTAAACTCTCAGAGTGGGTTCTCTTTCCCTGGTTTGGTCCTGGCTGGGGGTCCTGAGGAAGTCTTGCTCTGCACGGGCAAGTGGACCTAGGGTAGGATTACCTGCAGGCACGGCTGTACTGGGCTGGGCTGGACCCCTCCTACCTGAGACCACAATCTGCAGGGGGTCACTGGGTGCAGACCAGTAGGCTTCAGAACATGTGTAGGACCCGGCATGTTCTCCGGTCACCGGGCCAAGGGTGAAGTTATTGAAATGATCTCCTTGGAGCTCAGGCAAACGCCTTTTCCCATCTCTTTTGAACAGTCTGAATCTCTCAAGTGGGGAATGGGAGTGACACTGAAGAGTCACAGTCTGTCCTAAGGGAACCACGGGGCTTGGCCAGGCGGACAAAGACAGCTTCTCCTATTCACCTAGGAGAGAAGGAGACACAGGCTTTGAGTAGAAAATGGGAACAGTCAGCTCTCCCCACAGCCCTCGTGGGTGGGCTTCCCCTTTAATTCTTTGAACTCTCCTCCCCTAAAGTGCATCACCCTGATGCTCAAGGACACCTGGGGCTTGGGGACAGACAGAGATACAGTCAATCCAGGATGGACATCATGGAAATTCTCAGGACATGAATCACTCCTTGGGTTGACAAAATGTTGAGAACCTTTCTCTCAAAACACAAAAAACCTGGGCTGTACAGTGGTTAGGACTTGGCACTTTCTCTGCCAAGGGCCCAAGTTGAAACCCTGATCAGGGAAAGATCTCACAAGCTGCATGATGAAGGCAAAATAAAATACCACAGAAAAATTGATGCATGGACAAGAAGCAAAAGGACTTCCCTGTTGCATTTGTTGTAGCTCAAAATGGTAAAGAATCTTCCTGCAAGGCAGGAGACCAGGGTTCAGTCCCTGAGATGGCAAGATCCCCTGGATAAGGAAATGGCAACCACCTCCATATTCTTGCCTGGAGAATCCTATGGACAGAGGAGCCTGGTGAGCTACAGTCCATGGGGTCAAAAGGAGTAGGACATGACTGACTAACACTAACACAACAAAGCAGTGAAAAAGCCACTAGACTAAAAAGAAGGAAGTAAACCTTGAACCTCGCTCCTTTGTTAACTAACCTACATCAAATGTGTGACAAGGTCCAAGTGGCCCTGCCTGATGACCAGACGCTTCCCTGGGGTCAGGTCTAGTGGGCGGTTCTGTAGATCCTGTTGTTAAGGGCCAGTTGGAGATGCCAGGAGCCAGCTTGTGGGGGAGGGTCTGTGGGCTTCAGCCTCTTGCTCCCCTCTCATGATAGAAATGGCACTCAGTGGGCCTAGCTCCCAGCTCCCAGACTTCACACTGTGCCTTCAGGTCCAGAGTCCAGAGCTGGACTAACCTCTAGGGAGAGCGAAGATGACTATCAAGGCCAATAGGAGGACCTGGGATCCACAGGACACACGGCTCTCGCTGTACTGACAGGGGTCTCACCCCGGCCCCCAGTGTCATCTGCATCAGCCCCAACTACTTTGCTCAACAGAGAAATAAGGGATGGGGAGGACTCACCCACAGCTGCCCAGTTCCAGACTCACATAGAATCCTAGAAGGAAAAGCATGTCAGAGAAGGCTTGTCCTGATGGACCTCACGCTCCTTGCACCCTCATCCAGGGAACCTGGTCAGTGGTGTGAAGACCCCCCGGTTTCCACCATAACCCTCTCCGACTGTGTCTTTCTGGACTCACCGAGACTCAGGAGGCTGAGGAGTGTGGGGCACATGGCTCTGCTTCTGTGAGACAGGAGGCAGAACTGAGCAAAGCTGACAGAGGCACAGGATGCGGAAGCAGGCGGTGTTGTTGTTACAGTCAGCCTGGGTCATGTCACATGGGAAGATGGCCAGCCTTTTCTCACTCCAGGGATGGAAGTCTGACCTGAGCCGCATCACGGAGCATGCCTCATGACCCGATCGTCACTTTCTGTTTCCCTAAACACTATAAACCTAAGAGGATTCAGACAGATCTTACTGCCTTTAGGAAGTAGTAACGGTGATTCAGTGTATACCATGCAGGATGCTTTTCCCAAGCTCATGATAAATCTCATTAACCTTAACTCTTCAAAGAAGAGAAATCACATGTTCCCACCTCATATGTCAGGCTCAGTTCAGGTTGCCAATTAAAGACTCATTAATACTTTTATTCTGCATTCTTTTTTTCCCCTATTTTTCCCTTTATTTTCTTTTATTTTTAAACTTTACAATATTGTATTGGTTTTGCCATATATCAACATGAATCTGGCACAGGTACACGTGTTCCCTATCCTGAACCCTCCTTCTCCCCAAACCATCCCGCTGGGTTATGGGAGGACCAGAAATGCATATTATGGCTCTTTGAACATATGAAAAAATTCTATATTGTAATATATGTGATTAAGAAACTAACTGTGTTAGTTTCAGATGTACAACAAAGTGAATCAGTGATACATATACATGCATCTATTGCTTTTCAAATTCTTTTCCCACTTAGGTAGTTACAGAATATTATGTAGAATTCTCTGTTTTATACAGTAGGTCCCTGTGGTCATGCGTTTTTAATATAGCCTTGTGTATACGTCAGTCCCAAACTTCCAATCTAACCTCCCCCTGACACTATTCCCCTGGTAACCGTAAGTTCATTCTCTGTGAGTCTGTGTTGTAAATAAGTTCATTTTTTTTAGATGTCACAAATAAATGATATCATGTGATATTTGTCTTTCTCTGACTCTTCTTCATCTGAAATTATTTCGTGACTGTGAGTGGAAACTTTGCACACACAACACTCTCTATCTCTCTCTCTTCCTCCCTTTCCAATCCAAGGACCACACATGTACACAAAGATAATGTGTGTAAAGATGACTGTGGTGTTTTTTTGGGAGGGGGATTTGTTCTGCCTGAAAAGGTGGACAACCTTACTTCCTAGATACTCAAAGGTACACAAATATGTCAAGTAGAGACTTCCAAGCTCCAAAATGCTTGAGTGAGGAGTGTGTCCAGAACAATCAACTCCAAACTGGGGCAAAATGGCCCAGCTGTTTCAGGACTCCAAGGGCAGACATACACCCAGTTCAGCTGTTGTTCATAGACAGGAAAGAACCTCAGTAAGGGCAGCGATTCCACACCATTTTACTGGGGGTGGGGGTCGTTAAGATTAGTGATGCTTTGTAAGTAATAAATCTGGTCTCCCCTTGATCATTATGTATGTAATGGAGTAACAGTACAGTCGCTTTTCTTAAAATTTCCTCTTATTTACTTAATATCATGTTTCAGAATTGGTCTGTATTCTTTGTCATTTCAGTTTGTGCATTTTTACTGCCATTAATGTTTCATTGCAGATGTCGAAACCACAAATTTTTAAAAATTAAAAAAAATTATTGTAGTATAGTTCATTTCTGCTGTACAGCACAGTGATTCAGCTCGACATATATATTCTTTCCTTTATGATTTATGCCAGGATACTGAATAAAATTCCCTGTGCCATACTGTAGGACCTCATTCTTTATCCATTCTATGTATAAACAGATTTCATCTGCTAATCCCAAGCTCCCGGTCCTTCTCTCCTTGGCAACCACAAGCCTGTTCTGTATGTCTGTGCCTGTTCTCTATGTCTGTGAGTCTGTTCCTGTTTCATTGATATGTTCCTTTTAGATTCCACACATGGGTGATATCACAGAAAATTGTCTTTCTCTTTCTGTCTACTTCACTTAATATGTTAATCTCGAGGTTCATCCATGCTGCTGAAAATGGCATGATTTCATTTTTTTAATGTCTGAGTGGTATTCCATTCTCTGTCTGTATAAGCATATACATCTTCTTTATCCAATCATCTGTCAGTGGATAATTAGGCTGTTCCCATGTCTTGGCTATTGTAAGTTTTGCTGCTATAGGCATAGGGGTGCATGAGTCATTTCAAGGTATAGTTTTTTTCCAGGTATATGCTTGGTACTGGAATTGTTGGATCATATGGAAACTCTGTTTTTACTTTTTTTGAGGAACTTCCATACTGTTTTCTGCAGTGGCTGCACCAGTTTCCACTCCCCCCAACAATGTAAGAGGGTTTCCCTCTTCTCCACACCCTCTCCAGCATCTATTATTCGGCAACTGTCTAATGTTGGCCATTCTGATCGGTATGAGGTGGTACTTCCTTGCAGTGTCGATTTGCCTTTCTCTACTAATGAGCAATGCTGAGCATCTCTTCATATGCCTGTTGGCCATCTGCGTATCTTCTTTTAAACCACAGATATCAATTGTGAGAGTGACGTCTATGGATTTTCGCTAAAATGAACGACACCTCTGCCAATGTCTCATGAATGTGCTCTGAGTCCAACCTCACGTTGTTTGTCAAGGGACAGAGTGATGAGGTCTTCAGGAAAGGAATAGTGACTTTATTGGAAAGCCAGCAGGCCAAGGATATCATGAACTTGTGCCCCATAGAATCATCTTACCTGACTTAGATGGGCTTTTTGGGGAGTGAGAGGGATGGTCAAACAGTGTTTACTGAATGTAAAATAACCCTAGCCCATGGGGAAGAAAATTCCAAGAAAAGAGAACAATACACATTAAACACCCATGTGTGAACTCACACTTTCACACTTACACACACACACAGACACACACACACTAAAACAGGAGGAGGTGTTGCTGGTTGTTGCAGTGTTTTAATTAACTAGTTAATGGCTGTGCTGGGTCTTCTTCGCTGTGCACAGGCTTTCTCTAGTTGTGGGAAGTTGGGCAGCTCTTTGCTGTGTGCACGGTCTCTTATCGCTGTGGCTTCTCTTGTTGTGGAGCACCCGATCTAGGCACATGGGCTTGAGGCCCACTGGCTTAACAGCCCCAAGGCATGTGAAATCTTCTCGGTCCTGGGATACGGCCCATGTCCCCCACATGGGCAGGCAGATTCCCAACCAGTGGACCAGCAGGGAAGCCCTGTTGCAAGCTTTTTCCCCCCTTAGTTTATTTATGTTTAATTAAAGGGCAATTACAATACTGTGATGGTTTCTGCCATACATCGACATGGATCAGCCATAGCTATACTTACATCCCCTCCACTGTGGAAATCTTTTCATCCTGGAATCCTTTGTTCTCCAAGCTGTCCATGCAGATCTGGTCATTAAGCCTCTGACAATGCAAAAGGTTCTGTCTGTTCTGTCACTTTTTATCTCTATATGAATGGGAAAGTGTTATACCTTTTAAGTTCAGAGCCTTGAGAATAGTTTAGGCCCTTTGTCATGTCTGACTCTTTGTGATCCCATGGGCTGCAACCCACCAGACTCCTCTGTCCATGGGGGTTCTCCAGGCAAGAATGCTGGGGTGGGTTGCTATTTCCATCTCCAGGAGATCGTCCCAACAGAGGGATCGACTCAGGTCTCCTGTGTTGCAGGCAGAGTCTTTATCATCTGAGTCACCAGGAAAGCCCACCAGTAACATAACGTGATTCAATATTTCCTCCCACAATTAACATTGCCACTGTTTTCCATTTACTTTTATCATGGACATGGTGGGATTTGGGCATCATGCTTTCACTCTCAGTGTAGCATAACACTGATGTGGCATATACCATATGTTTAAAAATAGAAGAATCAATACAATGCTAGATTTCTAATTTTTTAAAAAATGTATGCAACAAGCAAAAAAGATTTACTGTATAGCATGGAGAACTATAGTCAATATCTTGTAATAACCTAAAATGGAAAATAATTTGAAAAATAATGTATGTGTGCTTGTATAACTGAAAATCACCTTGCTGTGCACCTGAAACATTGTAAGTCAACTACACTTCAATAAAATATGTATATGATGAGATTAAAAAATGGAACCAGTAAAATAAATAAATTTTAAAACAAGATGAAAGAAAATGAAGTCACTCAGCCATGTCTGACTCTTTGCAACTCTATGGACTGTAGGCTGGCAGGCTCCAATGTTCATGGGATTTTGCAGACAAGAATACTGGAATGCATTGCCATTTCCTTCTCCAAATAATGCAGGCCAACTGCAGCATACTCCCTGATGGTCTGTGTACTCACTCTCACATTCCAACTCTGCCTAGGGTGTATTCACATGGGCACCCTGAGCTTTCCAAAAGAGTCTCAGCCCATATGGTGGGTTTGTGGGTGGTCCCTGGAAGGAAATCAGAGGCTGAGTCCCAGGACTTCCCCACCCCTCACTCCCCAGCTCAGCTCCTGAGCCCTTCCAGGTTTCACCAGCATCACTCTAGAATCCCAGTGCCCTGACCTTGCCCCCTACCACCTTCCTGGGACTCAAGTGAGATATGGGTCCCAGGAGACCCAGGAGGAGTCACCTGCAGGGTTAGGGGTCCTCTGGCCCAGACTCAGCCCTGGAAGTGAAAGATTTGCCACTGAAAGCTTGGGCTAATTCTCTCCCCATCAGGATCCCTGGCCCCTCACGGTGTCTGAACCCTGAGGTTCCCGTGAACTGGGGGCAGGGTGGGCATCATGTGCCCTCCTGCAGTGCCCTCCCTGCTCTGCACAACTGGCCGAGGAGGAGAAGCTCAGAGAAGATGGAAGGCATGTCTACAGCTCTGAGTGCCCAGCTGCCCCCGTCCCTGCCCTGTACAGATGAGGACACCACGGGGCCCTAGAGGACAAACAGGATGTGGTCCCTGGGGGGCTGCCGCCACCCCTCAGGGTTCCCACGGCCATGGACTCACAACAGGGTGCAGCCCCTCCGTGGACCTGGCTCTGATGTCTCCAGGCAGGGCTCAGGAGGCATCTCAGCCCAGACATGAGGTCTCAGCTCTTTCTCTTTCTGCCTGGTCTAACCCCCTGCTCCAGAGGGTGGGACCCATGTTCTCGATCTTAATCAGCCCTGGACAGTTTGGCTCCAAATAAGACTCAGACTTTATTTTCCTAGTCCCCTGCAGAAATGGAATTTACTTCTCATCTTTGATCAGTTCATAAATTATTGCAGAGCACCTACTCTGTACCAGGCATTGGTGCCACACAGCAGAAATACACCCATGACCCAGGTAAACCCATGTTCTATAGTTGGCTGAAGAATTGAGATTCTGCAGAATGCAAGAATTGAGATTCTGCAGAATGCAGGCATCAAATGCTAACATTCAATTATTTTTTTAAAAGAAGATATATAAGAATAACTGGGGTTCATGTCTACACTGTGAACATGCAGAAGAAGGAAGATTATGACATCTGGTCCCCGAACCTAAAGGCCAAAAGCAAATAAGGCTAATTAGGGGAAAAAATGGAAACAGTGACAGTAGCAACACAGGAGCCCCAGAATGTCTTCACTTTAAGCGATCCTGACATTTCTTGGTAAAAGAGTTCTTGGGCGGTTTAGTTCTAAGCCAGGAGAGACATCACACACAGAGAGCTCAGTGAGCAACTAAGGCTCCGTGGACCTTGATTTTCACCCCATTGGCCAGCTCAGTTCACACTGGGGTCCTCATGGTGTTATCCTCTTCAGCCCTCTGCTTGGTTGAGCCAAGCCACATTGTGCCAACAGTTGATAAGTTAAAAGGCACAAGATTCTCAAACCCTTGGCTTTGGTGAAAAGAAGCAAAAAAGACAAAACACACAAATATCAATGGATTAACACAACATTTGCAAAGCCTCCCTGGGGCAAATGTTCTGTCTGCAGCCCTCAGTCATCTGGAGTGGAATATCCAGTAGAATTCTCTGTGATGAGGGGACTTTTTAAACATCTGCTCTGTCCAGCACCATGGCACCTGGCTGCATGATGCTCCTGAGCACTTGAAATGTGGTGGGTGTGACTGAAGAACTGAATGGTTTACTTCATATACATGTAGAGTCATTGTCTGTACGGTGTGGCTGGGTAACTACTTTATCGGTCAGTGTGGATCCAGACTGAGGGGGATCTTATTGTCCTGTTTGTACCCCTGGAACCCCAGCACACTTAGTGCCCACGACTGGAAAAGGGTTGAGGGGTCTTCCCCGATGGCTCAGTGGTAAAGAATCTGCCTGCCAATGCAAGAGACATGAGAGACATGGGTTCGATCCCTGGGTCAAGAAGATTCCCTCGAGAAGGGAATGGCAACCCACTCCAGGATTCTTGCCTGGAGAATCCCATGCACAGAGGAGCCTAGCGAGCTACACAACGTCATGGGTTCGCAAAGAGTCAGACATGACTGAATCGACTTAGCACACAGACACACAGCCTCCTGTGGCAAGTGGCACCACACTGGATATCTCAAACAGAATATACTTCATCTTTTTATTGGCCAACTTGCATTGCTTTTTCTTTCTTGCATTGCTTTTATTATTGTTTCATGGAAAGCACTTTGTTTTAAATATAGCAGTGTGCACATGTCACTCTTAAACTTCCAATGTTTCTCTCCCCTCATCCTTCCCCTCTGCAACTCTAAGTTTGTTCTCTAAGTCTACAAGTCTGTTTCTGTCTTGTATACAAGTTCATTTTAGTAAGCTATTACTGAACAGAGGTTTTTTAAAATTGGCTTTATTTTATTTTAAACTGAATAGTTTGAAGACTCAAATTGCAAATTGTTATGCTTTACTGGAATTTTTGAAAAAGTAGGATGATCACGGTAACCTACCCAGTAAGTGCAATTGATTAGAATAACTTCCCCCCAAAGGTTAGATAGTTAAAACAGAGTGTTAGAATAGCCAGGGATTACTAAGAGCTGGTGGGATTTTTGAGGATGATCCTATAATTCTTGGACTCCACTCTTAACTTCAGAGCTGCAGGGCTGCTTTGGAGGAGGAGAAGGAGTGCCCACGGAGGAACCCCTTTAAAAAGAGGTCTAGCTCTTCAATTTATAACACTCTGTGTGCTCAAAGGATGGGGCCAGGTCAGGGTCAGCATGATCTGGTTTACATCAAATTCCTCATAGATACTGGTCTCGGCGGAGAGGTGCATGGGGCTCAGGGGAGTGGGAGTGAGCAGTCTCTCAGAGAGGGTCCTGTGGTTCAAGTGGGCGAATATCATACACTCTGCTGATGGGTCCTGAGAGGAAGGAGATGTGAATGATGGAATGAAATGTGATCTTTGAAGGCTGGGGCATTGGGCATTGGAGGGGCTCAGGCTATGGCAAGGGTTTGGGCGGGAGGACTCACCTCGCCATTCACTGTTCTGTCTCCTTTGGGCTCTCCTTCCATGATGACAGCATGTGCGAATGGAAGAGAATCAAGGCTCTTGGGGTTGGGGCGACTCTTCTAGACCTCCATATCTTTGGTGGGGACATCAAAGCCAAAAAAAAGCAGGGGTGTGCCCCAGGTTGCTGAGTCTGTCTACTCCACCTAATTAAAAAAATAAAAAAATAAAAGCATTCCATATATAAGACCAGCCAGTGACGAACTCTCTCAGGAATCTGTGGAAACCCATGGAGCCCATCCTACATCTTCTATTATGGACCATCCTCTAATGTGTATCAGCAGATTCCCAAGATCATAAAGTGGAGAAGAACAGATGCCTGTGGTTGAAGGAAAGAACAGGGCTTGGAATGTCTCAGCTGGCCTAGGGATTAAGGGTCAACCTTCCAGTGCAGAGAGTGTGGGTTCTATCCTGGGTGGGAGAACTGAGATCCCACATGCCTTGAAGCAACTATCCTCAATATTGCAACTGCTGAGCCCGCGAGCTCTGGAGCCTTGAACTGCACCTCAGCACCACAATGAGGATCCCCCATGCTGCAGCTGAGACCTGATTCAGCTAAGAATAAATTAACACATATTTTCATGAAAAGAATAGGTTTCCATGGTTCTCTGGAAGATGTTCATTCAGGGATTACAACAATGGAAATCAGTTTTTAACCTACAGGAAGTGAAAACGCCATTCTCTGCTATGAGCCCGACTGCCCCTGTGTTGCATGATGCTGTGCTTCCCTCCTTCAAACTTACGATTTTGTGTAGAACACCAGTGACAGTTTGACTAAAGCCCAAAGTGTGCCACAAGAGCAGCACTGCAATGAGAAGCCCGTCCACTGCCAGGAGAGAAAGCCCCACAGTAAGGGTACCCAGCACAGGGAAAAGTTCAGAAATAACTTTAAAAATGGAGTGTCCTCGCTCTGTGAAAAATGCCGTTGGTAGCTTGATAGAGATTGCATTGAATCTATAGATTGCTTTGGGTGGTATACTCATTTTCACTATATTGATTCTTCCACCCATGAACATGGTATATTTCTCTATCCATTAGTGTCCTTTTTGATTCCTTTCACCAGCGTTTTATAGTTTTCTATATATAGGTCTTTAGTTTCTTTAGGTAGATATATTCCTAAGTGTTTTATTCTTTTCATCGCAATGGTGAATGGAATTGTTTCCTTAATTTCTCTTTCTATTTTCTCATTGTTAGTGCATAGGAATGCAAGGGATTTCTGTGTGTTGATTTTATATCCTGTTACTTTACTATATTCAGTGATTAGCTTTAGGAATTTTCTGCTGGAGTCTTTAGTGTTTTCTATGTAGAGGATCATGTCATCTGCAAATAGTGAGAGTTTTACATCATCTTTTCCAATTTGGATTCCTTTGTTTTCATTTTCTGCTCTGATTGCTCTGGCCAAAACTTCCAAAACTATGTTGAATAGTAGTGGTGAAAGTGAGCACCCTTGTCTTGTTCCTGACTTTAGGGGAAATGCTTTCACTTTTTCACCATTGAGGATAATCTTTGCTGTGGGTTTGTCATATATAGCTTTTATTATGTTTGAGGTATGTTCCTTCTATTCCTGCTTTCTGGAGAGTTTTTATCATAAATGGATGTTGAATTTCGTCAAAGGCTTTCTCTGCATCTATTGAGATTATCATATGGCTTTTAGTTTTCAATTTGTTAATGTGGTGTATTACATTGATTGATTTGCGAATATTGAAGAATCCTTGCATCCCTGGGATAAAGCCCACTTGGTCATGGTGTATGCTCTTTTTAATGTGTTGTTGGATTCTGATTGCTAGAATTTTGTTAAGGGTTTTTGCATCTATGTTCATCAGTGATATTGACCTGTAGTTTTCCTTTTTTGTGTGTGTGGCATCTTTGTCAGGTTTTGGTATTAGGGTGATGGTGACCTTATAGAATGAGTTTGGAAGTTTACCTTCCTCTGCATTTTTCTGGAGGATTTTGAGTAGGATATGTGTTGGCGCTTCTCTAAAATTTTGGTAGAATTCACCTGTGAAGCCATCTGGACCTGGGCTTTTGTTTGCTGGAAGATTTCTGATTACAATTTCAATTTCTGTGCTTGTGATGTGTCTGTTAAGATTTGCTGTTTCTTTGTGGTTCAGTTTTGGAAAGTTGTACTTTTCTAAGAATTTGTCCATTTCTTCCACCTTGTCCATTTTATTGGCATATAATTGTTGATAGTAGTCTCTTATGATCCTTTGTATTTCTGTGTTGTCTGTCGTGATCTCTCCATTTTCATTTCTAATTTTATTGATTTGATTTTTCTCTGTTTGTTTCTTGATGAGTCTGGCTAATGGTTTGTCAATTTTATTTATCCTTTCAAAGAACCAGCTTTTAGCTTTGTTGAGTTTTGCTATGGTCTCTTTTGCATTTATTTCTGCCCTAATTTTTAAGATTTCTTTCCTTCTACTAACCCTGGGGTTCTTAATTTCTTCCTTTTCTAGTTGCTTTAGGTGTAGAGTTAGGTTATTTATTTGACTTTTTTCTTGTTTCTTGAGGTATGCCTGTATTGCTATGAACTTTCCCCTTAGCACTGCTTTTACAGTGTCCCACAGGTTTTGGGTTGTTGTGTTTTCATTTTCATTCATTTCTATGCATATTTTGATTTCTTTTTTGATCTCTTCTGTGATTTTTTGTTATTCAGCAGCATGTTGTTCAGAATGGGAGAATTAATAGCAAATGAAGCAACTGACAAACAACTAATCTCAAAAATATACAAGCAACTCCTACAGCTCAATTCCAGAAAAATAAACGACCCAATCAAAAAATGGGCCAAAGAACTAAACAGACATTTCTCCAAAGAAGACATACAGATGGCTAACAAACACATGAAAAGATGCTCGACATCACTCATTATCAGAGAAATGCAAATCAAAACGACAATGAGGTACCATTTCATGACAGTCAGAATGGCTGCGATCCAAAAGTGTACAAGCAATAAATGCTGGAGAGGGTGTGGAGAAAAGGAAACCCTCTTACACTGTTGGTGGGAATGCAAACTAGTATAGCCACTATGGAGAACAGTGTGGAGATTCCTTAAAAAACTGGAAATAGAACTGCCTTATGATCCAGCAATCCCACTGCTGGGCATACACACCGAGGAAACCAGAATTGAAAGAGACACGTGTACCCCAATGTTCATCGCAGCACTGTTTATAATAGCCAGGACCTGGAAGCAACCTAGATGTCCATCAGCAGATGAATGGATAAGAAAGCAGTGGTACATATACACAATGGAGTATTACCCAGCCATTAAAAAGAATACATTTGAATGCATTCTAATGAGGTGGATGAAACTGGAGCCTGTTATACAGAGTGAAGTAAGCCAGAAAGAAAAACACCAATACAGTATACTAATGTATATCTATGGAATTTAGAAAGATGGTAACGATAACCCTGTATACGAGACAGCAAAAGAGACACAGATATACAGAACTGTCTTTTGGACTCTGTGGGAGAGGGAAAGGGTGGGATGATTTGAGAGAATGGCATTGAAACATGTATAATATCATATAAGAAAAGAATCACCAGTCCAAGTTCGATGCATGATACTGGTTGCTTGGGACTGGTGCACTGGGATGACCCAGAGGGATGGTACAGGGAGGCAGCAGGGAGGGGGGTTCATGATGGGGAACACGTGTACACCTGTGGTGGATTCATGTTGATGTATGGTAAAACCAATACAATATTTTAAAGTAATTAACTTCCAACTAAAATAAATAAATTTATATTAAAAAAAGAAATTGCAAAAAAATTTAAAAATGGAACATCATTTAAAAAATAAATAATTTTTATAAAATGGATTGTCAATTAATATCTTTTTTTAAAGAAAGAATATACGTATATGAATAACTGAATCACTCTGTTGTATAACAGGAATTAACAACATCTGAAATCAACTAGACTTCAACAAACATAAACAAGATAAAATAAATTTTATTTTATTTTTTTAAATTTAATTTAATTTTATATTATATATATATTTTTTAAATTTTATTTTATTTTTAAACTTTACATAATTGTATTAGTTTTGCCAAATATCAAAATGAATCCACCACAGGTATACATGTGTTCCCCATCCTGAACCCTCCTCCCTCCTCCCTCCCCATACCATCCCTCTGGGTCGTCCCAGTGCACAAGCCCCAAGCATCCAGTATCGTGCATCGAACCTCGACTGGCAACTCGTTTCATACATGATATTTTACATGTTTCAATGCCATTCTCCCAAATCTTCCCACCCTCTCCCTCTCCCACAGAGTCCATAAGACTGTTCTATACATCAGTGTCTCTTTTGCTGTCTCGTACACAGGGTTATTGTTAGCATCTTTCTAAATTCCATATATATGTGTTATTATACTGTATTGGTGTTTTTCCTTCTGGCTTACTTCACTCTGTATAATAGGCTCCAGTTTCATCCACCTCATTAGAACTGATTCAAATGTATTTTTTTAATGGCTGAGTAATACTCCATTGTGTATATGTACCATAGCTTTCTTATCCTTTCATCTGCTGATGGACATCTAGGTTGCTTCCATGTCCTGGCTATTATAATCAATGCTGTGATGAACATTGGGATACACGTGTCTCTTTCCCTTCTGGTTTCCTCAGTGTGTATGCCCAGCAGTGGGATTGCTGGATCATAAGGCAGTTCTATTTCCAGTTTTTAAAGGAATCTCCACATTGTTCTCCATAGTGGCTGTACTAGTTTGCATTCCCACCAACAGTGTAAGAGAGTTCCCTTTTCTCCACACCCTCTCCAACATTTATTATTTGTAGACTTTTGGATCGCAGCCATTCTGACTGGTGTGAAATGGTACCTCATAGTGGTTTTGATTTGCATTTCTCTGATAATGAGTGATGTTGAGCATCTTTTCATGTGTTTGTTAGCCATCTGTATGTCTTCTTTGGAGAAATGTCTATTTAGGGCGTGTTTAGCGCTGCCCTGCCTACCCCCAGGGGCTAGAAGGGACTCCTTAGTGGGAGGGATGGAGGGACCACTCCCCCATCTTTGTGCCGAAGGACGCGTTAAATCAAGAGGCTAAGCAACTTCAGGGTGTCAACATCCATCTCTATCACCCAGGGGCCAGACTGCAAGGGCGTCTGGTACCACAGTGTGCTGCTAACACAGCAAGGGAGCTCTGACATGAAAGCAGGAAACCAACCCCTTAACCAACCATCGTTGGCTGCCTGAGCGGGGAATTTCCCGGGTCCCTGCTCTGGTACATTTTTCTCCATTGGTCGTTCTTTCACGTTCTTGCTCCTTCACTCTGTCACCGGCTGTGTCTTCTCCTTAGCACATGGCAGGGGCTCTGTTCTCTTTTCCCTTCCGTGCTCACACCTCCTCTCTCTCTGGTTTGTTCCCTCTCCTGAGTTTGTGAGTGTCTCTGCAGCCTGTCATTCTCTCCCGGGACTGATGCTGGACTGGACACCAGACCATCTGTGACACAGAGAGCAGAAGGGACTGGTCTGGCCACACTCATCTGTGATGATGATGTCCACAGGGTCGCTGGGAGCTGACCACTCATAGAGGGAGTGGCTGAGAGAGCCAGAGCAGCTGTAGGTGCCCGGTCTTGCCAAAGTCATGGGGCCAATGAAGAAGTCAGCTGGGGCATGCCCACCAGTGAGCATCTCTCCACGTCTCTGGAAATGCCCTGTGCTGCTTTTTTCCTGCAGGATAAATTTGTCATGCAGCATTGATGAGTGATAGCGAAGGGTCACATTCTCTCCCACCTGCATGAGGAGCCCTGGGTGGGCTGAGATGGAGGGTTTTGTGAACACACCTAGAAGCAAAGAGCTTGTGAGCTTCAGTGAGTCACCCCGCCTCAGTGCTTCCCCTGACATCTGAAGGTGTGAAAAACCTCCCCATGAAGCAGCAAAGCCAATTACCCTTCCTGTCTGTTCCTTTGCATTCTCTTTAGCCTTGTTCTCGGGCTCTGGCTCATGCTTTTCTGTTTCTCTTTGCTCAAGACCTCCAGCCTCCACTGTGTTTATTCTAAGCTCTTTAGCTGTTCGATCTGCTCTCAGCTTCCATACGTACTCAGTCACTTCAGTTGTGTCAGACTCTGTGGGGTCCCATGGACTGTAGCCCACTGTGCTCTTCTGTCCATGGGATTCTCCAGTTGAGAATACTGGAGTGGGTTGCAGTGCTCTTAACTTCATCCCATTCCTAATATGCATGGTGGGGGGCTGGGGTGGGTCTGCTTCTCTGGTAGAATACATACCAGGTGTAATACGTACCTTGGCTCCTTTCACACTCATCTCCTAGAAAGTTGGTGATGATTGGCAGGAGGTTGGGAAGGAGGTGGAGAAAAAAGGGAACATTTCCCCACCTGTGATTCCCACTTCACACCTCTGGAAACATTCCTGGGCTGACTTGGTCTTAACTGGGACCCTAGCTCCTTCATATAGGATTACAGCTCCCTATTGGGTGGCAGGTGCTGGATCAGGGTTCCTCCTCCGCCTCCCAGTTGACAGGTAGTGGCAGCATCCTGTCTAACTAATGTCTAGGGAGGGTCCTCTTTCCTGAGCCAGGGGAACACATCCCTCCATTCAACACCCTGAGTTTAAACTCTCAGACTTGGTTCTCTTTCCTTGGTTCGGTTCTGGCTGGGAATCCTGAGGACGTCTTTGGCTGCACTGGCAGGTGGACCTAGGGTAGGATTGCCTGCAGGCACAGGTTTCCTGAGCTGGGCTGGACCCCTCCTACCTGTGACCATAAACTGCAGGGGGTCATTGACATCGGACCACACAGAGAGAGACATGTGTAGGACCCGGCATGTTTTCTGGTCACTGGCCCAGTGGTGAAGGTGTTGAAATGATATCCCTGGAGCTTGGGCAACATGGTCCCATCTCTTTTGAGCAGTCTGAATATCACAAATGGAGGACTGAAGTGACACTGAAGAGTCACAGTCTGTCTTAAGGGAACCACAGGACTTGGCCAGGCTGACAAAGAGGGCTTCTCATATTCACCTAGGAGAGAAGGAGACACAGGCTTTGAGAGAAAAATAGAAATGATCCCCTCTCCCCACTGCCCTCATAGGTGCTTCCCCTTCAATTCTTCCAACTCTCCTCCCCTAAAGTGCATCACCCTGATGCTCAGGGACGTCTGGGGCCTGGGGACAGACAGAGACACAGTCAACCCAGGACGGACATCATGAGGATCTAAGAATACGATTCTTGGAAGTGATTCTTTGGGTTGACAAAATGTTGAGAAACTTTCTCTGAAAACACAAAACACTGGGGATTCCAAGTTGATCCAGTGGTTAGGACTCAGTACTTTTTCTTCCAAGGGCCCGAGTTGAATCCCTGATTAGGGAACTAAGATCCTGCAAGCTGCACAATGCAGGCAAAAGAAAACATCAGCAAAAAATTGATGCATGGACAAGGGGAAGGGCTTCTCTGTTGCATTTGTTGTAGCTCAAATGGTAAAGAATCTTCCTGCCGTGCAGGAGAGCAGGGTTCAGTCTCTGAGTTGGCAAGATCTCCTGGTCAGGGAATTGGCAACCCACTCCTGCATTCTGGCCTGGAGAATCCCATGGATAGAGGAGCGTGGTGAGCTACAGTCCATGGCGTCGCAAACAGTCAGACTCGACAGAGCGACTAACACTAACACAACTAAGCAGTGAAAAAGCCCCTTGCCTGAAAAGAAGGAAGTAAACCTTGAACCTCGCTCCTTTGTTAGCTAACCTACATCAAATCTGTGACAAGGTCCAAGTGGCCATGCCTGATGGCCAGACCCTTCCCTGGGGTCAGCTTTAGTGGGTGCTCCTGCTGATCCTGTTGTTAAGGGCTGGTTGGAGAGGCCACGAACCACCTTGTAGGAGAGGGGTCTGTAGGGTGCAGCCTCTTGCTCCCCTCTCATGATTGAAATGGCACTCGGGGGCTCAGCTCCCAGCTGACAGACTTCACACTGCCCCTTCATGTCCAGAGTCCAGACATGGGCTAACCTCTGGGGAGAGTGAAGATGAGTATCAAGGTCAAAAGAGATAAGGGATCCACAGGGCATGCCGCTCTCACTGTACTGACAGGGATCTCACCCTGGTCCCCCAGTGTCCTCTGCATCAGCCCCAACTGCTCTGCTCAACAGAGAAATAAGGGATAGGGAGGACTCAGCCACAGCTGCCCAGATCCTCAGACTCACACAGAATCCTAGAAGGAAAACCCTGTCAGAGATGGCTTGTCCTGATGGATCCCACGTTCCTTGCACCCTTATCCAGGGAACCTGGTCAGTGGTGCGAGGACCCCCCAATTTCCACCATAACCCTCTCTGACTGTGTCTTTCTGGACTCATCGAGACTCAGGGGGCTGAGGACTGTGGGGCACATGGCTCTGCTTCTGTGAGACAGAAGGCACAACTGAGCAAAGCTGACTGAGTCACAGGATGAGGAAGGTGGGCGGTGCTGTTGGTACAGTCAGCTGGTTCATGTCACATGGGAAGATGGCCAGCCTCTTCTCACTCCAGGGATTAAAGTCTGACCTGAGCCACATCACAGAGCACGCCTCATGACCCGACCGTCACATTTTGTTTCCCTAAACACTATCAACCTCAGATATGCAGATGACACCACCCTTATGGCAGAAAGTGAAGAGGACCTCAAAGGCCTCTTGATAAAGGTGAAAGAGGAGACTGAAAAAGTTGGCTTAAAACTCAACATTCAGAAAATGAAGATCTTGGCATCTGGTTCCATCAGTTCATGGCATCTGGTCCCATCACTTCATGGCAAATAGATGGGGAAACAGTGGAAACAGTGTCAGATTTTATTTTGGGGGTTTCCAAAATCACTGCAGATGGTGACTGCATGAAATTAAAAGATGCTTACTCCTTGGAAGGAAAGTTATGACCAACCTAGATAGCATATTGAAAAGCAGAGACATTACTTTGCCAACAAAGGTCCATCTGGTCAAGGCTATGGTTTTTCCAGTGGTCACATATGGATGTGAGAGTTGGATTGTAAAGAAAGCTGAGTGCCAAAGAATTGATGCCTTTGAACTGTGGTGTTGGAGAAGACTCTTGAGAGTCCCTTGGACTGCAAGGAGATCCAACCAGTCCATTCTGAAGGAGATCAGCCCTGGGATTTCTTTGGAAGGAATGATTCTAAACTCCAGTTTAGAATCCAGCTGAAACTCCAGTACTTTGGCCACCTCATGCTAAGATTTGCCTCGTTGGAAAAGACCTTGATGCTGGGAGGGATTGGGGGGAGGAGGAGAAGGGGATTACAAAGGATGAAATGGCTGGATGGCATCACTAACTCGATGGACGTGAGTCTGAGTGAAC
This sequence comes from Bos indicus, assembly GCF_029378745.1. NCBI lineage: Eukaryota > Metazoa > Chordata > Mammalia > Artiodactyla > Bovidae > Bos > Bos indicus. The sequence continues at coordinate 63,293,886 of NC_091777.1, forward strand.
TCTGGGAGTTGGTGAGGGACAGGGAGGCCTGGCCTGCTGCGATTCATGGGGTTGCAAAGATTCGGACACGACTGAGCAACTGAACTGAACTGAACTGAACTGACACACTATCAGCCTAAGAGGATTAGAACAGATCTTGCTGCTTTTAGGAAGTAGTAATGGTGATTCAGTATATCATGCAGGATGCTTTTCCCAAGCTCATGATAAACCTGATTAACCTTAACTCTTTGTAGAAGAGAAATCACATGTACCCACATCATATTTCAGGCTCAGTGCAGGTTGGCAATTAAAGACTCATTAATAGAGACTTTGTGTCTGCATTCTTATGAGAGGAACAGACATGCATATATGGCTCTTTGAAAGTATATTGTAATACATGTGATTAAGAAACTAACTATTAGTTTCAGGTGTACGACAAAGTGATTCAGTTATACATATACAAGCATCTATTGCTTCTCAAATTCTTTTCCCACTTAGGTAGTTACAGAATATTAAGTAGAATTCTCTGTTTTATACAGTAGGTCCTTCTTGCTCATCCTTTTTTTTTTTATGTTGAAGATCTTCTTTATTTTTTTATTTTATTTTTTAACTTTACAATATTGTATTGGTTTTGCCATATATCAAAATGAATCCGCTGCAGGTATACATGTGTTCCCCATCCTGAACCCTCCTCCCTCCTCCCTCCCCATACCATCCATTTTAATACAGCCGTATGTATATGTCAGTCCCAAACTTCCAATTTAACCTCCCCCTGACACTATCCCCTCTGGTAACCATAACTTCATTCTCTATAAGTCTGTTTTGTAAATAAGTTCATTTTTCTAGATGTCACAAATAAATGATATCATGTGATATTTGTCTTTCTCTGACTCTTCCTTATCTGAAATTATTTCGTGACTGTGAGTGGAAACTTTGCACACACAACACTCTCTCTGTCCCTCTCTCTCTCTTCGTCCCTTTCCAATCCAAGGACCACACATGTACACAAAGATAATGTGTGTAAAGATGGCTGTAGTATATTTTTGGATGGGGATTTGTTCTGCCTGAAAAGGTGGACCACCTTGCTTCCTAGATACTCAGATGAACACAAAATATTTCAAGTAGAAACTTCCAAGCTGCAGAATGCTTGAGTAAGGGGCGTGTCCACAACAATCAACTCCAAACTGGGGCAAAATGGCCCAGCTGTTTCAGGACTCCAAGGGCAGACATACACCCAGTTCAGCTGTTGTTCATAGACAGGAAAGAACCTCAGTAAGGGCAGCGATTCCACACCATTTTTCTGGGGTTGGGGGTCGTTAAGATTAGTGATGCTTCGCAAGTAATAAATCTGGTCTCCCCTTGATCATTACTTATGTAATGGAGTAAGAGTACAGTCACCCTTCTTAAAATTTCCTTTTATTTACTTAATATCATTTTTCAGAATTGATCTGTATTCTTTGTCATTTCAGTTTGTGCATTTTTACTTTCATTGCAGATATATAAACCAGAACTTTTTAAAAATTAAAAAATTTAATTTTATTATTTTTATTATTATTTAAAATATAAATTTATTTAATTGGAGGCTAATTTCTTTACAGTATTTGTACAGCAAATTGATTCAGCTCGACATTTATATTCTTTTCCATTATGATTTGTGGCAAGATACTGGATAGAATTCCCTGTGCCATACTGTAGGACCTCATTCTTTTTTTTTTTTCATATTTAAAGGTAGGTTTTATTTTTATTTTTTTTAATTTATTTATTTTAATTTGTGCTCATGCTTTACTCCGGAGAAGGCAATGGCACCCCACTCCAGTACTTTTGCCTGGAAAATCCCTTGGATGGAGGAGCCTGGTGGGCTGTAGTCCATGGGGTCGATAGCGTCGGACACGACTAAGTAACTTCACTTTCACTTTTCACTTTCATGCGTTGGAGAAGGAAATGGCAACCCACTCCAGTGTTCTTGCCTGGAGAATCCCAGGGATGGGGGAGCCTGGTGGGCTGCCATCTATGGGGTCCAACAGAGTCAGACACAACTGAAGTGACTTAGCAGCAGCAGCATGCTTTACTCATTTTATGTATAAATAGATTTCATCTGCTAATCCCAAGCTTCCAGTTCTTCCCTCCTTGGCAACCACAAGCCTGTTCTCTATGTCTGTGAGTCTGTTTCTGTTTCATTGATATGTTCCTTTTAGATTCCACATATGGGTGATATCACATGAAAATTGTCTTTCTCTTTCTGTCTTCTTCACTTAATATGTTAATCTCCAGGTTCATCCATGCTGCTACAAATGACATTATTTCTTTTTTTTTACATTTTATTTTATTTTTAAACTTTACATAATTGTATTAGTTTTGCCAAATATCTAAATTAATCCGCCACAGGTATACCCGCGTTCCCCATCCTGAACCCTCCTCCCTCCTCCCTCCCCTACCCTCCCTCTGGGTCGTCCCAGTGCACCAGCCCCAAGCATCCAGTACCGTGCATCGAACCTGGACTGGCCACTCATTTCATACATGATATTATACATGTTTCAATGCTATTCTCCCAAATCTCCACACCCTCTCCCTCTCCCACAGAGTCCATAGGACTGATCTATACATCGGTGTCTCTTTTGCTGTCTCGTACACAGGGTTATTGTTACCATCTTTCTAAATTCCATATATATGTGTTAGTATACTGTATTGGTGTTTTTCTTTCTGGCTTACTTCACTCTGTATAATAGGTTCCAGTTTTATCCATCTCATTAGAACTGATTCAAATGTATTCTTTTTAATGTCTGAGTAATACTCCATTGTGTATATGTACCACTGCTTTCTTATCCATTCATCTGCTGATGGGCATCTAGGTTGCTTCCATGTCCTGGCTATTATAAACAGTGCTGTGATGAACATTGGGGTACACGTGTCTCTTTCCCTTCTGGTTTCCTCAGTGTGTATGCCCAGCAGTGGGATTGCTGGATCATAAGGCAGTTCTATTTCCAGTTTTTTAAGGAATCTCCACACTGTTCTCCATAGTGGCTGTACTAGTTTGCATTCCCACCAACAGTGTAAGAGAGTTCCCTTTTCTCCACACCCTCTCCAGCATTTATTGCTTGTAGACTTTTGGATTGCAGCCATTCTGACTGGCGTGAAATGGTACCTCATAGTGGTTTTGATTTGCATTTCTTTGACAATCAGTGATGTTGAGCATCTTTTCATGTGTTTGTTAGCCATCTGTATGTCTTCTTTGGAGAAAGAAAACTACAGGCCAATATCACTGATGAACATAGATGCAAAAATCCTTAACAAAATTCTAGCAATCAGAATCCAACAATACATTAAAAAGATCATGCACCATGACCAAGTGGGCTTTATCCCAGGGATGCAAGGATTCTTCAATATCCACAAATCAATCAATGTTATACACCACATTAACAAATTGAAAAACAAAAACCATATGATTATCTCAATAGATGCAGAGAAAACCTTTGACAAAATTCAACATCCATTTATGATAAGAACTCTCCAGAAAGCAGGAATAGAAGGAACATACCTCAACATAATAAAAGCTATATATGACAAACCCACAGCAAACATTATCCTCAATGGTGAAAAATTGAAAGCATTTCCTCTAAAGTCAGGAACAAGACAAGGGTGCCCATTTTCACCATTACTATTCAACATACTTTTGAAAGTTTTGGCCACAGCAATCAGAGCAGAAAAAGAAATAAAAGGAATCCAAATTGGAAAAGAAGAAGTATTTCATTTTTTAACTGTCTGAATGGTATTCCATTCTCTGTGTGTATAAGCATATACATCTTCTTTATCCATTCATTTCTCAATGGACAATTAGGCTGTTCCCATGTCTTGGCTATCGTAAGTTTTGCTGCTACGAACATAGGGGTGTATGAATCTTTTCTTTTCTTTTTTTAAAATTTTATTTTATTTTTAAACTTTACATAATTGTATTAGTTTTGCCAAATATCTAAATGAATCCGCCACAGGTATACCCGCGTTCCCCATCCTGAACCCTCCTCCCTCCTCCCTCCCCTACCCTCCCTCTGGGTCGTCCCAGTGCACCAGCCCCAAGCATCCAGTACCGTGCATCGAACCTGGACTGGCGACTCGTTTCACACATGATATTACACATGTTTCAATGCTATTCTCCTAAATCTCCCCACCCTCTCCCTCTCCCACAGAGTCCATAGACTGATCTATACATCAGTGTCTCTTTTGCTGTCTCGTACACAGGGTTATTGTTAGCATCTTTCTAAATTCCATATATATGTGTTAGTATACTGTATTGGTGTTTTTCTTTCTGGCTTACTTCACTCTGTATAATAGGTTCCAGTTTTATCCATCTCATTAGAACTGATTCAAATGTATTCTTTTTAATGGCTGAGTAATACTCCATTGTGTATATGTACCACAGCTTTCTTATCCTTTTCAAAAGTATAGTTTTTTTCACAGATATATGCTCGGGATTGGAATTGTTGGATCACATGGAAACTCTGTTTTTGGTTTTTTGAGGAACTTCCATACTGTTTTCCATGGTGACTGCACCAGTTTCCACTCCCCCAACAGTGTAAGAGGGTTTCCCTCTTCTCCATACCCTCTCCGGCATGTTATTCATCAACTGTCTAATGATGGCCATTCTGATTGGTATGAGGTGGTACCTCCTTGCAGTGTCGATTTGCCTTTCTCTACTAATGAGCAATGCTGAGCATCTTTTCATATGCCTGTTGGCCATCTGCATATCTTCTTTTAAACCACAGATATCACCTGTGAGAGTGATGTCTATGGATTTTTGGCTAAAATGAATGACACCTCTGCTAATGTCTCATGAATGTGCTCTGATTCCAACCTCATGTTGCTTGTCAAGGAACAGAGTGATGAGGTCTTCAGGAAAGGAATAGTGACTTTATTTGGAAAGCCAGCAGACCAAGGTATGGCGAACTTCTGCCCCAAAGAATCGTCTTATCTGAGGCAGATGGGCTTTTGGGGGAGTGAGAGGGATGGTCCAACAGTGTTTACTGAATGTAAAATAACCCTAGCCCATGTGGAAGAAAATTCCAAGGAGAAGAGAGAAGAATACAGATTAAACACCCACATGTGAACTCACACTTTCACACTTACACACACACTTACACACACACACACACACTAAAAGAGGAGGAGGTGTGGCTGGTTGTTGCAGTGTTTTAATTAACTAATTAATGGCTGTGCTGGCTCTTCATTGCTGTGCACAGGCTTTCTCTAGTTGTAGGAAGGGGGCTGCCCTTTTCTGTGGTTCAGGGTCTCTCACCACCGTGGCTTCTCTTGTTGTGGAGCACCTGCTCTAGGCACATGGGCTTGTGGCCCACGGACTTAACTATCCCCGCGGCATGTGGAGTCTTCCCAGTCCCGGGATTGGGCCTGTGTCCCCCACATTGACAGGTATTTCCCAACCACTGGACCACCAGAGAAACCCTGTTGCAAGCTTTTTTCCCCCCCTAATTTATTTATTTTTAGTTTAAGGACAACTACAATATTGTTAGTTTCTGCCATACATCAACATGGATCAGCCATAGCTATAGTTATGTCCCCTCCACTGGGGAAATCTTTTATTTCTGGAATTCTTTTTTCTTGAAGCTGTCCATGCAGGTCTGGTCATAATGTCCCTTTAAACCCCTGAAAAGATAAAAGGTCTGTCTGTTCTGCCACTTTTTATCTCTATATGAATGGGAAAGTGTTATACCTTTTAAGTTCAGAGCCTTGAGAATAGTTTAGTCCCTCAGTCATGTCTGACTCTTTGTGATCCCATGGGTTGCAACCCACCAGACTCCTCTTTCCATGGGGGTTCTCCAGGCAAGAATGCTGGGGTGGGTTGCCATTTCCTGCTCCAGGAGATCTTCCCAACTCAGGGATCGACTCAGGTCTCCTATGCTGCAGGCATATTCTTTATCATCTGAGTCACCAGGAAAGCCCACCAGTAACATAATGTGATTCAGTATTTCCTCCCACAATTAACATTGCCATTGTTTTCCATTTACTTTTATCATGGACATGGTGGGATTTTGGCATCATGCTTTCACTCTCAGTGTAGCATAACACTGATGTGGCATATACCATAGATTTAAAAATAGAAGTATGAATACAATGCTAGATTTCTAATAAAACAATAAAGATATGCAACAAGCAACAAAGATTTACTATATAGCACAGGACCTATATGCAATATCTTGTAATAACCTAAAAAGGAGAATAGTCTGAAAAATTATGTATGCATGTTTGTATAACTGAAAATCACCTTGCTGTGCACCTGAAACATTGTAAGTCAACTATACTTCAATAAAATATATCTATTATGAGATTAAAAAATGGAACCAGTGAAATAAATAAATTTTAAAACAAAATGAAAGAAAATGAAGTCACTCAGTCGTGTCCAACTGTTTGCAACCCTATGCGCTGTAGGCTGGCAGGCTCCAATGTTCATGGGATTTTCCAGGCAAGAATACTAGAGTGCGTTGCCATTTCCTTCTCCAAATAGTACATGCCAACTGCAGCATACTCCCTGATGGTCTGTGTACTCACTCTCACATTCCAACTCTGCATACGGTGTATTCACATGGGCACCCTGAGCTGCCCCAAAGAGCCTGAACCCAGATGGTGAGTTTGTGGAAGGCCCTGGAAGGAAGTCAGAGGCTGAGTCCCAGAATCTCCCCACCCCTCACTCCCCAGCTCGTCTCAGGAGCCCTTCCAGGTTTCACCAGCATCACTCTAGAATCTCAGGTCTCCCACCTCGGCCCCTACCAACTTCCCGTGACTCAAGTGACATATGGGTCCCAGGAGACCCGGGAGGACCCACCTGCAAGGTTCTGGGCCTCTCGCCCAGACTCAGCCCTGCAAGTGAGAGATTTGCCACTGAAAGCTTGGGCTGATTCTCTCCCCATCAGGATCCCTGGCCCCTTAAGCTGTCTGAGCCCTGAAGTTCCCGTGAAGTGGGGGCAGGGTGGGGGTCCTGTGCCCTCCTGCAGTCCTCTCCCTGCCCTGCACATCTGGCCAAGGAGGAGAAGCTCAGAGAGGATGGAAGGCATGTCTGCAGCTCTGAGCGCCCAGCCACCCCCGCCCCCACACTGTACAGATGAGGAGACCATGGGGCCCTAGAGGACAAACAGGATGTGGTCCCTGGAGGCCTGCTGCCACCCTTCAGAGTTCCTACCGCTGTGGACTCACAGCAGGGGGCAGGCCCTCCGTGGACCTGGCTCTGATGTCTCCAGGCAGGGCTCAAGAGGCATCTCAGCCCAGACCTCAGGTCTCAACTCTTTCTCTTTCTGCCTGGTCTGACCCCCTGCTCCAGAGGGTGGGACCCAGTTTGTCGTCCTGAGTCAGCTGTGACAGCCTGGCTCCAAGTAAGACTCAGAACTTTATTTTCCCAGTCCCCTCCAGAAATGGAATTTACTTCTCATCTTCAGTCAGTTCATAAATTATTGCAGAGCACCTACTGTGTACCAGGCATTGCTGCCACACAGCAGAAATACACCCATGACCGAGGTACACCCATCTTCTGTGTGTGGTTGAAGAACTCAGATTCTGCAGAATGAAGGCATCAAATGCTAACATTCAATTATCTTTTTTTTTTTTTTTAAAGAAGTAATCTGAGAACAACTGGGGTTCAAATCTACACTGTGAACATTCAGAAAAATGAAGATCATGACTTTGGTCCCTCACCTAGAGGCAAGAAAAAAAAAAGAAAAAAAAACCACACAAAACCAATGGATAATTAGGGGAAACATGGAAACAGTGACAGTAGCAACACAGGAGCCCCAGAACGTCTTCACTTTAAGCGATCCTGACATTTCTTGGTAAAAGAGTTCTTGGTCGGTTTAGTTCTAAGCCAGGAGAGACATCACACACAGAGAGCTCAGTGAGCAACTAAGGCTCCGTGGAGCTTGATTTTCATCCCATTTGCCACTCAGTTCACACCGGGGTCCTCATGGTGTTATCCTCTTCAGCCCTCTGCTTGGTTGAGCCAAGCCACATTGTGCCAACAGTTGATAACTTAAAAGGCACAAGATTCTCAAATCCTTGGCTTTGGAGAAAAGAAGCAAAAAAGACTAAACATGTGAATATCAATGGATTAACACAACATGTGCAAAGCCTCACTGGGGCAAGTGTTCTCTCTGCAGCCCTCACTGATCTGGCGTGGAATGTCCAGTAGTATTATCTGTGATGAGGGCCTTTTAAAACATCTGCTCTGTCCAGCACCTTGGCACCTGGCCACATGATGCTCCTGAGCACTTGAAATGTGGTGGGTGTGACTGAAGAACTGAATGCTTTACTTCATAGAGTCATTGTCTGTACCTCGTGGCTGGGTAAGTACTTTATCGGCCAGTGCAGATCCAGACTAGGGGCATCTTGTTGTCTTGTTTCTACCCCTGGAACCCCAGCATCCTCAGTGCACACGGCTGGGAAAAGGCCGAGGGGCCTTCCCCAATGGCTCAGTGGTAAAGAATCTGCCTGCCAATGCAAGAGATACGAGAGACGTGGGTTCGATCCCTGGGTCAAGAAGATCCCCTTGAGAAGGGAATGGCAACCCACTCCAGGATTCTTGCCCGGAGAATCCCATGCACCTAGGCGCCTAGAGAGCTACACAACGTCATGGGGCCGCCACGAGTTGGACATGACTGAATCGACTTAGCAGGCAGACACACAGCCTCATGTGGCAAGAGGCACCACACTGGATATCTCAAACAGAATATACTTCATCTTTTTATTTGGCCAACTTGCATTGCTTTTGTTATTGTTTCATGGGAAGCATTTTGTTTTAAATATAGCAGTCTGCACATGTCACTCTTAAACTTCCAATCTATCTCTCCCCTCATCCTTCCCCTCTGTAACTCTAAGTTTGTTCTCTAAGTCTACAAGTCTGTTTCTGTCTTGTAAACAAGTTCATTTTTGTAAGCTATTACTGAACACAGTTTTTTTTTAATTGATTTATTTTATTTTAAACTGAATAATTTGAAGACTCAACTTGCAAATTGTTATGCTTTACTGGAATTTTTGAAAAAGTAGGATGATCATGGTAACCTACCCAGTATGTGCAATTGATTAGAATAACTTCTCCCAAAAGGTTACATAGTTAAAACAGAGTATTAGAAGACCCAGGGGATTACTAAGAGGTGGTGGGATTTTTGGAGACTATCCTATAATTGTTTTACTCCACTGTTCTCCTCAGAGCTGCAGGGCTGCTTTGGAGGAGGAGAAGGCGTGCCCATGGAGGAACCCCTTTAAAAAGAGATGTAGCTCTTCAATTTTTAACATTCTGTGTGCTCAAAGGATGGGGCCAGGTCAGGGTCAGCATGGTCTTGGTTTGCATCGAATTCCTCATAGATAGTAGTCTCGGCAGAGAGGTGCATGAGGCTCAGGAGTGAACACTGTCTCAGAGAGGGTCCTGTGGTTCAAGTGGGTGAATATCACATCCTCTGCTGATGGGTCCTGAGAGGAAGGAGATGTGAATGATGGAATGAAATGTGATCTTCGAAGGCTGGGGCATTGGGCATTGGAGGGGCTCAGGCTATGGCAAGGGTTTGGGTGGAAGGACTCACCTCACCATTCACTGTTCTGTCTTCTTTGGGCTCTCCTTCCATGATGGCAACATCTGTGAATGGAAGAGAGTCAAGGCTCTTGGGGTGGGGGCGATTCTTCTAGACCTCCATATCTTTGGTGGAGACATCAAAGCCAAAAAAAGCAGGGGTGTGCCCCAGGTTGCTGAGTCTGTCTACTCCACTAAATTAGAAAAAAATCCCCTATACAAGCCCAGCCACTGACAGACTCTCTCAGGAATCTGTTGAAACCCAAGAAGTCCATCCTACATATTCTGTTATGGACCATCGTCTAATGCGTATCAGCAGATTCCCGAGATCATAAAGGGGAGAAGAATGGATGGCTGTGGTTGAAGGGCAGAACAGGCCTTGGAATGTTCCTGGGGACCCAGGGATAAAGGGTCAACCTTCCAGTGCAGAGAGTATGGGTTCTATCCTAGGTGGGAGAACTGAGATCCCACATGCCTTGAAGCAACTATCCTCAATGCTGCAACTGCTGAGCCCACGAGCTCTGGAGCCTTGAACTGCACCCCAGCACAGCAGTGAGGATCCCTCATGCTGCAGCTGAGACCTGATGCAGCTAAGAATAAATTAACACATATTTTCATAAATAGAACAGGGTTCCATGGGTCTCTGGAATATATTCATTCAGGGAGTACAACAATGGAAATCACTTTTTAACCTACAGGAAGTGAAAACGCCATTCTCTGCTATGAGCCCACCTCATCCTGTGTCAGATGACACTGTGCTTCCCTCCTTCAGACTTATGATTGTGGGAGAACACCAGTGACAGCTTGGCTCTTCATACTTACTTTATGGGTAACCAGTGACAGACAAGAACAGCGAGGAAGATGCTGGTATAGATGAAGGCTACGGAGAGCCTAAGGAGAAGGTGCAGCTGGCTGGAGTGGCCTTGAGGAAGCCGTGCTTCTGCCAACGATCAAAGGGAAGAAGGTCTGGTTATTCGTTGCATACACCCTGCCCCTACACACAGGAGTTATTGTATCCTTGTGTCAAAGTGTGTCAGCAGCTCTCAACCTGATCAGTATGGTCTCCACTTCCCAGCAGGTACCACAGCATCCAGGAGAGATGCTAGCAGTGGATGAAGTAAAGAGGCCATGGAAGACCAGCAGCGGTCTGAAACCAGGTCCCCCAGGCACCAATGCAGTTTATCTCTGCTGCCCCATGTGACAAGGCATGGTAATTTTGCATGAATGGGGACTGCTTTAATCCTCCATATATTTCCCCCTCCATCCACATATACCTGGAATGGAATCCTCAAGAAGACATGACACTTCTATTGCTGAACTGTGGAATGTTAAGTTCATAAAACACTAACAGAGGAATAGCACATATTGAAGGTGCTCCCTAAAACTCTCCCCTTGTCCCCTGCATCCTTCCCCAAAGATACTGGTGGAGGGAGGGTAAGCATCTCCCTTAAGCATGGGGTCAAATCACTTGGTCTCGCTTTGTTCACTTTAGAAATTCCCAGACCCAGAGAATGAGAAACTCAATGCCCTCTCTGGTTCTAATACAGACCATGATCTCAAATGCTGACATGACAGGGATGTTGAGGAGCCCAAAGTCACAACTGGGAGGTGGTAGAATGAACACTCACACAGGGACCCTCTGTCTTCTCAGAAATTTGCTGAGATAGGAGACCGTCTTGCTTACCTTCTGTGGTGTGTGGATCCATGATTGATGGGCAAGTACTTGTAGTGGATCCTTAGAGAAAAAAGCCAGAAGGGGTGAACAGTAACTATTCACTATGATCCGTCAGGCTTGGGTGGCCCTGCATGACTGGCTCATAGCTTCACTGAGGTACGAAGGCCCCTTCACCACTACAAGGCTGTGATCCATGTGGAGGAGATAGTGAAGGACAGAGGAGTCTGTTGTGCTGCAGGCCTCAGGGTGGCAAAGGGTTGGACAACATAGCGTCTGAACAGGAACAACAAAGCATGGGCCAGGAAGAGGTTGCTCACCTGTGACAGACAGGAACAGTGGGTCGCTGGAGTTTGACCACGAGTAGGGAGAGCGAGTGAAAGAGCCGTAACACCTGTAGACCCCGCTGTGGGCTGGGGTCCCAGGACCCAGAGGGAACTCTGCCTGGAGTGCTCTGCGGGGGCTCTGCCCTCCAGCGAGATGGCGTCCAAGGTTCACCCCCTCCCTGAGCAAATGGAACTGGTCAAAGGCACTCTCGGAGCTGCAGACCAAGGTCACGTTCTCTCCTGACCTCACCATGGAGCCCCCCTGGGCTGATAGAGAGGGTTTTTTGGACAGACCTGGAAGGAGGAGAGCTTGATCTTAGAGCACAAAGTAACTCTACTCCTAAGTAGAGGACTAAAGCCTGAAGAGTGCAACAAGAGCAGCACTGCAATGAGAAGGCCGCCCACCGCCAGGAGAGAAAGCCCCACAGTAAGGGGTACCCAGCACAGAGAGGGTGGGTTGATTTGGGAGAATGGCATTGAAACATGTATAATATCATATATGAAACGAGTCACCAGTCCAGGTTCGAATCACGATACTGGATGCTTGGGGCTGGTGCACTGGGACGACCCAGAGGGATGGTATGGGGAGGGAGGAAGGAGGAGGCTACAGGGTGCGGAACACATGTATACCTGTGGTGGATTCATGTTGATATATGGCAAAACCAATACAATATTGTAAAGTTAAAAAAATAATAAATAAAAAAAGAAAACTTAGAAATAACTTTAAAAATGGAGTGTCATTTAAAATCCTTTTAAAAAATAAATAATTTTTAAAATGGATTGTCATTTAATATTCTTTTTTAAAGAAAGAATATATGTATATGAATAACTGAATCACTCTGTTGTACAACAGGAATTAACAACATCTGAAATCAACTAGACTTCAACAAACATAAATAAGATAAAATAAATTATAAAAATCAACCAGATGTGCCATTCTCTTGAAATAAGCAGACTACTACTAAATAGACTACTAACTACTGCTGGGGACCATCAGCAAACATGGCATTGACCCAGAAGAAGAGATTATGGAGTGAAAATTGCCAGAATCTCATTAATCTTTGACCACCTCTTTCTTGAGGGCGTGTTCAGCGCTGCCCTGCCCACCCCCAAGGGCTGGAAGGGATGGTTTAGCAGGGATGGTTGGAGGGGCCACTCCCCCCGCCTCTTTGTGCAGAAGGACGCGTTAAACCACGACCCTGAGCAATGTCAGGGTGTCAACCTCCATCACGATCACCCAGGGGCTGGACAGCAAGGGCGTCTGGTACCACAATGTGCTGCTGACAGAGGAAGGGAGCTCTGACATGAAAGCGGGAAACCAACCCCTTAACCAACCATCGTTGGCTGCCTGAGCGGGGAATTTCCTGGGTCCCTGCTCTGGTACATTTTTCTCTATTGGTCGTTCTTTCATGTTCTTGGTCCTTCAGTCTGTCACCGGCTGTGTCTTCTCCTTAGTACAGGGCAGGGACTCTGTTCTCTTTTCCCTTCCGTGTTCACACCTCCTCTCTCTCTGGTTTGTTCCCTCTCCTGAGTTTGTGAGTGTCTCTGCACGCCTGTCATTCTCTCCCAGTACTGATGCTGGACTGGACACCAGACCTTCTGTGACACAGAGAGCAGAAGGGACGTATGGCCACACTCACCTGTGATCATGATGTCCACAGGGTCGCTGGGGGCTGACCACTCATAGGGGGATCTTCTGAGAGAGCCGTAGCATCTGTAGGTGCCGGCACTCGCCAAAGTCATGGGGCCAATGGAGAAGTCAGCTGGGGCATACCCACCAGTGAGCATCTCTCCACGTCTCTGGAAATGCCCTGTGCTGTTTTCATGGTGCAGGATAAACTTGTCAAACATCACCAGTGAGTGACAGCGGAGGGTCACATTGTCTCCCTGCTGCACGAGGGGCCCTGGGTGGGCTGAGATGGAGGGTTTTTGGAACACACCTAGGAACAAAAGGTTGTGAGCTTCAGTGAGTCACCCACCTTGGCCCTTCCGCTGACATCTGAAGGTGTAAAACTCCTCCCCATTTACCAGCGGAGCCAACTACCCTTCCTGTGTGTTTTGTTGCATTCTCTTTAGCCTTGTTCTCGGGTTTTGGCTCATGTTTCTTTTTGTTCAAGACCTCCCCTTCCTCTGTGCTCATTCTAAGCCCTTTAGCTGTTGGATCTGCTCTCGGGTTCATGCATGTTTACTCAGTCACTTCAGTTAAGTCCAACTCTGTGCAACTCCATGGACTGTAGCCAGCCAGGCTCCTCTGCCCATGGGATTCTCCAGTTGAGAATACTGGAGTGCGTTACCATGCTCTGAGCTTCATCCCATCCCTAATATGTGTGGTGGGGGCTGGGGTGGGTCTGAGGATGCATACCCTGGCTCCCTTCACACTCATCTAGAATGTGGGCGCTGACTGCAGGACATTGGGGTGGAGGTGGAGAAAAGGGAACATTTCCCCATCTGTGTCCCCACCTGATGCCTCTGAGACATTCCTGGGACTTGTCCCTGAGGCTTCAGCTCCTTCAAATGGGATTATAGCTCCCTAACGGGTGGCAGGTGCTGGATCAGGGTCATACCCCATCCTCCCTGCTGGTAGGCAGTGGCAGCATCCTGTCTAACTCATGCCTAGGGAGGCTCCTCCTTCCTGCCTTGGGGCACCCCATCCCTCTATTCTACACCCTGATTTTAAACACTCAGAGTGGGTTCTCTTTCCCAGGTTTGGTCCTGGCTGGGAGTCCTGAGGAAGTCTTGCTCTGCATGGGCAAGTGGACCTAGTGTAGGATTACCTGCAGGCACGGCTGTACTGGGCTGGGCTGGACCCCTCCTACCTGAGACCACAATCTGCAGGGGGTCACTGGGTGCAGACCAGTAGGCTTCAGAACATGTGTAGGACCCGGCATGTTCTCCGGTCACCGGGCCAAGGGTGAAGTTATTGAAATGATGTCCTTGGAGCTCAGACAAACGCCTTTCCCCATCTGTTTTGAACAGTCTGAATCTCTTAAGTGGAGAATGGGAGTGACACTGAAGAGTCACAGTCTGTCCTAAGGGAACCACGGGGCTTGGCCAGGCGGACAAAGACAGCTTCTCATATTTACCTAGGAGAAAAGGAGACACAGGCTTTGAGAAGAAAATGGGAACAGTCAGGTCTCCCCACAGCCCTCGTGGGTGGGCTTCCCCTTTAATTCTTCGAACTCTTCTCCCCTAAAGTGCATCACCCTGATGCTCAAGGACACCTGGGGCTTGGGGACAGACAGAGACACAGTCAATCCAGGACGGACATCATGGAAATTCTCAGGACATGAATCACTCCTTGGGTTGACAAAATGTTGAGAACCTTTCTCTCAAAACACAAAAAACCTGGGCTGTACAGTGGTTAGGACTTGGCACTTTCTCTGCCAAGGGCCCAAGTTGAAACCCTGATCCCGGAAAGATCCCACAAGCTGCACAATGAAGGCAAAATAAAATACCACAGAAAAATTGATGCATGGAGAAGAAGCAAAAGGACTTCCCTGTTGCATTTGTTGTAGCTCAAAATGGTAAAGAATCTTCCTGCAAGGCAGGAGAACAGGGTTCAGTCCCTGAGATGGCAAGATCCCCTGGATAAGGAAATGGCAACCACCTCCATATTCTTGCCTGGAGAATCCTATGGACAGAGGAGCCTGGTGAGCTACAGTCCATGGAGTCGAAAGGAGTAGGACATGACTGACTAACACTAACACAACAAAGCAGTGAAAAAGCCACTAGACTAAAAAGAAGGAAGTAAACCTTGAACCTCGCTCCTTTGTTAACTAACCTACATCAAATGTGTGACAAGGTCCAAGTGGCCCTGCCTGATGACCAGACCCTTCCCTGGGGTCAGGTCTAGCGGGCAGTCCTGCAGATCCTGTTGTTAAGGGCCAGTTGGAGATGCCAGGAGCCAGCTTGTAGGGGAGGGTCTGTGGGCTTCAGCCTCTTGCTCCCCTCTCATGATAGAAATGGCACTCAGTGGGCCTAGCTCCCAGCTCCCAGACTTCACACTGTGCCTTCAGGTCCAGAGTCCAGAGCTGGGCTAACCTCTGGTGAGAGCAAAGATGACTATCAAGGCCAATAGGAGGACCTGGTATCCACAGGACACACGGCTCTCGCTGTACTGACAGGGGTCTCACCCCAGCCCCCAGTGTCATCTGCATCAGCCCCAACTACTCTGCTCAACAGAGAAATAAGGGATGGGGAGGACTCACCCACAGCTGCCCAGATCCTTAGACTCACACAGAATCCTAGAAGGAAAAGCCTGTCAGAGAAGGCTTGTCCTGATGGACCCCACGCTCCTTGCACCCTCATCCAGGGAACCTGGTCAGTGGTGTGAAGACCCCCCGGTTTCCACCATAACCCTCTCCGACTGTGTCTTTCTGGACTCACCGAGACTCAGGAGGCTGAGGAGTGTGGGGCACATGGCTCTGCTTCTGTGAGACAGGAGGCAGAACTGAGCAAAGCTGACAGAGGCACAGGATGCGGAAGCGGGCGGTGTTGTTGTTACAGTCAGCCTGGGTCATGTCATAACATGGGAAGATGGCCAGCCTCTTCTCACTCCAGGGATGGAAGTCTGACCTGAGCCGCATCACGGAGCATGCCTCATGACCCGATCGTCACTTTTTGTTTCCCTAAACACTATAAACCTAAGAGGATTCAGACAGATCTTACTGCCTTTAGGAAGTAGTATCGGTGATTCAGTGTATACCATGCAGGATGCTGTTCCCAAGCTCATGATAAATCTCATTAACCTTAACTCTTCAAAGAAGAGAAATCACATGTTCCCACCTCGTATGTCAGGTTCAGTGCAGGTTGCCAATTAAAGACTCATTAATACTTTTATTCTGCATTCTTTTTTCCCCCTATTTTTCCCTTTATTTTCTTTTATTTTTTAACTTTACAATATTGTATTGGTTTTGCCATATATCAACATGAATCTGGCACAGGTACACGTGTTCCCTATCCTGAACCCTCCTTCTCCCCATACCATCCCGCTGGGTTATGGGAGGACCAGACATGCATATTATGGCTCTTTGAACATATGAAAAAATTCTATATTGTAATATATGTGATTAAGAAACTAACTGTGTTAGTTTCAGATGTACAACAAAGTGAATCAGTGATACATATACATGCATCTATTGCTTTTCAAATTCTTTTCCCACTTAGGTAGTTACAGAATATTATGTAGAATTCTCTGTTTTATACAGTAGGTCCCTGTGGTCATGCGTTTTTAATATAGCCTTGTGTATACGTCAGTCCCAAACTTCCAATCTAACCTCCCCCTGACACTATTCCCCTGGTAACCGTAAGTTCATTCTCTGTGAGTCTGTGTTGTAAATAAGTTCATTTTTTTAGATGTCACAAATAAATGATATCATGTGATATTTGTCTTTCTCTGACTCTTCTTCATCTGAAATTATTTCGTGACTGTGAGTGGAAACTTCGCACACACAACACTCTCTCTCTCTCTTCCTCCCTTTCCAATCCAAGGACCACACATGTACACAAAGATAATGTGTGTAAAGATGACTGTGGTGTTTTTTTGGGAGGGGGATTTGTTCTGCCTGAAAAGGTGGACAACCTTACTTCCTAGATACTCAAAGGTACACAAATATGTCAAGTAGAGACTTCCAAGCTCCAAAATGCTTGAGTGAGGAGTGTGTCCAGAACAATCAACTCCAAACTGGGGCAAAATGGCCCAGCTGTTTCAGGACTCCAAGGGCAGACATACACCCAGTTCAGCTGTTGTTCATAGACAGGAAAGAACCTCAGTAAGGGCAGCGATTCCACACCATTTTACTGGTGTTGGGGGTCGTTAAGATTAGTGATGCTTTGTAAGTAATAAATCTGGTCTCCCCTTGATCATTATGTATGTAATGGAGTAACAGTACAGTCGCTTTTCTTAAAATTTCCTCTTATTTACTTAATATCATGTTTCAGAATTGATCTGTATTCTTTGTCATTTCAGTTTGTGCATTTTTACTGCCATTAATGTTTCATTGCAGATATAGAAACCACAAATTTTTAAAAATTAAAAAAATTATTGTAGTGTAGTTCATTTCTGCTGTATAGCACAGTGATTCAGCTCGACATATATATTCTTTCCTTTAAGATTTATGCCAGGATACTGAATAAAATTCCCTGTGCCATACTGTAGGACCTCATTCTTTATCCATTCTATGTATAAATAGATTTCATCTGTTAATCCCAAGCTCCCAGTCCTTCCCTCCTTGGCAACCACAAGCCTGTTCTCTATGTCTGTGAGTCTGTTCCTGTTTCATTGATATGTTCCTTTTAGATTCCACACATGGGTGATATCACAGAAAATTGTCTTTCTCTTTCTGTCTACTTCACTTAATATGTTAATCTCGAGGTTCATCCATGCTGCTGAAAATGGCATGATTTCATTTTTTTAATGTCTGAGTGGTATTCCATTCTCTGTCTGTATAAGCATATACATCTTCTTTATCCAATCATCTGTCAGTGGACAATTAGGCTGTTCCCATGTCTTGGCTATTGTAAGTTTTGCTGCTATAGGCATAGGGGTGCATGAGTCATTTCAAGGTATAGTTTTTTTCCAGATATATGCTTGGTACTGGAATTGTTGGATCATATGGAAACTCTGTTTTTACTTTTTTTGAGGAACTTCCATACTGTTTTCTGCAGTGGCTGCACCAGTTTCCACTCCCCCAACAATGTAAGAGGGTTTCCCTCTTCTCCACACCCTCTCCAGCATGTTATTCATCAACTGTCTAATGATGGCCATTCTGATCACTATGAGGTGGTGCCTCCTTGCAGTGCCGATTTGCCTTTCTCTACTAATGAGCAATGCTGAGCATCTGTTCATATGCCTGTTGGCCATCTGCATATCTTCTTTTAAACCACAGATATCGATTGTGAGAGTGACGTCTACAGATTTTCTCTAAAATGAACGACACCTCTGCCAATGTCTCACGAATGTGCTCTGAGTCCAACCTCACATTGTTTGTCAAGGGACAGAGTGATGAGGTCTTCAGGAAAGGAATAGTGACTTTATTGGAAAGCCAGCAGACCAAGGAGATCATGAACTTGTGCCCCATAGAATCATCTTACCTGACTTAGATGGGCTTTCTGGGGAGTGAGAGGGATGGTCAAACAGTGTTTACTGAATGTAAAATAACCCTAGCCCATGGGGAAGAAAATTCCAAGAAAAGAGAACAATACACATTAAACACCCATGTGTGAACTCACACTTTCACACTTACACACACACACAGACACACACACACACTAAAACAGGAGGAGGTGTTGCTGGTTGTTGCAGTGTTTTAATTAACTAGTTAATGGCTGTGCTGGGTCTTCGTCGCTGTGCACAGGCTTTCTCTAGTTGTGGGAAGTTGGACAGCTCTTTGCTGTGTGCAGGGTCTCTTATCGCTGTGGCTTCTCTTGTTGTGGAGCACCCGATCTAGGCACATGGGCTTGAGGCCCACTGGCTTAACAGCCCCAAGGCATGTGAAATCTTCTCGGTCCTGGGATACGGCCCATGTCCCCCACATGGGCAGGCAGATTCCCAACCAGTGGACCAGCAGGGAAGCCCTGTTGCAAGCTTTTTCCCCCCTTAGTTTATTTATGTTTAATTAAAGGGCAATTACAATACTGTGATGGTTTCTGCCATACATCGACATGGATCAGCCATAGCTATACTTACATCCCCTCCACTGTGGAAATCTTTTCATCCTGGAATCCTTTGTTCTCCAAGCTGTCCATGCAGATCTGGTCATTAAGCCTCTGACAATGCAAAAGGTTCTGTCTGTTCTGTCACTTTTTATCTCTATATGAATGGGAAAGTGTTATACCTTTTAAGTTCAGAGCCTTGAGAATAGTTTAGGCCCTTTGTCATGTCTGACTCTTTGTGATCCCATAGGCTGCAACCCACCAGACTCCTCTGTCCATGGGGGTTCTCCAGGCAAGAATGCTGGGGTGGGTTGCTATTTCCATCTCCAGGAGATCGTCCCAACAGAGGGATCGACTCAGGTCTCCTGTGTTGCAGGCAGAGTCTTTATCATCTGAGTCACCAGGAAAGCCCACCAGTAACATAACGTGATTCAATATTTCCTCCCACAATTAACATTGCCACTGTTTTCCATTTACTTTTATCATGGACATGGTGGGATTTGGGCATCATGCTTTCACTCTCAGTGTAGCATAACACTGATGTGGCATATACCATATGTTTAAAAATAGAAGAATGAATACAATGCTAGATTTCTAATTTTTAAAAAAATGTATGCAACAAGCAAAAAAGATTTACTGTATAGCATGGAGAACTATAGTCAATATCTTGTAATAACCTAAAATGGAAAATAATCTGAAAAATAATGTATGTGTGCTTGTATAACTGAAAATCACCTTGCTGTGCACCTGAAACATTGTAAGTCAACTACACTTCAATGAAATATGTATATGATGAGATTAAAAAATGGAACCAGTAAAATAAATAAATTTTAAAACAAGATGAAAGAAATGAAGTCACTCAGCCATGTCTGACTCTTTGCAACCCTATGGACTGTAGGCTGGCAGGCTCCAATGTTCATGGGATTTTGCAGATAAGAATACTGGAATGCATTGCCATTTCCTTCTCCAAATAATGCAGGCCAACTGCAGCATACTCCCTGATGGTCTGTGTACTCACTCTCACATTCCAACTCTGCCTAGGGTGTATTCACAGGGGCACCCTGAGCTTCCCAAAAGAGTCTCAGCCCAGATGGTGGGTTTGTGGAAGGTCCCTGGAAGGAAATCAGAGGCTGAGTCCCAGGATTTCCCCACCCCTCACTCCCCAGCTCATCTCATGAGCCCTTCCAGGTTTCACCAGCATCACTCTAGAATCCCAGTGCCCTGACCTTGCCCCCTACCAACTTCCTGGGACTCAAGTGAGATATGGGTCCCAGGAGACCCAGGAGGACTGACCTGCAGGGTTAGGGGTCCTCTGGCCCAGACTCAGCCCTGGAAGTGAAAGATTTGCCGCCGAAAGCTTGGGACAATTCTCTCCCCATCAGGATCCCTGGCCCCTCATGCTGTCTGAACCCTGAGGTTCCCGTGAACTGGGGGCAGGGTGGGCATCATGTGCCCTCCTGCAGTGTCCTCCCTGCTCTGCACAACTGGCCAAGGAGAAGAAGCTCAGAGAAGATGGAAGGCATGTCTACAGCTCTGAGTGCCCAGCTGCCCCTGTCCCTGCCCTGTACAGATGAGGACACCACGGGGCCCTAGAGGACAAACAGGATGTGGTCCCTGGGGGGCTGCCGCCGCCCCTCAGGGTTCCCATGGCCATGGACTCACAACAGGGTGCAGCCCCTCCATGGACCTGGCTCTGATGTCTCCAGGTAGGGCTCAGGAGGCATCTCAGCCCAGACATGAGGTCTCAGCTCTTTCTCTTTCTGCCTGGTCTAACCCCCTGCTCCAGAGGGTGGGACCCAGGTTCTCGTTCTGAATCAGCCCTGGACAGTTTGGCTCCAAATAAGACTCAGAACTTTATTTTCCCAGTCCCCTACAGAAATGGAATTTACTTCTCATCTTTGATCTGTTCATAACTTATTGCAGAGCACCTACTCTGTACCAGGCATTGGTGCCACACAGCAGGAATACACCCATGACCCAGGTAAACCCATGTTCTATAGTTGGCTGAAGAATTGAGATTCTGCAGAATGCAGGCATCAAATGCTAACATTCAATTATTTTTTTAAAAGAAGATATATAAGAATAACTGGGGTTCATGTCTACACTGTGAACATGCAGAAAAAAGATTATGACATCTGGTCCCCGAAACTAAAGGCCAAAAACAAATAAGGATAATTAGGGGAAAAAATGGAGACAGTGACAGTAGCAACACAGGAGCCCCAGAATGTCTTCACTTTAAGCGATCCTGACATTTCTTGGTAAAAGAGTTCTTGGGTAGTTTAGTTCTAAGCCAGGAGAGACATCACAGACAGAGAGCTCAGTGAGCAGCTAAGGCTCCGTGGACCTTGATTTTCACCCCATTGGCCAGCTCAGTTCACACCGGGGTCCTCATGGTGTTATCCTCTTCAGCCCTCTGCTTGGTTGAGTCAAGCCACATTGTGCCAACAGTTGATAACTTAAAAGGCACAAGATTCTCAAATCCTTGGCTTTGGTGAAAAGAAGCAAAAAAGACAAAACACGCAAATATCAATGGATTAACACAACACATTCAAAGCCTCCCTGGGGCAAATGTTCTGTCTGCAGCCCTCAGTCATCTGGAGTGGAATATCCAGTAGAATTCTCTGTGATGAGGGGACTTTTTAAACATCTGCTCTGTCCAGCACCATGGCACCTGGCTGCATGATGCTCCTGAGCACTTGAAATGTGGTGGGTGTGACTGAAGAACTGAATGGTTTACTTCATATACATGTAGAGT
Source organism: Bos indicus (assembly GCF_029378745.1). Classification (NCBI taxonomy): domain Eukaryota; kingdom Metazoa; phylum Chordata; class Mammalia; order Artiodactyla; family Bovidae; genus Bos; species Bos indicus. The sequence goes on from NC_091777.1 coordinate 63,315,827, forward strand.
CATTGTCTGTACGGTGTGGCTGGGTAACTACTTTATCAGCCAGTGTGGATCCAGACTGAGGGGGATCTTATTGTCCTGTTTGTACCCCTGGAACCCCAGCACACTTAGTGCCCACGACTGGAAAAGGGTTGAGGGGTCTTCCCCGATGGCTCAGTGGTAAAGAATCTGCCTGCCAATGCAAGAGACATGAGAGACATGGGTTCGATCCCTGGGTCAAGAAGATTCCCTCGAGAAGGGAATGGCAACCCACTCCAGGATTCTTGCCTGGAGAATCCCATGCACAGAGGAGCCTAGCGAGCTACACAACGTGATGGGTTTGCAAAGAGTCAGACATGACTGAATCGACTTAGCACACAGACACACAGCCTCCTGTGGCAAGTGGCACCACACTGGATATCTCAAACAGAATATACTTCATCTTTTTATTTGGCCAACTTGCATTGCTTTTTCTTTCTTGCATTGCTTTTATTATTGTTTCATGGAAAGCATTTTGTTTTAAATATAGCAGTGTGCACATGTCACTCTTAAACTTCCAATCTCTCTCTCCCCTCATCCTTCCCCTCTGTAACTCTAAGTTTGTTCTCTAAGTCTACAAGTCTGTTTCTGTCTTGTAAACAAGTTCATTTTTGTAAGCTATTACTGAACAGAGGTTGTTTTAAATTGGCTTTATTTTATTTTAAACTGAATAATTTGAATACTCAACTTGCAAATTGTTATGCTTTACTGGAATTTTTGAAAAAGTAGGATGATCATGGTAACCTACCCAGTAAGTGCAATTGATTAGAATAACTTCTCCCAAAAGGTTAGATAGTTAAAATAGAGTGTTAGAATAGCCAGGGATTACTAAGAGCTGGTGGGATTTTTGAAGATGATCCTATAATTCTTGGACTCCACTCTTAACTTCAGAGCTGCAGGGCTGCTTTGGAGGAGGAGAAGGAGTGCCCATGGAGGAACCCCTTTAGAAAGAGATCTAGCTCTTCAATTTATAACACTCTGTGTGCTCAAAGGATGGGGCCAGGTCAGGGTCAGCATGATCTGGTTTACATCAAATTCCTCATAGATACTGGTCTTGGCGGAGAGGTGCATGGGGCTCAGGGGAGTGGGAGTGAGCAGTCTCTCAGAGAGCGTCCTGTGGTTCAAGTGGGCGAATATCATACCCTCTGCTGATGGGTCCTGAGAGGAAGGAGATGTGAATGATGAAATGAAATGTGATCTTCGAAGGCTGGGGCATTGGGCATTGGAGGGGCTCAGGCTATGGCAAGGGTTTGGGCGGGAGGACTCACCTCGCCATTCACTGTTCTGTCTTCTTTGGGCTCTCCTTCCATGATGACAGCATGTGCGAATGGAAGAGAATCAAGGCTCTTGGGGTTGGGGCGACTCTTCTAGACCTCCATATCTTTGGTGGGGACATCAAAGCCAAAAAAAAGCAGGGGTGTGCCCCAGGTTGCTGAGTCTGTCTACTCCACCTAATTAAAAAAATAAAAAAAGAAAAGCATTCCATATATAAGACCAGCCAGTGACGGACTCTCTCAGGAATCTGTGGAAACCCATGAAGCCCATCCTACATCTTCTGTTATGGACCATCCTCTAATGTGTATCAGCAGATTCCCAAGATCATAAAGTGGAGAAGAACAGATGCCTGTGGTTGAAGGGAAGAACAGGGCTTGGAATGTCCCAGCTGGCCTAGGGATTAAGGGTCAACCTTCCAGTGCAGAGAGTGTGGGTTCTATCCTGGGTGGGAGAACTGAGATCCCACATGCCTTGAAGCAACTATCCTCAATATTGCAACTGCTGAGCCCGCGAGCTCTGGAGCCTTGAACTGCACCCCAGCACCACAATGAGGATCCCCCATGCTGCAGCTGAGACCTGATTCAGCTAAGAATAAATTAACACATATTTTCATAAAAAGAATAGGGTTCCATGGTTCTCTGGAAGATGTTCATTCAGGGATTACAACAATGGAAATCAGTTTTTAACCTACAGGAAGTGAAAACGCCATTCTCTGCTATGAGCCCGACTGCCCCTGTGTTGCATGATGCTGTGCTTCCCTCCTTCAAACTTACGATTTTGTGTAGAACACCAGTGACAGTTTGACTAAAGCCCAAAGTGTGCCACAAGAGCAGCACTGCAATGAGAATCCCGCCCACTGCCAGGAGAGAAAGCCCCACAGTAAGGGTACCCAGCACAGGGAAAAGTTCAGAAATAACTTTAAAAATGGAGTGTCCTCGCTCTGTGAAACGTACCGTTGGTAGCTTGATACAGATTGCCTTGAATCTATAGATTGCTTTGGGTGGTATACTCATTTTCACTATATTGATTCTTCCACCCATGAACATGGTATATTTCTCTATCCATTAGTGTCCTTTTTGATTCCTTTCACCAGCGTTTTATAGTTTTCTATATATAGGTCTTTAATTTCTTTAGGTAGATATATTCCTAAGTATTTTATTCTTTTCATCGCAATGGTGAATGGAATTGTTTCCTTAATTTCTCTTTCTATTTTCTCATTGTTAGTGCATAGGAATGCAAGGGATTTCTGTGTGTTGATTTTATATCCTGTTACTTTACTATATTCAGTGATTAGCTCTAGGAATTTTCTGCTGGAGTCTTTAGTGTTTTCTATGTAGAGGATCATGTCATCTGCAAATAGTGAGAGTTTTACATCATCTTTTCCAATTTGGATGCCTTTTTTTTTTTCTTTTTCTGCTCTGATTGCTGTGGCCAAAACTTCCAAAACTATGTTGAATAGTAGTGGTGAAAGTGGGCACCCTTGTCTTGTTCCTGACTTTAGGGGAAATGCTTTCACTTTTTCACCATTGAGGATAATCTTTGCTGTGGGTTTGTCATATATAGCTTTTATTATGTTGAGGTATGTTCCTTCTATTCCTGCTTTCTGGAAAGTTTTTATCATAAATGGATGTTGAATTTCGTCAAAGGCTTTCTCTGCATCTATTGAGATTATCATATGGCTTTTATTTTTCAATTTGTTAATGTGGTGTATTACACTGATTGATTTGCGAATATTGAAGAATCCTTGCATCCCTGGGATAAAGCCCACTTGGTCATGGTGTATGATCTTTTTAATGTGTTGTTGGATTCTGATTGCTAGAATTTTGTTAAGGGTTTTTGCATCTATGTTCATCAGTGATATTGGCCTGTAGTTTTCCTTTTTTGTGTGTGTGGCATCTTTGTCAGGTTTTGGTATTAGGGTGATGGTGACCTTATAGAATGAGTTTGGAAGTTTACCTTCCTCTGCATTTTTCTGGAGGATTTTGAGTAGGATATGTGTTAGCGCTTCTCTAAAATTTTGGTGGAATTCACCTGTGAAGCCATCTGGACCTGGGCTTTTGTTTGCTGGAAGATTTCTGATTACAATTTCAATTTCTGTGCTTGTGATGTGTCTGTTAAGATTTGCTGTTTCTTTGTGGTTCAGTTTCGGAAAGTTGTACTTTTCTAAGAATTTGTCCATTTCTTCCACCTTGTCCATTTTATTGGCATATAATTGTTGATAGTAGTCTCTTATGATCCTTTGTATTTCTGTGTTGTCTGTCGTGATCTCTCCATTTTAATTTCTAATTTTATTGATTTGATTTTTCTCTGTTTGTTTCTTGATGAGTCTGGCTAATGGTTTGTCAATTTTATTTATCCTTTCAAAGAACCAGCTTTTAGCTTTGTTGAGTTTTGCTATGGTCTCTTTTGCATTTATTTCTGCCCTATTTTTTAAGATTTCTTTCCTTCTACTAACCCTGGGGTTCTTAATTTCTTCCTTTTCTAGTTGCTTTAGGTGTAGAGTTAGGTTATTTATTTGACTTTTTTCTTGTTTCTTGAGGTATGCCTGTATTGCTATGAACTTTCCCCTTAGCACTGCTTTTACAGTGTCCCACAGGTTTTGGGTTGTTGTGTTTTCATTTTCATTCATTTCTATGCATATTTTGATTTCTTTTTTGATCTCTTCTGTGATTTTTTGTTATTCAGTAGCATGTTGTTCAGAATGGGAGAATTAATAGCAAATGAAGCAACTGACAAACAACTAATCTCAAAAATATACAAGCAACTCCTACAGCTCAATTCCAGAAAAATAAGCCACCCAATCAAAAAATGGGCCAAAGAACTAAATAGACATTTCTCCAAAGAAGACATACAGATGGCTAACAAACACATGAAAAGATGCTCAACATCACTCATTATCAGAGAAATGCAAATCAAAACGACAATGAGGTACCATTTCATGACAGTCAGAATGGCTGCGATCCAAAAGTCTACAAGCAATAAATGCTTGAGAGGGTGTGGAGAAAAGGAAACCCTCTTACACTTTTGGTGGGAATGCAAACTAGTACAGCCACTATGGAGAACAGTGTGGAGATTCCTTAAAAAACTGGAAATAGAACTGCCTTATGACCCAGCAATCCCACTGCTGGGCATACACACCGAGGAAACCAGAATTGAAAGAGACACGTGTACCCCAATGTTCATCGCAGCACTGTTTATAATAGCCAGGACCTGGAAGCAACCTAGATGTCCATCAGCAGATGAATGGATAAGAAAGCTATGGTACATATACACAATGGAGTATTACCCAGCCATTAAAAAGAATACATTTGAATGAATTCTAATGAGGTGGATGAAACTGGAGCCTGTTATACAGAGTGAAGTAAGCCAGAAAGAAAAACACCAATACAGTATACTAATGTATATCTATGGAATTTAGAAAGATGGTAAGGATAACCCTGTATACGAGACAGCAAAAGAGACACAGATATACAGAACTGTCTTTTGGACTCTGTGGGAGAGGGAAAGGGTGGGATGATTTGAGAGAATGGCATTGAAACATGTATAATATCATATAATAAAAGAATCACCAGTCCAAGTTCGATGCATGATACTGGTTGCTTGGGACTGGTGCATTGGGATGACCCAGAGGGGTGGTACAGGGAGGCAGCAGGGAGGGGGGTTCATGATGGGGAACACGTGTACACCTGTGGTGGATTCATGTTGATGTATGGTAAAACCAATACAATATTTTAAAGTAATTAACTTCCAACTAAAATAAATAAATTTATATTAAAAAAAGAAATTGCAAAAAAATTTAAAAATGGAACATCATTTAAAAAATAAATAATTTTTAGAAAATGGATTGTCAATTAATATCTTTTTTTAAAGAAAGAATATATGTATATGAATAACTGAATCACTCTGTTGTATAACAGGAATTAACAACATCTGAAATCAACTAGACTTCAACAAACATAAACAAGATAAAATAAATTTTATTTTATTTTTTTAAATTTAATTTAATTTTATATATTATTTTTTAAATTTTATTTTTAAACTTTACATAATTGTATTAGTTTTGCCAAATATCAAAATGAATCCGCCACAGGTATACATGTGTTCCCCATCCTGAACCCTCCTCCCTCCTCCCTCCCCATACCATCCCTCTGGGTCGTCCCAGTGCACGAGCCCCAAGCATCCAGTATCGTGCATCGAACCTCGACTGGCAACTCGTTTCATACATGATATTTTACATGTTTCAATGCCATTCTCCCAAATCTCCCCACCCTCTCCCTCCCCCACAGAGTCCATAAGACTGTTCTATACATCAGTGTCTCTTTTGCTGTCTCGTACACAGGGTTATTGTTACCATCTTTCTAAATTCCATATATATGTGTTAGTATACTGTATTGGTATTTTTCCTTCTGGCTTACTTCACTCTGTATAATAGGCTCCAGTTTCATCCACCTCATTAGAACTGATTCAAATGTATTTTTGTAATGGTTGAGTAATACTCCATTGTGTATATGTACCATAGCTTTCTTATCCATTCATCTGCTGATGGACATCTAGGTTGCTTCCATGTCTTGGCTATTATAAACAGTGCTGCGATGAACATTGGGGTACACGTGTCTCTTTCCCTTCTGGTTTCCTCAGTGTGTATGCCCAGCAGTGGGGTTGCTGGATCATAAGGCAGTTCTATTTCCAGTTTTTTAAGGAATCTCCACACTGTTCTCCATAGTGGCTGTACTAGTTTGCATTCCCACCAACAGTGTAAGAGGGTTCCCTTTTCTCCACACCCTCTCCAGCATTTATTATTTGTAGACTTTTGGATCGCAGCCATTCTGACTGGTGTGAAATGGTACCTCATAGTGGTTTTGATTTGCATTTCTCTGATAATGAGTGATGTTGAGCATCTTTTCATGTGTTTGTTAGCCATCTGTATGTCTCTTTGGAGAAATGTCTATTTAGGGCGTGTTTAGCGCTGCCCTGCACACCCCCAGGGGCTAGAAGGGACTCCTTAGTGGGAGGGATGGAGGGACCACTCCCCCATCTTTATGCCGAAGGACGCGTTAAACCAAGAGGCTAAGCAACTTCAGGGTGTCAACATCCATCTCTATCACCCAGGGGCCAGACTGCAAGGGCGTCTGGTACCACAGTGTGCTGCTAACACAGCAAGGGAGCTCTGACATGAAAGCAGGAAACCAACCCCTTAACCAACCATCGTTGGCTGCCTGAGCGGGGAATTTCCTGGGTCCCTGCTCTGGTACATTTTTCTCCATTGGTCGTTCTTTCACGTTCTTGCTCCTTCAGCCTGTCACCGGCTGTGTCTTCTCCTTAGCACATGGCAGGGACTCTGTTCTCTTTTCCCTTCCGTGTTCACACCTCCTCTCTCTCTGGTTTGTTCCCTCTCCCTGAGTTTGTGAGTGTCTCTGCAAACTGTCATTCTCTCCCGGGACTGATGCTGGACTGGACACCAGACCATCTGTGACACAGAGAGCAGAAGGGACTGGTCTGGCCACACTCATCTGTGATGATGATGTCCACAGGGTCGCTGGGAGCTGACCACTCATAGAGGGAGTGGCTGAGAGAGCCAGAGCATCTGTAGGTGCCCGGTCTTGCCAAAGTCATGGGGCCAATGAAGAAGTTAGCTGGGGCATGCCCACCAGTGATCATCTCTCCACGTCTCTGGAAATGCCCTGTGCTGCTTTTTTCCTGCAGGATAAATTTGTCATGCAGCATTGATGAGTGATAGTGAAGGGTCACATTCTCTCCCACCTGCATGAGGAGCCCTGGGTGGGCTGAGATGGAGGGTTTTGTGAAGACAGCTAGAAGCAAAGAGCTTGTGAGCTTCAGTGAGTCACCCCGCCTCAGTGCTTCCCCTGACATCTGAAGGTGTGAAAAACCTCCCCATGAAGCAGCAAAGCCAATTACCCTTCCTATCTGTTCCTTTGCATTCTCTTTAGCCTTGTTCTCGGGCTCTGGCTCATGCTTTTCTGTTTCTCTTTGCTCAAGACCTCCAGCTTCCACTGTGTTTATTCTAAGCTCTTTAGCTGTTCGATCTGCTCTCAGCTTCCATACATACTCAGTCACTTCAGTTGTGTCAGACTCTGTGGGGTCCCATGGACTGTAGTCCACTGTGCTCTTCTGTCCATGGGATTCTCCAGTTGAGAATACTGGAGTGGGTTGCAGTGCTTTTAACTTCATCCCATTCCTAATATGCATGGTGGGGGGCTGGGGTGGGTCTGCTTCTCTGGTAGAATACATACCAGGTGTAATACGTACCTTGCCTCCTTTCACACTCATCTCCTAGAAAGTTGGTGATGATTGGCAGGAGGTTGGGAAGGAGGTGGAGAAAAAAGGGAACATTTCCCCACCTGTGATTCCCACTTCACACCTCTGGAAACATTCCTGGGCTGACTTGGTCTTAACTGGGACCCTAGCTCCTTCATATAGGATTACAGCTCCCTAATGGGTGGCAGGTGCTGGATCAGGGTTCCTCCTCCGCCTCCCAGTTGACAGGTAGTGGCAGCATCCTGTCTAACTAATGCCTAGGGAGGGTCCTCTTTCCTGAACCAGGGGAACACATCCCTCCATTCAACACCCTGAGTTTAAACTCTCAGACTTGGTTCTCTTTCCTTGGTTCGGTTCTGGCTGGGAATCCTGAGGACGTCTTTGGCTGCACTGGCACGTGGACCTATGGTAGGATTGCCTGCAGGCACAGGTTTCCTGAGCTGGGCTGGACCCCTCCTACCTGTGACCATAAACTGCAGGGGGTCATTGACATCGGACCACACAGAGAGAGACATGTGTAGGACCTGGCATGTTTTCTGGTCACTGGCCCAGTGGTGAAGGTGTTGAAATGATATCCCGGGAGCTTGGGCAACATGGTCCCATCTCTTTTGAGCAGTCTGAATATCACAAATGGAGGACTGAAGTGACACTGAAGAGTCACAGTCTGTCTTAAGGGAACCACAGGACTTGGCCAGGCTGACAAAGAGGGCTTCTCATATTCACCTAGGAGAGAAGGAGACACAGGCTTTGAGAGAAAAATAGAAATGATCCCCTCTCCCCACTGCCCTCATAGGTGCTTCCCCTTCAATTCTTCCAACTCTCCTCCCCTAAAGTGCATCACCCTGATGCTCAGGGACGTCTGGGGCCTGGGGACAGACAGAGACACAGTCAACCCAGGACGGACATCATGAGGATCTAAGAATACGATTCTTGGAAGTGATTCTTTGGGTTGACAAAATGTTGAGAAACTTCCTCTGAAAACACAAAACACTGGGGATTCCAAGTTGATCCAGTGGTTAGGACTCAGTACTTTTTCTTCCAAGGGCCCGAGTTGAATCCCTGATCAGGGAACTAAGATCCTGCAAGCTGCACAATGCAGGCAAAAGAAAACATCAGCAAAAAATTGATGCATGGACAAGAAGGGGAAGGGCTTCTCTGTTGCATTTGTTGTAGCTCAAATGGTAAAGAATCTTCTTGCAGTGCAGGAGAGCAGGGTTCAGTCTCTGAGTTGGCAAGATCTCCTGGTCAGGGAATTGGCAACCCACTCCTGCATTCTGGCCTGGAGAATCCCATGGATAGAGGAGCGTGGTGAGCTACAGTCCATGGCGTCGCAAAGAGTCGGACTCGACAGAGCGACTAACACTAACACAACTAAGCAGTGAAAAAGCCCCTTGCCTGAAAAGAAGGAAGTAAACCTTGAACCTCGCTCCTTTGTTAGCTAGCCTACATCAAATCTGTGACAAGGTCCAAGTGGCCATGCCTGATGGCCAGACCCTTCCCTGGGGTCAGCTTTAGTGGGTGCTCCTGCTGATCCTGTTGTTAAGGGCTGGTTGGAGAGGCCACGAACCACCTTGTAGGAGAGGGGTCTGTGGGGTGCAGCCTCTTGCTCCCCTCTCATGTTTGAAATGGCACTCGGGGGCTCAGCTCCCAGCTGACAGACTTCACACTGCCCCTTCATGTCCAGAGTCCAGACATGCGCTAACCTCTGGGGAGAGTGAAGATGAGTATCAAGGTCAAAAGAGATAAGGGATCCACAGGGCATGCCGCTCTCACTGTACTGACAGGGATCTCACCCTGGTCCCCCAGTGTCCTCTGCATCAGCCCCAACTGCTCTGCTCAACAGAGAAATAAGGGATAGGGAGGACTCAGCCACAGCTGCCCAGATCCTCAGACTCACACAGAATCCTAGAAGGAAAACCCTGTCAGAGATGGCTTGTCCTGATGGATCCCACGTTCCTTGCACCCTTATCCAGGGAACCTGGTCAGTGGTGGGAGGACATCCCAATTTCCACCATAACCCTCTCTGACTGTGTCTTTCTGGACTCATCGAGACTCAGGAGGCTGAGGAGTGTGGGGCACATGGCTCTGCTTCTGTGAGACAGAAGGCACAACTGAGCAAAGCTGACTGAGTCACAGGATGAGGAAGGTGGGCGGTGCTGTTGGTACAGTCAGCTGGTTCATGTCACATGGGAAGATGGCCAGCCTCTTTTCACTCCAGGGATTAAAGTCTGACCTGAGCCACATCACAGAGCACGCCTCATGACCCGACCGTCACATTTTGTTTCCCTAAACACTATCAACCTCAGATATGCAGATGACACCACCCTTATGGCAGAAAGTGAAGAGGACCTCAAAGGCCTGTTGATAAAGGTGAAAGAGGAGACTGAAAAAGTTGGCTTAAAACTCAACATTCAGAAAATGAAGATCTTGGCATCTGGTTCCATCAGTTCATGGCATCTGGTCCCATCACTTCATGGCAAATAGATGGGGAAACAGTGGAAACAGTGTCAGATTTTATTTTTGGGGGCTCCAAAATCACTGCAGATGGTGACTGCATGAAATTAAAAGACGCTTACTCCTTGGAAGGAAAGTTATGACCAACCTAGATAGCATATTGAAAAGCAGAGACATTACTTTGCCAACAAAGGTCCGTCTGGTCAAGGCTATGGTTTTTCCAGTGGTCACATATGGATGTGAGAGTTGGACTGTAAAGAAAGCTGAGTGCCAAAGAATTGATGCCTTTGAACTGTGGTGTTGGAGAAGACTCTTGAGAGTCCCTTGGACTGCAAGGAGATCCAACCAGTCCATTCTGAAGGAGATCAGCCCTGGGATTTCTTTGGAAGGAATGATTCTAAACTCCAGTTTAGAATCCAGCTGAAACTCCAGTACTTTGGCCACCTCATGCTAAGATTTGCCTCATTGGAAAAGACCTTGATGCTGGGAGGGATTGGGGGGAGGAGGAGAAGGGGATTACAAAGGATGAAATGGCTGGATGGCATCACTGACTCGATGGACGTGAGTCTGAGTGAACTCTGGGAGTTGGTGAGGGACAGGGAGGCCTGGCCTGCTGCGATTCATGGGGTTGCAAAGATTCAGACACGACTGAGTGACTGAACTGAACTGAACTGAACTGACACACTATCAGCCTAAGACTATTAGAACAGATCTTGCTGCTTTCAGGAAGTAGCAATGGTGATTCAGTGTATATCATGCAGGATGCTTTTCCCAAGCTCATGATAAACCTGATTAACCTTAACTCTTTGCAGAAGAGAAATCACATGTACCCACATCATATTTCAGGCTCAGTGCAGGTTGGCAATTAAAGACTCATTAATAGAGACTTTGTGTCTGCATTCTTATGAGAGGACCAGACATGCATATATGGCTCTTTGAAAATATATTGTAATACATGTGATTAAGAAACTATTAGTTTCAGGTGTACGACAAAGTGATTCAGTTATACATATACAAGCATCTATTGCTTCTCAAATTCTTTTCCCACTTAGGTAGTTACAGAATATTAAATAGAATTCTCTGTTTTATACAGTAGGTCCTTCTTGCTCATCCTTTTTTTTTTTATGTTGAAGATCTTCTTTATTTTTTTATTTTATTTTTTAACTTTACAATATTGTATTGGTTTTGCCATATATCAAAATGAATCCGCCACAGGTATACATGTGTTCCCCATCCTGAACCCTCCTCCCTCCCCCCTCCCCATACCATCCATTTTAATACAGCCGTATGTATATGTCAGTCCCAAACTTCCAATTTAACCTCCCCCTGACACTATCCCCTCTGGTAACCATAACTTCATTCTCTGTAAGTCTGTTTTGTAAATAAGTTCATTTTTCTAGATGTCACAAATAAATGATATCATGTGATATTTGTATTTCTCTGACTCTTCCTCATCTGAAATCATTTCGTGACTGTGAGTGGAAACTTTGCACACACAACACTGTCTCTGTCTCTGTCTCTCTCTCTTTGTCCCTTTCCAATCCAAGGACCACACATGTACACACAGATAATGTGTGTAAAGATGACTGTAGTATATTTTTGGGAGGGGGATTTGTTCTGCCTGAAAAGGTGGACCACCTTGCTTCCTAGATACTCAGATGAACACAAAATATGTCAAGTAGAAACTTCCAAGCTGCAGAATGCTTGAGTAAGGGGCGTGTCCACAACAATCAACTCCAAACTGGGGCAAAATGGCCCAGCTGTTTCAGGACTCCAAGGGCAGACATACACCCAGTTCAGCTGTTGTTCATAGACAGGAAAGAACCTCAGTAAGGGCAGCGATTCCACACCATTTTTCTGGGGTTGGGGGTCGTTAAGATTAGTGATGCTTCACAAGTAATAAATCTGGTCTCCCCTTGATCATTACTTATGTAATGGAGTAAGAGTACAGTCACCCTTCTTAAAATTTCCTTTTATTTACTTAATATCATTTTTCAGAATTGATCTGTATTCTTTGTCATTTCAGTTTGTGCATTTTTACTTTCATTGCAGATATATAAACCAGAACTTTTTAAAAATTAAAAAATTTAATTTTATTATTTTTATTATTATTTTAAATATAAATGTATTTAATTGGAGGCTAATTTCTTTACAGTATTTGTACAGCAAATTGATTCAGCTCGACATTTATATTCTTTTCCATTATGATTTGTGGCAAGATACTGGATAGAATTCCCTGTGCCATACTGTAGGACCTCATTCTTTTTTTTTTTCATATTTAAAGGTAGGTTTTATTTTTATTTTTTTAAATTTATTTATTTTAATTTGTGCTCATGCTTTACTCCGGAGAAGGCAATGGCACCCCACTCCAGTACTTTTGCCTGGAAAATCCCTTGGACGGAGGAGCCTGGTGGGCTGTAGTCCAGGGGGTCGATAGAGTCGGACACGACTAAGTGACTTCACTTTCACTTTTCACTTTCATGCGTTGGAGAAGGAAATGGCAACCCACTCCAGTGTTCTTGCCTGGAGAATCCCAGGGACGGGGGAGCCTGGTGGGCTGCCATCTATGGGGTCGCACAGAGTCGGACACGACTGAAGTGACTTAGCAGCAGCAGCATGCTTTACTCATTTTATGTATAAATAGATTTCATCTGCTAATCCCAAGCTTCCAGTTCTTCCCTCCTTGGCAACCACAAGCCTGTTCTCTATGTCTGTGAGTCTGTTCCTGTTTCATTGATATGTTCCTTTTAGATTCCACATATGGGTGATATCACATGAAAATTGTCTTTCTCTTTCTGTCTTCTTCACTTAATATGTTAATCTCCAGGTTCATCCATGCTGCTACAAATGACATTATTTCTTTTTTTTTACATTTTATTTTATTTTTAAACTTTACATAATTGTATTAGTTTTGCCAAATATCTAAATGAATCCGCCACAGGTATACCTGCGTTCCCCATCCTGAACCCTCCTCTCTCCTCCCTCCCCTACCCTCCCTCTGGGTCGTCCCAGTGCACCAGCCCCAAGCATCCAGTACCGTGCATCGAACCTGGACTGGCGACTCATTTCATACATGATATTATACATGTTTCAATGCTATTCTCCCAAATCTCCACACCCTCTCCCTCTCCCACAGAGTCCATAGGACTGATCTATACATCAGTGTCTCTTTTGCTGTCTCGTACACAGGGTTATTGTTAGCATCTTTCTAAATTCCATATATATGTGTTAGTATACTGTATTGGTGTTTTTCTTTCTGGCTTACTTCACTCTGTATAATAGGTTCCAGTTTTATCCATCTCATTAGAACTGATTCAAATGTATTCTTTTTAATGTCTGAGTAATACTCCATTGTGTATATGTACCACTGCTTTCTTATCCATTCATCTGCTGATGGGCATCTAGGTTGCTTCCATGTCCTGGCTATTATAAACAGTGCTGCGATGAACATTGGGGTACACGTGTCTCTTTCCCTTCTGGTTTCCTCAGTGTGTATGCCCAGCAGTGGGATTGCTGGATCATAAGGCAGTTCTATTTCCAGTTTTTTAAGGAATCTCCACACTGTTCTCCATAGTGGCTGTACTAGTTTGCATTCCCACCAACAGTGTAAGAGAGTTCCCTTCTCTCCACACCCTCTCCAGCATTTATTGCTTGTAGACTTTTGGATTGCAGCCATTCTGACTGGCGTGAAATGGTACCTCATAGTGGTTTTGATGTGCATTTCTCTGATAATGAGTGATGTTGAGCATCTTTTCATGTGTTTGTTAGCCATCTGTATGTCTTCTTTGGAGAAAGAAAACTACAGGCCAATATCACTGATGAACATAGATGCAAAAATCCTTAACAAAATTCTAGCAATCAGAATCCAACAATACATTAAAAAGATCATACACCATGACCAAGTGGGCTTTATCCCAGGGATGCAAGGATTCTTCAATATCCACAAATCAATCAATGCTATACACCACATTAACAAATTCAAAAACAAAAACCATATGATTATCTCAATAGATGCAGAGAAAGCCTTTGACAAAATTCAACATCCATTTATGATAAGAACACTCCAGAAAGCAGGAATAGAAGGAACATACCTCAACATAATAAAAGCTATATATGACAAACCCACAGCAAACATTATCCTCAATGGTGAAAAGTTGAAAGCATTTCCTCTAAAGTCAGGAACAAGACAAGGGTGCCTACTTTCACCATTACTATTCAACATAGTTTTGGAAGTTTTGGCCACAGCAATCAGAGCAGAAAAAGAAATAAAAGGAATCCAAATTGGAAAAGAAGAAGTATTTCATTTTTTAAACGTCTGAATGGTATTCCATTCTCTGTGTGTATAAGCATATACATCTTCTTTATCCATTCATTTCTCAATGGACAATTAGGCTGTTCCCATGTCTTGCCTATCGTAAGTTTTGCTGCTACGAACATAGGGGTGTATGAATCTCTTCTTTTCTTTTTTTTTAAATTTTATTTTATTTTTAAACTTTACATAATTGTATTAGTTTTGCCAAATATCTAAATGAATCCGCCACAGGTATACCCGCGTTCCCCATCCTGAACCCTCCTCCCTCCTCCCTCCCCTACCCTCCCTCTGGGTCGTCCCAGTGCACCAGTCCCAAGCATCCAGTACCGTGCATCGAACCTGGACTGGCAACTCGTTTCACACATGATATTACACATGTTTCAATGCTATTCTCCTAAATCTCCCCACCCTCTCCCTCTCCCACAGAGTCCATAAGACTGATCTATACATCAGTGTCTCTTTTGCTGTCTCGTACACAGGGTTATTGTTAGCATCTTTCTAAATTCCATATATATGTGTTAGTATACTGTATTGGTGTTTTTCTTTCTGGCTTACTTCACTCTGTATAATAGGTTCCAGTTTTATCCATCTCATTAGAACTGATTCAAATGTATTCTTTTTAATGGCTGAGTAATACTCCATTGTGTATATGTACCACAGCTTTCTTATCCTTTTCAAAAGTATAGTTTTTTTCACAGATATATGCTCGGGATTGGAATTGTTGGATCACATGGAAACTCTGTTTTTGGTTTTTTGAGGAACTTCCATACTGTTTTCCATGGTGACTGCACCAGTTTCCACTCCCCCAACAGTGTAAGAGGGTTTCCCTCTTCTCCATACCCTCTCCGGCATGTTATTCATCAACTGTCTAATGATGGCCATTCTGATTGGTATGAGGTGGTACCTCCTTGCAGTGTCGATTTGCCTTTCTCTACTAATGAGCAATGCTGAGCATCTTTTCATATGCCTGTTGGCCATCTGCATATCTTCTTTTAAACCACAGATATCACCTGTGAGAGTGATGTCTATGGATTTTTGGCTAAAATGAATGACACCTCTGCTAATGTCTCATGAATGTGCTCTGATTCCAACCTCATGTTGCTTGTCAAGGAACAGAGTGATGAGGTCTTCAGGAAAGGAATAGTGACTTTATTTGGAAAGCCAGCAGACCAAGGTATGGCGAACTTCTGCCCCAAAGAATCGTCTTATCTGAGGCAGATGGGCTTTTGGGGGAGTGAGAGGGATGGTGCGACAGTGTTTACTGAATGTAAAATAACCCTAGCCCATGTGGAAGAAAATTCCAAGGAGAAGAGAGAAGAATACAGATTAAACACCCACATGTGAACTCACACTTTCACACTTACACACACACTTACACACACACACACACACACTAAAAGAGGAGGAGGTGTGGCTGGTTGTTGCAGTGTTTTAATTAACTAATTAATGGCTGTGCTGGCTCTTCGTTGCTGTGCACAGGCTTTCTCTAGTTGTAGGAAGGGGGCTGCCCTTTTCTGTGGTTCAGGGTCTCTCACCACCGTGGCTTCTCTTGTTGTGGAGCACCTGCTCTAGGCACATGGGCTTGTGGCCCACGGACTTAACTACCCCGCGGCATGTGGAGTCTTCCCAGTCCCGGGATTGGGCCTGTGTCCCCCACATTGACAGGTATTTCCCAACCACTGGACCACCAGAGAAACCCTGTTGCAAGCTTTTTTCCCCCCCTAATTTATTTATTTTTAGTTTAAGGACAACTACAATATTGTTAGTTTCTGCCATACATCAACATGGATCAGCCATAGCTATAGTTATGTCCCCTCCACTGGGGAAATCTTTTATTTCTGGAATTCTTTTTTCTTGAAGCTGTCCATGCAGGTCTGGTCATAATGTCCCTTTAAACCCCTGACAAGATAAAAGGTCTGTCTGTTCTGCCACTTTTTATCTCTATATGAATGGGAAAGTGTTATACCTTTTAAGTTCAGAGCCTTGAGAATAGTTTAGTCCCTCAGTCATGTCTGACTCTTTGTGATCCCATGGGTTGCAACCCACCAGACTCCTCTTTCCATGGGGGTTCTCCAGGCAAGAATGCTGGGGTGGGTTGCCATTTCCTGCTCCAGGAGATCTTCCCAACTCAGGGATCGACTCAGGTCTCCTATGCTGCAGGCATATTCTTTATCATCTGAGTCACCAGGAAAGCCCACCAGTAACATAATGTGATTCAATATTTCCTCCCACAATTAACATTGCCATTGTTTTCCATTTACTTTTATCATGGACATGGTGGGATTTTGGCATCATGCTTTCACTCTCAGTGTAGCATAACACTGATGTGGCATATACCATAGATTTAAAAATAGAAGTATGAATACAATGCTAGATTTCTAATAAAACAATAAAGATATGCAACAAGCAACAAAGATTTACTATATAGCACAGGACCTATATGCAATATCTTGTAATAACCTAAAAAGGAGAATAATCTGAAAAATTATGTATGCATGTTTGTATAACTGAAAATCACCTTGCTGTGCACCTGAAACATTGTAAGTCAACTACACTTCAATAAAATATATCTATTATGAGATTAAAAAATGGAACCAGTGAAATAAATAAATTTTAAAACAAAATGAAAGAAAATGAAGTCACTCAGTCGTGTCCAACTGTTTGCAACCCTATGCGCTGTAGGCTGGCAGGCTCCAATGTTCATGGGATTTTCCAGGCAAGAATACTAGAGTGCATTGCCATTTCCTTCTCCAAATAATGCAGGCCAACTGCAGCATACTCCCTGATGGTCTGTGTACTCACTCTCACATTCCAACTCTGCATACGGTGTATTCACATGGGCACCCTGAGCTGCCCCAAAGAGCCTGAACCCAGATGGTGAGTTTGTGGAAGGCCCTGGAAGGAAGTCAGAGGCTGAGTCCCAGAATCTCCGCACCCCTCACTCCCCAGCTCATCTCAGGAGCCCTTCCAGGTTTCACCAGCATCACTCTAGAATCTCAGGTCTCCCACCTCGGCCCCTACCAACTTCCCGTGACTCAAGTGACATATGGGTCCCAGGAGACCCAGGAGGACCCACCTGCAAGGTTCGGGACCTCTCACCCAGACTCAGCCCTGCAAGTGAGAGATTTGCCACTGAAAGCTTGGGCTGATTCTCTCCCCATCAGGATCCCTGGCCCCTCAAGCTGTCTGAGCCCTGAAGTTCCCGTGAGGTGGGGGCAGGGTGGGTGTCCTGTGCCCTCCTGCAGTCCTCTCCCTGCCCTGCACATCTGGCCAAGGAGGAGAAGCTCAGAGAGGATGGAAGGCATGTCTGCAGCTCTGAGCGCCCAGCCACCCCTGCCCCCACACTGTACAGATGAGGAGACCATGGGGCCCTAGAGGACAAACAGGATGTGGTCCCTGGAGGCCTGCTGCCACCCTTCAGAGTTCCTACCGCTGTGGACTCACAGCAGGGGGCAGGCCCTCCGTGGACCTGGCTCTGATGTCTCCAGGCAGGGCTCAAGAGGCATCTCAGCCCAGACCTCAGGTCTCAACTCTTTCTCTTTCTGCCTGGTCTGACCCCCTGCTCCAGAGGGTGGGACCCAGTTTCTCGTCCTGAGTCAGCTGTGACAGCCTGGCTCCAAATAAGACTCAGAACTTTATTTTCCCAGTCCCCTCCAGAAATGGAATTTACTTCTCATCTTCAGTCAGTTCATAAATTATTGCAGAGCACCTACTGTGTACCAGGCATTGGTGCCACACAGCAGAAATACACCCATGACCGAGGTACACCCATCTTCTGTGTGTGGTTGAAGAACTCAGATTCTGCAGAATGAAGGCATCAAATGCTAACATTCAATTATCTTTTTTTTTTTTTTTTTAAAGAAGTAATCTGAGAACAACTGGGGTTCAAATCTACACTGTGAACATTCAGAAAAATGAAGATCATGACTTTGGTCCCTCACCTAGAGGCAAGAAAAAAAAAAGAAAAAAAAACCACACAAAACCAATGGATAATTAGGGGAAACATGGAAACAGTGACAGTAGCAACACAGGAGCCCCAGAATGTCTTCACTTTAAGCGATCCTGACATTTCTTGGTAAAAGAGTTCTTGGTCGGTTTAGTTCTAAGCCAGGAGAGACATCACACACAGAGAGCTCAGTGAGCAACTAAGGCTCCGTGGAGCTTGATTTTCATCCCATTTGCCACTCAGTTCACACCGGGGTCCTCATGGTGTTATCCTCTTCAGCCCTCTGCTTGGTTGAGCCAAGCCACATTGTGCCAACAGTTGATAACTTAAAAGGCACAAGATTCTCAAATCCTTGGCTTTGGAGAAAAGAAGCAAAAAAGACTAAACACGTGAATATCGATGGATTAACACAACATGTGCAAAGCCTCGCTGGGGCAGGTGTTCTCTCTGCAGCCCTCACTGATCTGGCGTGGAATGTCCAGTAGTATTATCTGTGATGAGGGCCTTTTAAAACATCTGCTCTGTCCAGCACCTTGGCACCTGGCCACATGATGCTCCTGAGCACTTGAAATGTGGGTGTGACTGAAGAACTGAATGCTTTACTTCGTAGAGTCATTGTCTGTACCTCGTGGCTGGGTAAGTACTTTATCGGCCAGTGCAGATCCAGACTAGGGGCATCTTGTTGTCTTGTTTCTACCCCTGGAACCCCAGCATCCTCAGTGCACACGGCTGGGAAAAGGCCGAGGGGCCTTCCCCAATGGCTCAGTGGTAAAGAATCTGCCTGCCAATGCAAGAGATACGAGAGACGTGGGTTCGATCCCTGGGTCAAGAAGATCCCCTTGAGAAGGGAATGGCAACCCATCTCCAGGATTCTTGCCCGGAGAATCCCATGCACCTAGGCGCCTAGAGAGCTACACAACGTCATGGGGCCGCCATGAGTTGGACATGACTGAATCGACTTAGCAGGCAGACACACAGCCTCATGTGGCAAGAGGCACCACACTGGATATCTCAAACAGAATATACTTCATCTTTTTATTTGGCCAACTTGCATTGCTTTTGTTATTGTTTCATGGGAAGCATTTTGTTTTAAATATAGCAGTCTGCACATGTCAATCTTAAACTTCCAATCTATCTCTCCCCTCATCCTTCCCCTCTGTAACTCTAAGTTTGTTCTCTAAGTCTACAAGTCTGTTTCTGTCTTGTAAACAAGTTCATTTTTGTAAGCTATTACTGAACACAGTTTTTTTTTAATTGATTTATTTTATTTTAAACTGAATAATTTGAAGACTCAACTTGCAAATTGTTATGCTTTACTGGAATTTTTGAAAAAGTAGGATGATCATGGTAAGCTACCCAGTATGTGCAATTGATTAGAATAACTTCTCCCAAAAGGTTACATAGTTAAAACAGAGTATTAGAAGACCCAGGGGATTACTAAGAGGTGGTGGGATTTTTGGAGACTATCCTATAATTGTTTTACTCCACTGTTCTCCTCAGAGCTGCAGGGCTGCTTTGGAGGAGGAGAAGGAGTGCCCATGCAGGAACCCCTTTAAAAAGAGATGTAGCTCTTCAATTTTTAACATTCTGTGTGCTCAAAGGATGGGGCCAGGTCAGGGTCAGCATGGTCTTGGTTTGCATCGAATTCCTCATAGATAGTAGTCTCAGCAGAGAGGTGCATGAGGCTCAGGAGTGAACACTGTCTCAGAGAGGGTCCTGTGGTTCAAGTGGGCGAATATCACATCCTCTGCTGATGGGTCCTGAGAGGAAGGAGATGTGAATGATGGAATGAAATGTGATCTTTGAAGGCTGGGGCATTGGGCATTGGAGGGGTTCAGGCTATGGCAAGGGTTTGGGTGGAAGGACTCACCTCACCATTCACTGTTCTGTCTTCTTTGGGCTCTCCTTCCATGATGGCAACATCTGCGAATGGAAGAGAGTCAAGGCTCTTGGGGTGGGGGCGATTCTTCTAGACCTCCATATCTTTGGTGGGGACATCAAAGCCAAAAAAGCAGGGGTGCTGAGTCTGTCTACTCCACTAAATTAAAAAAAAATCCCCTATACAAGCCCAGCCTCTGACAGACTCTCTCAGGAATCTGTTGAAACCCAAGAAGTCCATCCTACATATTCTGTTATGGACCATCGTCTAATGCGTATCAGCAGATTCCCGAGATCATAAAGGGGAGAAGAATGGATGGCTGTGGTTGAAGGGCAGAACAGGCCTTGGAATGTTCCTGGGGACCCAGGGATAAAGGGTCAACCTTCCAGTGCAGAGAGTGTGGGTTCTATCCTAGGTGGGAGAACTGAGATCCCACATGCCTTGAAGCAACTATCCTCAATGCTGCAACTGCTGAGCCCACGAGCTCTGGAGCCTTGAACTGCACCCCAGCACAGCAGTGAGGATCCCTCATGCTGCAGCTGAGACCTGATGCAGCTAAGAATAAATTAACACATATTTTCATAAATAGAACAGGGTTCCATGGGTTTCTGGAATATATTCATTCAGGGAGTACAACAATGGAAATCACTTTTTAACCTACAGGAAGTGAAAACGTCATTCTCTGCTATCAGCCCACCTCCCCCTGTGTCAGATTACACTGTGCTTCCCTCCTTCAGACTTATGATTGTGGGAGAACACCAGTGACAGCTTGGCTCTTCATACTTACTTTATGGGTAACCAGTGACAGACAAGAACAGCGAGGAAGATGCTGGTATAGATGAAGGCTATGGAGAGCTGAAGGAGAAGGTGCAGCTGGCTGGAGTGGCCTTGAGGAAGCCGTGCTTCTGCCAACGATCAAAGGGAAGAAGGTCTGGTTATTCGTTGCATCCACCCTGCCCCTACACACAGGAGTTATTGTATCCTTGTGTCAAAGCGTGTCAGCAGCTTTCAACCTGATCAGTATGGTCTCCACTTCCCAGGAGGTATCACAACATCCAGGAGAGATGCTAGCAGTGGATGAAGTAAAGAGGCCATGGAAGACCAGCAGAGTACTGAAACCAGGTCCCCCAGGCACCTATGCAGTTTATCTCTGCTGCCCCATGTGACAAGGCATGGTGATTTTGCATGAATGGGGACTGCTTTAATCCTCCCTATATTTCCCCCTCCATGCACATATACCTGGAATGGAATCCTCAAGAAGACATGACACTTCTATTTCTGAACTGTGGAATGTTTAGTTCATAAAACACTAACAGAGGAATAGCACATATGAAGGTGCTCCCTAAAACTCTCCCCTTGCCCCTCCCCCCCCATCCTTCCCCAAAGATACTGGTGGAGGGAGGGTAAGCATCTCCCTTAAGCATGGGGTCAAATCACTTGGTCTCGCTTTGTTCACTTTAGAAATTCCCAGTCCCAGAGAATGAGAAACTCAATGCCCTCTCTGGTTCTAATACAGACCATGATCTCAAATGCTGACATGACAGGGATGTTGAGGAGCCCAAAGTCACAACTGGGAGATGGTAGAATGAACACTCACACAGGGACCCTCTGTCTTCTCAGAAATTTGCTGAGATCGGAGACCGTCTTGCTTACCTTCTGTGGTGTGTGGATCCATGATTGATGGGCAAGTACTTGTAGTGGATCCTTGGGGAAAAAAGCCAGAAGGGGTGAACAGTAACTTTCCTTGCCACCCGCACCCCCATAGGAGGACTTTTGTTTCTGGAATGTTGACCTCCTGCCTGTCCTTGACTCTGTCATCTCTCAGAGCACTGATGGGGGAGGAGAGAGCTTCTGGTCCCTCACCATGAATGCGTTGAGTAGACCTTCCATCCCAGAGAAGAGATGGTGGAAGGAGGCGGGAAGGATATGCCTGGCGATGAGAGACAGCTGTAAGCAAGAGACATCCTCTCTGCTCTAGAGTATCAATGCTCCCTAATTGGAAAATCACCTGCACATCAAAGGTGCTACTGGGAAAACATTAAGAGCAAGGGGCCAATACAATCCTGATCCTCCCGAATGAGCCCAGCCTCTCCTCCTCCTTGTTGTGCCCTGACCCTTTTCTTTATTTTCTTGGATAGCCAGGACTCTGATGTGGAGCATCCATACAGGAGGTGGAAGAGGGTTGAGATGCCATCTACCATCTGTGCTCCTCTCTGGTTCTCATTGCCTCCATTTCTCCAGAAGCCCTAAGGTCCCCTGACACCAGCACAGAGACCTTGAGATAGAGCTCAGTGATACATAAGGTACTGTGGAAAAAGCCAAACAGCCTTTTGGGCCACCGCAATGTGATTTAGTGTATTGTAAAGCATGGTACTCTTCATGGGTTCTCCAGGCAAGAATACTGGAATGGGTTGCCATTTCCTCCTCCAGGGACCACATTTTGTCATGAATCTTCACTATGACCCTTCAGGCTTGGGTGGCCCTGCATGACTGGCTCATAGCTTCACTGAGGTATGAGGGCCCCTTCACCACTACAAAGCTGTGATCCATGAGGAGGAGAGAGTGAAGGACAGAGGAGTCTGTCGTGCTGCAGTCCACAAGGTGGCAAAGAGTTGGACACAACATAGCGACTGAACAGGAACAACAAAGCATAGGCCAGGAAGAGGTTCCTCACCTGTGACAGACAGGAACAGTGGGTTGCTGGAGTCTGACCACAAGTAGGGAGAGCGAGTGAAGGAGCTGTAGCACCTGTAGATCCCGCTGTGGGCTGGGGTCCCAGGACCAAGAGGGAACTCTGCCTGGAGTGCTCCGCGGGGGCCCTGCCCTCCAGCAAGAAGGTGCTCAAGGTCCTCCCCTTCCCTGAGCAGATGGAACTGGTCAAAGGTGCTCTTGGAGCTGCAGACCAAGGTCACAAGGAGCTGCAGACCTCACCACAGGGCCCCCCTGGGCTGAGAGAGAGGGTTTCTTGGACAGACCTGGAAGGAGGAGATCTTGATCTTAGAGCACAAAGTATCTCTAGTCCTAAGTATAAGACTAAAGCCCAAAGTGTGCAAAACAAGAGCAGCACTGCAATGCGAAGGCCGCCCACCGCCAGGAGAGAAAGACCTACCGTAGGGGGTACCCAGCA
Source organism: Bos indicus (assembly GCF_029378745.1). Classification (NCBI taxonomy): domain Eukaryota; kingdom Metazoa; phylum Chordata; class Mammalia; order Artiodactyla; family Bovidae; genus Bos; species Bos indicus. The sequence continues at coordinate 63,339,111 of NC_091777.1, forward strand.
CAGGGAAAAGTTCAGAAATAACTTTAAAAAGGGAGTGTCATTTAAAATCCTTTTAAAAAATAAATAATTTTTAAATGGACTGTCATTTAATATCCTTTTTTAAAGAAAGAATATATGTATATGAATAACTGAATCACTCTGCTGTACAACAGGAATTAACAACATCTAAAGTCAACTAGAAAAAAAAATAAAATCAACTAGACTTCAACAAACATAATAAGATAAAATAAGTTTCAAAAATCAACCAGATGTGCTGTTCTCTTGAAATAAACAGACTACTAACTAAATAAACTGCTAGGTCACTTCAGTCCTGTCTGACTCTGTGCGACCCTATAGATGGCAGCCTCCAGGCTCCCTGGGATTCTCCAGGCAAGAACACTGGAGTGGGTTGCCCTTTTCTCCTCCAATGCATGAAGGTGAAAAGTGAAATAAACAAACTACTACTAAATAAACAGACTACTAACTACTGCTGGGGACCATCAGAAAACATAGCATTGACCCAGAAGAAGAGACTATGGAGTGAAAATTGCCAGAATCTCACAGGATCTTTGACCACCTCTTTCTTGAGGGCGTGTTCACTGCTGCCCTGCCCACCCCCAGGGGCTGGAAGGGACTCCTTAGCTCAGAGGGCTGGAGGGACCTCTCCACTCTCTTTGTGCAGAAGGACATGTTAAACCGCGAGCTGAGCAATGTCAGGGTGTTGACCTCCATCTCGATCACCCAGGGGCCAGACTGCAAGGGCGTCTGGTACCACAGTGTGCTGCTGACAGAGGAAGGGAGCTCTGACATGAAAGTGGGAAACCAACCCCTTAACCAACCATCACTGGCTGCCTGAGCGGGGAATTGCCTGGGTCCCTGCTCTGGTACATTTTTCTCCATTGGTCGTTCTTTCACGTTCTTGCTCCTTCAGCCTGTCACCGGCTGTGTCTTCTCCTTAGCACATGGCAGGGACTCTGTTCTCTTTTCCCTTCCGTGTTCACACCTCATCTCTCTGGTTTGTTCCCTCTCCCGAGTTTGTGAGTGTCTCTGCATGCCTGTCATTCTCTCTCGGTACTGATGCTGGACTGGACACCAGTCCATCTGTGACACAGAGAGCAGAAGGGACTGGTCTGGCCACACCCACCTGTGATGATGATGTCCACAGGATCGCTGGGAGCTGACCACTTATAGGGGGAGTGTCTGAGAGAGCCATAGCATCTGTAGGTGCCTGCACTCGCCAAAGTCATGGGGCCAATGATGAAGTCAGCTGAGGCATACCCACCAGTGAG